>NC_044305.1:103700375-104049421 GCF_007474595.2 Lynx canadensis
TGCTCTCAAGTTTAAGGAGAGACACGCAATGCAGAGAAGTTACTCAGTGCAGACTTGCAGCCGTCTTCTGGAGGGACTAAATTCTAAACTTGGGACCCTGAATTCTTTGGAGACAAATGATTATAACCACTGTGTGTGTGTGTGTGTGTGTGTGTGTGTGTGTGTGTGTGATTTTCTAATTAAAAATGAACTTGAGGTTTTTAATAAATTACTAAAAACAATACATAAGCATTATTTTAAAAAACCAGAACACAGGAAAACCCAACAGAAAAAAAGATAAAGTCATCTGTAATCTCAGGATGTGGAGATAAAAGGGTGTCTGGGAAAGAAAGCCCCCAAGAAAAAGGCTTGGAATAGGAGCTGAGATTGCGAGGGCAGAAACAAGTGTTAGGAGGAGGAAAGTGGGGTGGGACTGGGAAACCAGCAGATCAGATCTGGGCAAAGGGAGCCATGGAGTGTTTTGGAGGGAGGGGGAACGTGACTGAGCATGTTACAGTTAGAGAAGGCTGAGGAGTGAGTTGGGTGTGAGGAAAGCCAGAACCAGGTGAGCAAGACAGGAAAGTAAGAGTGCTGGATTTGGGGAAGGAGGAAATATGTTAACCTCATAGTCACCTATATAGCACCCATCGGTGGCAAGCTGAGGGGCAGTCCTGGGCTCTGCAGCCTAAGATACTTTCCATGCCGGGTCATAACCCGGCACTTTGTACCTTCATCAGGATTTTTTTTATGTCTATTTATTTTTGAGAGAGAGAGAGAGAGAGAGAGAGAGAGAGAGAGAGAGAGAGAGAAAGAGACAGAGCACAAGCAGGGGAGGGGCAGAGAGAGAGAGAGAGAGACAGAATCTGAAGCAGATTCCAGGCTCTGAGCTGTCAGCACAGAGCCCGACGTAGGGCTCGACCCCATGAACCGCATGATCATGACCTGAGCCAAAGTTGGATGCTTAACCCGCTGAGCCACCCAGGCACCCCTCCAGATGTCTTTCTAAGCAGAGGACGCTGAGGCACAGACACATAGAGGGAAGACCATGTGAAGACATGTCATCTACAAACCACATGGAGAAGCCTCAGAAGAAACCACCCCTGCCAAGAAAGAGCCTGATGTTGGACTTTCAGCCTCCAGAACAAATTTCTGTTTTTTAAGGCATTCAGTCTGACATACGTGGTCACGGCAGACCAAGCAGACTGAGGCAGTGCAGGGGGCGTGTGCACACACACACAGCAAGAAATCAATGTGAACTGCTTCTCTGACGTCAACATATCCTTTGGAGTCCAAGGAAATCCTTCTCGAAGCCATCATCTCAAGGTACTCGACAGCATGTTGGGAAATGAAATGGTAGTCCCATGAGTTTTCTTTCTTTTCCACACCGGACTCCTAAGTAGGGGCATTTGCTTATACATTTCTGGTGGGGGGAGGCAGATGAGAGAAAGGAGGGAAGTGAGGGAAGAAACAGGTTTCATCTCCAAAAAAGTGAATAATATTTTCCATTAGCTTATTTCACTCTTAATTAAAAAAAGAAATATAGAATAGACAGAGGGAACTCTAAACTCCACGCTCCCAAAGCCAACAGAATCCTCAGGGGGCAATGCAGCCCGGAATCTGGTCTCCATGAAGAGAGAGCACGCTGGGTAGATGTGTTACTCTATCTCTGCCTTCTGGGTTACATCGAGCCTCTTAGCAAGTAATTGTGAATGTCATTAAGGTTGTGTCCCATTTCAGTAAGAGCCCCATGAAACATATTTTATGATTCAAGCTTTGTACACTGCAAGTTTAATATTTTCCTGCTGTTTTTAACATCTCTGAATTTTTTTTACTGTATGATTATATTTAATAAATGGATAAGAACAAATTAGAAACAGGCTTTCTTCCCTCCTTTTAAACAAATTGAGGGTAAATCTTGTTAATTTGAAGGAGAAGAAACAGACAGAAATCAATCTTATTTGTAAGAGGAAGGTCAATTGGAAATACAGGATGGACTGTTTCTTAGAGTTGTGTTAATTTATGCCTATGTATCTCCACACCTTGAATGGGGCAGAGCCCGTGTGCAAGGTCAGCTGATGTGTGTGAGATTCAATACAGCCTTTCCTGTGACAGCCGTGGTCTGAGTGGGATCTTCTGACAGCCAGAGTTCAACGCCCAGCAGATGACGGATGTTCCTATGGAGGTGACGACGAGTTGTCCCGCCCTGCTGGCTTTGAGATGACCCTACAGTGTCAGGGCTTATAAACTGGGGAAACGGAGAGGAGGGAGTTCATTCATAGGTCCTGTCACCAAAGGTATAGTGAGGGTCTCACTTCGCAGGCCCTATGCTACACGCTGCAACCACAGACATGTGTTGCAGGAGAGAGATAGGTGTTGGTCAGGTAGACAAATAAAATAGGCAATTAAACAATCTCTGGTAAGTGCCAGAAAGGAGGAGATCTGGGTTCCATAGGAAAAAAATAACAAGAAAGACCTCTTCTAACCTAGATAGATGTTGAAGAATATTTTCAGAGGGCTTGTTTAACTTGGAAACTTAAAGAAGAGGAGTCAGCCACGCCAGGAATGGAGAAAGCTTGCTCCCGGTGAAAGAACAGCGTGTGCAAACACCCTGAGGCCATGAAGAAGCACAGAATGTTCAGGGACTAGGAAGAAGGCTGAGCTGGAGGTGGTCAGTTGGGGGAGAGTGGCCCAAAGTTAAGGTAGAAGAGGTAGATAGGGGTCAAGTGACTCGGGAGCCGTCAGGAGTTCATTTTAGGTTAGTGTAGGTGCTAAGTCATAAAATAATTTTGAGCTTTGGAGTGAGATAACTTGTGACTTTAAAAGTTGGCTATAGCTGCTGAGTGAACACAGCCTAGAGAGAGAGAGAAGTTGGGCTAGTTGGTGGCATGGATGGGAGACATGGCAGCATGGAGGTGGAGGGAGAAGGGCTCAGAGAGGATTGAGAGTGGGCATGAGAACAAGGAAGCCTGGGCCACATGAACAGTAGGTGTATGGTGTGGTGTCTACTGAGTTGGAGAATCCTGGGGCAGAAGGATATTTGAGGGAAAGATCAAATTTTCACGTCCATCGGTGTGAGGTATGAGAGTCTGTGAGCGATGAAAGTTAGATACGAGACTCCGGACATGTGAAAAGGGGTCTGGGATGGAGATGTAAATTAGAAAGGCCTCACCATACACGTCGTATTTAAAACTTCAGGAGAAGACGGGCTCATCAAGAGTGTGAATACACACAGAAGAGAGGACTCAGGCTCACGTTCTGAAAAATGCCAACATTCAGAGGTCACACAGAAGAACACTGGCAGAGGAGACTAAGAAGACAAAGAAGCCAGAAGAAAGCCAAAGAGTACTGTGTCCTGAAGGCTGAGAATGTGTCCAGGAGGAACAGGCATGCTTTGGCGGGTGAGGACCGAGAAGTGTCCTTTGGATTAAGCCATGGGGAATCAATGGCAGCTGGACTAAAACTGTTTAGGGAGCATGGAGGAGGGGAAGTTAGATTTGTCTCTGGCAATATGGCGGCTAGATATTCTTTTTTTTTAATTCTCCAGTAGAAATCACAAAATCAGAGCCTGGCACAGGGCTCAATCCCACGACCCTGGGATCATGACCTGAGCCAAAATCAGGAGTCAGACACGCAACTGAGCCACCCAGGTGCCCTACTCATAAAATATTTTTAAAAAATCATTTTGAATGCACGGTTAAGCTAATAAAGAGAAATCTTCACAGGCTGGACACAATGAGAGACCATGGGCTCCAAGAGGGTACGATGTGTTGAGGCCAGATAAGAGGTTATGTAAAGACCCCTACATATACATAGTCTCCTGGAAAACAACACCTACCATGGGTGAAATAAGAAAACACCACCCCTCACCCAAGAACATAATGAGGAACTTGGCTAGTCTTAGCTCTGGTTGTGGGGGGGTGGGGGGGGGCAGGTGCAGAAAACATCTTTCCTTAGAGTTTTCAACCATGGCTCTGTGGCCAGAATCCATACTTCCTATGAGGCCCCTCAAAGTCCCAAACAAAGGAGCCAGTTTAAAGTGGGTTGTTGAGATCATCAGGCAGCTGGCAGAGGTAAATATAGATCCTCACTGTCCTGAAAAAACTATCCAGATGAAGTTCCAAATATCACGGGATCAATTAAAAACAAAATCACAAATCACAAGGGGAAATAAAGAATAATCAGAAGAGCTAGACCATAACAGAATCAAACCTGCAGAAGTAGCCCACATGGATATTAGCCTAATATACCTAGAAGTGGATAAAATCAAGAACATGGCGATAACAATGACCTAAAATTTCCAAAATGATCAAGTGGCACAAATCCACATATTTAGCAAACTCAAATAACCCCAAATAGTTGTATGGAAACCAATCTGACAACAAATTTCATATATTGAAAAAAAAAAAAAAAACAATACTTAGGCACATTAAGTCAAATCACAGATCACCAAAAAATAAAATATCTTGAAAGAAGCAGAGATCCCCACCCCCCGCAATAGATTGCCATGAAAAATTAGACAGATATCTGGGGCGCCTGGGTGGCGCAGTCGGTTAAGCGTCCGACTTTAGCCAGGTCACGATCTCGCGGTCCGTGAGTTCGAGCCCCGCGTCGGGCTCTGGGCTGATGGCTCAGAGCCTGGAGCCTGCTTCCGATTCTGTGTCTCCCTCTCTCTCTGCCCCTCCCCCGTTCATGCTCTGTCTCTCTCTGTCCCCAAAATAAATAAACGTTAAAAAAAAAAATTTAAAAAAAATTAGACAGGTATCTGATTCTTCAGTGACAAGGGAATCCAGAATAATTGTAAAAACTTGAAAATACTGAGAGAAAATAGCTGCCGACCGTGAAATCTATACCTAATAGTACTTAATCTTTTAAGGTTGAGCATAAAAGGAAGACATTCAGACAAATAAAACTGAAGTTCACTACCACAGACCCACACTAAATGGTATTCTGAACGCAGGGGTAAGGGCAATGGCTCAAGAGATGCCAGAAGGAATTGTAAGCAAAGACACTGGTAGAAGGCAAAAGTTCTAAAGAAACCGTGGTTCCATAGAATAATAAATACAAAGGCTAGTTGGTGGGATTAAAAAACATAGCGCTGAAGTAATGGACACAATAGCACAGAGGTGGGGAACTGGTATTTAGGGAAAGCAATCTAAGCCCTGCGTTGTTGGAAGAAAGATGATAATTAACTTTCAACTTCACATGCTAAATGTGCATAATAAAATTGCCAGATTGGGGGCATCTGGGTGGCTCAGCCAGTTGAGCGTCAAACTCTTGATTTTGACTCGTGTCATGATCTCGCGGTTCATGAGATCGAGTCCCACGTCAGACTGCACTGACAGCAGGGAGCCTGCTTGGGATTCTCTCTCTCCCTCTCCCTCTGCACCTCCCCTGCTCTCTCTCTCTCAAAATAAAGAAATAAACATTAAAAAATTTTTGATTGCTAGGTTGACCACAAAATGAACATAATTAGAATGAAAACCAGATGAGGGAAGAGTGGAAAAGGGGCAGAAATAATAAATCTGAAAGAAAGTAAGAAGTCCAAACAAGCAGAGATAAGACACAAAAATAGCAAAGAGTAAGATGGAAGAAATGAATTCAAATATATCAGTGATGACAATAAATACTGAGACTAAAAAGATAAAAATGAGGTTGTCAGAATAAATTAAATTTAAAAACCAGATAAATGTTATTTATAAGAAACAATACAACACAATAACAGAAAAGTTTAAAGTGAAAGGATATAACAGATAAACACCAACCAAATAGAAGACTCTGTCCTTGTATTACTATTGGGCAAAATATATTTTAAGGCCTTGCTAGAGCTAAAGAGGGTCACTGCAGCAGGACCAAACATTCAATTCAGGCGGAAGCTAGAACAATTCCAAAATTGTAAACATCAAATAACACAACTTGAAACTCATGAGACCAAAACTGGCAGAATTATAAGGAGACACTGACAAATCTACCATGAAAGTGGGAGATTTTAGCCCACTCAGTATTTGATAGGTCAGACACACCAAAACCTCAGTAAGAATAGGGAATATTTGAATAATGCCATTAATAACCTTAATCTATTGGTCACATTTAAAACTCTGCCTCCAATTACTGAATGCACATTCTTTTGAAGCACACATGGAAACTGTCCATGTTTCTAGGCCACAAAGTAGACCATAACAAATTTCAAAAAATCTGTATCTCATTGGCCATTTCCTCTGACTACAATGGAATTAAGTGGAAAAATCAATATAATAATAATTATTACTATAACAACAAGATAATGAGAACAGTTACTAAAAAGAAGGCAGTATTGCACAGGGGTTGTACCCTATAGCCCAACTGGATGGGTTTAGATCTGCCAATTCAGGAGCTGTGTAATTCTGGGCAAATTGCTTAAACTCTCAGTGCCTCATTCTTCACATACGCAACACTGGGATTGTAAGAGTCCTACTTTGTGGGGTTGTTGCGAGGATTATATAAAGGTTAGTTATTATTTTTTTTTAAAAAAACACTAGATATTAGGAAATCTGAAAACATTCCTGGGTCAAATAAGTCACGATGGAAATTAAAATTTACTTAGAATTGATAAAGAGAACTTTTTATTTATCAAATTATGGTTGATCCAGCCAAAGCAGTATTTAAAAAGAAATGGTACAACTTTAAATGTTTATAATAGAAAAGGAGAAACAACAAAAATTAATGAGTAATATCCAAGCTAAGGTACTAGAATAACAGCAGGAAAATAAACACACGAAAAGTAGGAGAAAATAAATAATAAAGATAAAAACCAATTAAATAGAAAAACCAGATACAATCTGGACAGGATCAAGTGAACCAAAAGTTTATTGTTTGAAAAAAATACAAAAATAGAGCACAAGATAAGGGGATGGGAAAAATAAACAATATTAGGAATGGCAAAGGGAGCATAACTATAGATACAGCGAGGACTGAAAAGATAAAAGGACATTATGAATTTATGCCAATAAATTTTAAAACTAAGAATAATTGGAAAAATTACTGGAAAGATATAAATGATGAAAACAGACTCAAGAGGAATAGAAAACCTGAGTAGCTATACCACTAAAGAAAGAGAATCAATCATCTTTAAATGTTCCCAGAAATAAACTATTAACCCTATACAGCTTTACAGATACTTGTACCAAATATTCAAGGAGCAGATGATTTAATTTTATGTAAACTCTTTGAGCAAATAGAAAAAAAGAAACACTCCTTCCCCAAGTCATTTAATGAAAATGGTATAACTTTGATATCCAAATTGGACAAAGGCAGTGCTAGAAAGGAATAATTATTATTGCAGATGGAAAAATCCTCAATAAGTCTTAGCAGACAGAATCTACAATGTATTACACACAAACACACACACACACAAACACACACACACACACACACGTACACTCACACACACTCATACACACCCCATGACTGTGTTTATATCCCCAAACTCAAGATTTGCTAAACATTAGAAAATCTACTAATATAGGGGTGCCTGGGTGGCTCAGTTGGTTGAGCGTCCAACTTTGGCTCAGGTCATGATCTCGCAGTCTGTGAGTTCAAGCCCTGCGTTGGGCTCTGTGCTGACAGCTCAGAGCTTGGAGCCTGCTTCGGATTCTGTGTCTCCCTCTATCTGCCCCTCCCCCGCTCATGCTCTGTCTGTCTCTCTCTGTCAAAAATAAATAAACATTAAAAAAAATTTTTTTTAAGAAAATCTAAGTTCACTACATTAACAGACTAAAAGGAGGAAAAGGTACAATTATCTCAATAAAATAAATGCACATAATTCCCTAAGAGTCAAATCTATTCATAATTTTAAAACCAGTAGAAAAATAAACAGAAGCACACAAAAGCCTCCTCACAACTAAAGATAAAACAGACCTTCCTTGACATAACAAAGAATATTTGCAACTATAAACAACTATATGCCAACAAGCTGGACATATAGAAGAAATGGAAAAATTCTTAGAAACATACAAGTTACCAAGACTGAATCAGGAAGAAATAGAAAATCTGAATAGATCAGTTACTAGTAAGGAGACTAAATCAGTAATCAAAAATCTCCCAATAAAGAATAACCTTGGAACAGATGGTTTCACTGATCAATTGTACGAAACATTTGGAGAAGAATTAACACCAATCCTTTTTAAATTCTTCCAAACATATCAAAGAGGAGGGAACCCTCCCAAACTCATTTTATGAGGCCTGTATTATCCTGATACCTAAACTAGAAAAAGCACACTACTAGCAAAGAAGACTGTAGACTAATATCTTGATGAATATGGTATAAAAATTCTCAATAAAATAGAAGCAAACTGAATTCAGCAGCACATGAGAAGAATCACTCACCATGATCAAGTGGGATTTATCCCTGGGATGCAAGGTTCAACATATGCAAATCAATCAGAGTAATACATCACATTAATAGAATAAAGAAAAGAATCATATGATTATCTCATAGATGCAGAAAAATCGCTTGACAAAAGTCAACATTCATTCATGACAAACTCTTTTTTTAGATGTTTATTTATTTTGAGATAGAGAGAGTACAAGCAGGGTAGGGGCAGAGACAGAGGGTGAGAGAGAATCCCAAGCAGGCTCCACACTCAGCACAGAGCTTGATGTGGAGCTCAACATGGGGCTCAATGCAGGGCTTGATCCCATGACTGTAAGATCACGACCTGAGCCAAAACCAAGAGTTGGACGCTTAACCGATTGAGCCACCAGGTGCCCCCATGATAAAACTCTTCACAAATTAGGCATAGAAGGAACATATCTTAACATAACAAAGGCCATATATGACAAGCCCACAGTTAACATCATACTCAACATATGATGAAAGGATGAAAGCATTTTTTCTAATACCAGGAACAAGACAAAGGTGCCTACTCTCATCACTCCTACTCAACATAGTACTGGAAGTCCTAGATAGAGCAATCAGGCAAGAAAAAGAAATAACAAGTATCAAAATTGAAAAGAAAGAAGTAAAATACTAATAACCAAATTTCTAAAAAAGCAATAAAAAATCAGTCACATTTACAACAGCATCAAAAACAATAAAATACTTAGGAATAAATTTAACTAAGGGGGTAAAAGGTCTCTATGCTGAAAATTATAAGACATTAATGCAAGACATCAAAGAAGACATATATAAATAAGATAACATCCCATGTTCATGGATTGGAAGAATTAATATTGTTAAAATGTCAATACTACCAAAAGCCATCTATAGATTCAGTGCAATCCCTACTGAGCTTCCAATGGTATTTTTTACAAAAGTAGAAAAAAACACTCTTTTTATATAGAACAACAAAAGACCCCAAATAACCAAAGAAACCCCAAGGAAGAAGGACAAAGCATGAGGTATCACACTTCTTGATTTCAAGCTATACTATAACATTAAATTCATCAAAATAGTATGGTTCTAACATAAAAACATACAAACAGATCAATGGAACAAAACTGAGAACCCAGAAATTAACCCAAACATATATAGTCAACTAATATCTGACAAGGGAGCAAAGAATACTTAATGGAGAAAAGACAGTCTTTCCAATAAATGGTGCTGGGATAATTGGATATTCACATGTAAAGAATGAAACTGACCCACCATTCTGTAAGAAATTAACTGAAAATAGATTAAAGACTTAAATGTAAGACCAGAGACCATGATACTTCTAGAAGAAAATATAGGAACAAAGCTCCTCGACATGGGTTTTGGTAATGTATTTTTGGATATGATACCAAAGCACAAGCAACAAAATAAAAAATAAATAAGTGAGACTACATCAAACTAAAAAGATTCTGTACCATGAAAAAAACATTAACAAATGAAAAGACAACTTATGGAATGGGAAAAAATATTTGCAAACCGTGTATCTGATAAGGGGCTAATATCTGACATATAAAACATAAAGAACTCATGTATAACTCCACAGCAAAAAACCCCAACCCAAAACAATAAATAATCCAATTAAAAATGGGCAAAAGACTCGAATAGACATTTCACCAATGAAGATATAAAAAGACCAACAAGTACATGAAAAGATGCTCAATATCACTAGTCATTAGAGAAATGTGAGTTGAAATTACAATGAAACATCACCTCATGCCAGTTAAAATGGCCGTCATCAAAAAAAACAACAAATGCTGGTGTGAATGGAGAGAAAAGGGGGCCCTGTGCCCTGATGGTCGGATTATCTGTGGAAAACAGTATGGAAGATCCTCAAAAAATTAAAAATAAAACTACCAATTCCACTTCTGGGAATATATTCAAAGGTAATGAAAACACTAACTCAAGATATCTGCATCCTCAGGTGTGTAGCAGCATCATTTACTGCTGCTTTACATTTACATTATAGTCAAAGTAAGAAAACAAGATAAGCATCAGTGGATGGATGAAAGGATAAAGAAGCTGTGGTACACACACACTACAGACACACACACACACACACACACACACACACACACAGGAATATTATTCAGCCATAAAAAAAACAAGGAAACCCTACCATTTGCAGCAACATGAATGGACCCTGAAGGCGTTATGCTAAGTGAAATAAGTCAGACAAAGACTAATACTGTGTGATCTCATTGATATGTAGAATATTAAAAAAAAAAAAAAAACCTCACGAAAAAGGCAAAACTTGTGGTTAGCAGAGGCAGGGAGGAAGGAGGAATTCCTGGAGAAAGGTTGTCAAAGGTTCAAACTTCCAGTTATAAAATAAATTAGTACTAGGGATGTGATATAAAACATGATGACTATAGCTAACGCTGTTATTTGATATATAGGAAAGAACGTAATTAAGAGTGTAAAATCCTAAGAGTTCTCATCACAAGGAGAAATTTCTTTCCCTGTATTATTTTCTTCTTTCTTTACTTTTTATTTCACCTATATGAGAAGACAAATGTTAGCTGAACCTACTATGGTAATCATTTCCTAATGTACACAAATCGAACTATCATGCTGTATGCCTTAAACTTATACAGTGATATATGTCAATTATTTCTAAATGAAACTGGGGGAAAAAGAATATTTGTAACATACCCACACCAAATAACATCCTTAATGGGATGCCTTTTTTTTTTTTTAATTTTTTTTTTTATTTTTTTATTTTTTTTAAATTTTTTTTTTCCAACGTTTATTTATTTTTGGGACAGAGAGAGACAGAGCATGAATGGGATGCCTTTTAAACACATGCCTTTTAAAGTCAAGAATAAAATTCATGTGCCTGTTATCAATCACTTGTTTTATTTATTTATTTTTTTAATTTTTTTTTTCAACGTTTATTTTTTTTGGGACAGAGAGAGACAGAGCATGAACGGGGGAGGGGCAGAGAGAGAGGGAGACACAGAATCAGAAACAGGCTCCAGGCTCTGAGCCATCAGCCCAGAGCCTGACGCGGGGCTCGAACTCATGGACCGCGAGATCGTGACCTGGCTGAAGTCGGACGCTTAACCGACTGCGCCACCCAGGCGCCCCATCAATCACTTGTTTTAACCATTGCACAGGAGGTCCTTGCCACTTTAATGACAAAAAAATAAATGTAAATAATTGTAAAGGAAGAAACAAGCTATCGTTTTCCACTGATGATATGATTATGTACATAGGAAATGCAAAAAAAAAAAAACTACAAACAGATTATTACTATTACAATTATTGTGACAGTACAACAAGGTTGCTGGATAGAAGATCAACATACAAAGTTGAGCTCCATATCTATACACCAGCCTGAAAGGATTAGTGAGAAAGTCTCTTAAAAGCTATCATATATACTTTAATAGAT
Source organism: Lynx canadensis (assembly GCF_007474595.2). Classification (NCBI taxonomy): domain Eukaryota; kingdom Metazoa; phylum Chordata; class Mammalia; order Carnivora; family Felidae; genus Lynx; species Lynx canadensis. The sequence goes on from NC_044305.1 coordinate 103,712,153, forward strand.
TTGTGCTCAGCTATTCTCTGAGAGTTGTCTCACCACCCATACAATCAAAGCATCAGTAGCCATGTTCATAATATGTGGCCCCATTCTCTAACCAAAAGCAACTGGGTTGGGAAGTACTGCAACTCAAATTGAGCCAGGAATTCAGTGCTAGATCTTTGAGACACCATCTTGGAGTACAGCTGGAATGGAGATGCTATAAACTTCATGGCCAAAGATCAGTCACAAATGCAGAGGAACAAGGAGAATGAGCAGACACTCAGCAAAGGCTGAAAATATGGGCATGAGACAATGAGAGACCAAGAGCAGAGCTGCCTCCACTCCAGACCCCCTTCCCAGTCCCTGGTCCTTGGGAGACCTGGATTCCAGAACACCTCTCTGTCTCACACTCTCGTTCTCACTCTCTCTCTCTCTCTATCTGTATTCTCCTTTCCTGATTGAGCAAGTCTGTAATGAGTCTCCCTAACTTGCATCCAAAAGAATTTTAACTAAGATGATTACAAATTCAGAAGTCAACTTGTGAAACTTCATTCCCAGCCCTTTATTTTCTTGATGTGATGAGTGAATCCTTGTGGCGAGTTATGAACCATCTCAAAGGAGGCTAAAATAAGAATACAGTAGATTCAAAATTTGGCAAATTGGCCTAGGATGGATCCCAGCTTTATCCATTATCCTCTCATATGTCTGAATGCTATCCATTTCATACAAAATTTATAATCGCCTTCTTTATGCCCTTAAGAAGTTTGGGCTGAGCTCTTCAAAGGAATGTTGCCAATAAAATGGATTGTCTTTGGGTCATTTTAGTAATCTCTCTTTTCTTTATCTCTGATGAGGGTCAGTTTTACTGCCTGCTACTCTCCCACTCTAATTTACCTGACAAGATACGACCTACTAACATAAGACACTCACAGATATGACATGTGGATTTTCTCACTGGGAGATTATTTTTTCCAATGACCACAGGTTGACAGCAAAACACAGAGGTTTTTAAAATAGTGCGTTATGTTAAATGAAGGTTAAGCATAGAACATTGATTAAAATGGCACCCAGGCACCAGAAACAAAGTTATCATCCTCCCAAGGTCCTGAATTAGGAGTGAGAGCCTTGGATTTGGGAGACCTGAATCAGAACCCGCCTCCATCTTCTACTAGATCTGGAGCAATAGCATCTCACCTCTGGTCTTAGTTCTTCAATCCATGGGAGAACCATAAGGATAATAATTCTTGCTCATAGGACTGTTGGAGGATTAAAGGTGGCGACATGTATACAGGCTCTGGCACCTTACCTAGCAGGGACTCAGAGGATGTTAGGGAGTCAAAAACAGAAAACTTTTCTGAAAAACAACAACAACAAAAAAGAACTCATTCCTCTAATCTTGGAGCAAGGGTCTTTCAAAGTTGAGAAACAATTTATCATCATAAAACATTTTTATTGTACTGTCTTTCTAAATCCCTACAATCAAACAGGTTGTTGTTGGCATAATGACCAGAAAGTGAGAGCAGAAATGAGGAGAAACCTAGGATTTTAATCCAGAGGCCCAAAATGTTGAGATTCTTCTTCAAGACCCTACCTCTGTCCATAGAAAGGATTCTCCGATTAATGAAATGTAAAGGGACTAAGTCGATCAGAGACCTACCGGTGTTCTAGAAAATTGGGTTGGGGCTGAGCAAAGAGTCTGACTGAAGAAGCTGTCGTAGTAGCACAGAGAGGGCCCTTCTACTGCGATCAGCATTTGGATCCTAGCCAGTCCCTCCTCAGGAGGTCTGCCAGACCCTTGCACCATTTCTGAGTGAGGGCCATGCATGAACCCCTTTCACTCTGTTACCCAGTCACTTGGCACTGGGGTGAAGCCCAACTCACCCCTACCCTGCCCACACATGCAATCCTAGCCAGCTGGACCCATGACCTCCATGCCTAGAATCCTCCACAAGCACTGCTAGTGCCACGTGGCCCAGGCACCAGCCAGGACTTTTCTTGGCTCTCTTTCTTCTTAAGATATTGGATGGGGAGTAAAATGGTCTCTGCCATATTAGATCCAAGTCAGGCTGACCTACTTATCTGTTTTGAGCAATACAGGTCCAGGGGATTACTATGAAAAGCTGAGCAGTTAAAGAACACCATCTATTTTGTTCCAGGGAATAGTAAATCTGCCGCATCGAGGACAGAGAGGGGACCCTCAAACAGCTATGTTCCTTGCACCAGCTTGCCTGCCTGCACAGAGCCCACTCTGCCTGAAGGACTTCATATTCCACAAGAGTTCCAATTCCTCCTTGGGCCTAAAGTGGGCCTACTCCACTCTTGTATTTTTGAGTCTGGTTTTTCTAGTTCTCCAGGCTCTTCTTTGGTCAGCGGCACTCTTAGCTGCTTGCATTCAGATACCCTCTCTCCTTACTACTCTGCAGCACCCCCAGGAAATCAGGAACCATGTGTGAGAGTCAACAAGCATGACCAGGCTCCAGAGAAGCTGGCCAGGCTCCTTCGGGAACGAGTAAGGGCTTGAGCTTCAGCACATGGACTTCATGTCCTCTCTTTGGGATTCCCAGAGTTCTGTTTTGCTTATTTCAGGCCTTGGCTCTGTTCCAAGAAATGGTCAATGCCAGATAAATGAGGTGGTGTTGAATCTCCCTGAGGAATTAGTCTTGGGATTAAGTCTACTAAATAACCGAGGGGCTCCACATCACATCACTTTTTTTTTTTTTTAATTTACAAACACTTGTAATTGTTTTAGTGTTCTCTTATGCAATCTTTAAAATATAACGATTCAGTCATTGCCCAGCTGGATGACATCTCCAAACAGCAAACAGCAGCTCTGTGTCTAACATGAAAGGAATGGTCAATGCATGTCTGCTGATAACCTTAGCATCACGCTGGGTCATAGATCTCTTCTGAGACTTTCCCCTGCTCCAATTTTGTACAGATATTTCTTTATTCCGCTTCAGCCAGTTCTGCTCTTTCATGCGGGATTCTGAAACACACTGAGGAGAAATGGAGCAGCCAGGGGCTGAGATGGGAAGGCTCTCACAAAGGGGCCCTGATGGAGGGGGTGGCATCTTCCACTGTTGATATCAAGGGGACCACACAGACAGCACAGCCCCTGGTCATGGGCATCCAGGTACAGGTAACAATCAAGGGCCAAAGGACATTGTAGCAGGTCCCTGTGAAGAATGTGGCTGTGTAGGGCCAAGGTCAACAGCCAGGGCTCCTGTTAAGTTCTACTCCAGTGGAAGAAACAGCAGGAACTATGCAGTTTCTAGGCCCCACACCTGTTTTTGCAGGCCCTGATGATTTGGAGTCAGATCTGCTGAGAATGTGACGTGCTTCTACTCTCCAAGGCTGCACCCTGAGGAGCCCTAACCAGGCAGTTCCCACGTGTGTCTAATGGGTCATGGTGGGGGGACGGTGAGAGAGCTGGGATTCACATCCATCCAGGAAAAAAAAAGCAGAGGAGATTCTAGTATTTCCTGAGTGCCTATCAGGTGCTAGGTTTCAAGAGGTGAGGAAACTGAGGCTCCAAGTGGTAAGATCCAAGGTCACAGAGCCCTGACCAAAAGGTCCCACCCCTTCTGTGATGAGTGCTCCCCTCACCACCTCTCATACTGCCCCTCTTCATGATGCAGCCTCCTAAAAAGGTTCTGCAATCCAGGGTTCTGCTTCGCTATTCCTCTCTCAGACAACGGTAGGAAATTCAATCCGAGTTCGCTTGGATATGGAGAAAAGAGACAATGCGTAAGGATAGTCGAATAGCAACAATCCTAAGAACTTGGTTGACCCTGTCAATCCTTAAAGAAAGAAGGTGGAAGCAAAGAGAAGCAGCTGAGGCCTGAGTCATGTGACTAACCAGAGCCCACAGAATTTGATTCTTGGTGTTCCCACACGGGCAGGTGAAGGGTTTTCATCATGTCCAAATGAGGCCAGTTGGATTCTCCACTTACATATGGAGATTAAAAGCCAAAATGCAGAACACGTGTGAGCACAAAGCCCTGGCCGTTGGGAATGGTGCCCGGCTGCACGCCAGGAGTGGGCTTTGCTTTCCCAGCTCCTGTTCCAGCCCCTCCCTGACTTACCAAAGAGGTTTGGGGTGAGTAATTTAACCACATCCCGCCTCACCTCCCCCAGCCCTGTAACAGGGGGCAAGAGCAGAGAGTCACCTCAGAGGGTCTGATAGGAAGAGGGTCTGGTCCTGCCAACCAACCTCCCCCATGATGGGAGGATCCGGTTTAATGCTAACTTCTGGGCAGTTCAGCAAGAGTCGTCTATAGGCTCAGGAAGGGGAGAGACCTGTCCAAGGTCACATAGCTGCGAAGTGGCATGCTAGATTCAAACTGTGCTCATCCCATTAACGTGAGCCCAGCTATCTTCTGGAGCATGGGGCACATCTGGTTTGCATATGGCACAGTGGTTTCGAGCATGGCCTCTGGAGACAGACTCTCTGGGTTTAAAGGCTAACTCTGCCACTTTTTAGCTGCTTAACCGTGGGCCAGCTGTTTCATCCCTATCTGGCCTCAGTTTTCTCCTGTGGAAAGTTAGTCTGATAATAGTACTCATCTAATTTGAGAGTTAGCTAAGTTACTACATGGAAAGCACTTATAAAGGTGCCTACATATATAGAAAGTGCTTAATGACTGTTAACTAAAACAAATAAAAAGTAAAGAGACCCCACAGCCCCTGGATCCTGGGCCCCTGCATGTGCTGTGTCTGACGTGGGAGAGGCTGCCGTTCATCAGCATGAAGAATCAGTTGGAAGGGCAGGTCTGGAGTACCAGAGGCACTGAGCCCCATGGAGCTCAGACCTCATCTTTGGTAAGTGTGGGCTTTGTAACATTCCGTTAAACTGAAGTAGGACCTGTGTGCAATGGGTGTCTCATTCACTCCGTGGTATTTGCTCACTCCACACAGAGAAGGTGAACTTCACCTCCTTGGCGAGCCTCCCAGGCAGCTCAGTGTGATTTCCCACTCCTGCTCAGGGCATTGCTTCACCACAGCAACATGGGCTCGGGAGTCAGACGAATCAGGCTTCAACTCCCCCGGCAGCCTGTGGGAGCTCGGGCAAGTCCAACTGCTCTGAGCCCCCATTTCCTCATCTGCAAAGTGGGGATAAGCAAAGTAGCCGCCTGCAAAGGTCGTTATTGGGTTTAGGGTTATTACATCCTCTGGAATTGGCCCCTCTGTCATGATGAAATGGCCATGGCAGTGTTCTTGGCTCTGAAATCCATTTTCTCTGATATTAAGTCACTCCAGCTCTCCTTTGAGGAGTGTGTGCATGGCATCTCTTTTTCCACCCTTTTTACTTTTAACCTCTTTGTGTCTTTAAATTCCAAGTGTGTTTCTTGGAGGCATATAGTTTGGTCTTGCTTTTCTATCCAATCTGGCAAGCTCTGCCTTTTAATTGGGGTATTTGCATTTAAAGCGTTTTTGAACACGGTTTGGCTTACATCTACCATATGGCTGTTTGTTTTCTATTTGAACAATCTCTTCATTCTCTGCTACTTCTTTTCCTGCCTTCTTTTGGATTGATTTAGGATTGCTGGATTCCATTTTAACTCCTTTGTTGGCCGATTAGCTATAACTCTTCATTATTTTAGTGGCGGCTTTAGGGTTTATAGTATAAATCTTCAACTTCCCACGGTCAGTCTCCTTCCAGGTGACGTGATACCTCCCTTCCGGCCTTTATGTGATTATTGTCACACATTTTACTTCTACCTATGTTGTAAACCTCACTCTACATGATTATTATTTTTTATTGAGAGAGTCCATTACCTTTTAAAGAGATTTAAACACTGGGACAAATCTTCTACATTGGCCCAGAAAGTTACCATTTTTGGCACTTTTCATTGCTTTGTGCAGATCTACGTTTCTATCTTATATCATTTCCCTCTGTGTGAAGAACTTCCTCTAATATTTCTTATAGTGAAAGTCCCCTGGTGATGAATCCTTTCAACTTCGCCAAGTCTGACTATGTCTTTATTATACCTTTTTTTTTGAAATATAATTTCGCTGAGTATAGAACTTTATCTTTTTTTTTTTTTTTCCTTTAGTATTTTTTAAAATGGTGGTCCAGGGGCGCCTGGGTGGCTCAGTCGGTTGGGCGTCCGACTTCAGCTCAGGTCATGATCTCGCGGTCCGTGAGTTCGAGCCCCGCGTCAGGCTCTGGGCTGATGGCTCAGAGCCTGGAGCCTGTTTCCGATTCTGCGTCTCCCTCTCTCTCTGACCCTCCCCCATTCATGCTCTGTCTCTCCCTGTCTCAAAAATAAATAAACATTAAAAAAAATTTAAAAAAAATAAATAAAATGGTGGTCCACTATCTTCTTGCTTGTAATTTTTTTCCGGTGAGAAATCTGCTATCAACCTTTATCTTTGTTCTTTTATACATAACATTTCTTTTTTTCTTAGGCTGAGCCTTAAGGTATTCCAGACTGGCCTGTGGGAAAAGGCACTATTCTCATTCCCATGTGAGGACCTGATACCTCTCCCTCCGTTCCTTCCACATGATTCTTTCCCTCACATACATGCAATAATCAGTGCTCAGCTGAATGGTCAAAGGGGACCACTGCAGACGCCTGAATTCTCTCTCTGACCGACCAGTTCTCTTCTGTCCCCTACCCTATTCTGTGAATTCCAGATGCTTTGGTTTCCCTGGAATCTCAGCATCTTCAAATCGGGGAGTTCGCTGCGCTCTGCCTCGGCTGCCCTACCTAAGGGATGGTGTGGAAACTCTCTCAAGGCAGTAAAATTGGGGCAAATGTAGGGCTCATCTGGCGCATTTCCTCGCTGTCAGAGATCACTGTCCCTCACTGCCTGATGTCCAGTGTCTTGAAAACCATGTAGTTCACATATATCATCCACCTTCTGGCTGTTTCAGTCAGGAGGGTATACTTGCCACATGGAACTTCAACCTGGTTGGAGCGGAAGCCCCCAAATGCTCATTTCACAGAATCGTAGGGTCACCCAATTCCATGCACAGCACACAGTGTCCCCCCTCACATTATCTGGGCCTCAGGATAGGGAACGTGTACCTACTACACTGCTCCACACACAGAGACGGAACTTAGAAATACTTAGCAATGACTCCTAATCAGCAGTTGTTGAGGCAATGGTGTGCTTGCACGAACAGGAATTATGAAAATTCCAATCAGTATTGTTCACTTGATCTAATTGTGGGAAAAAAATGGTATGAAATGTCATTTATGTCAGGCTTTATGCACAAAAAGTGACAGACTACGCTTCCACTCGTGCTCTGCATTTGTCTACTTCATTGTTAAAAATGTTCTTTTCGCAACTAAATGTCACTCTTGCAACATTCAACCTATCACCCAAAGAAAGCGACAATTGCTGAGGCTCCTGTAGAAAGGGCCAACCTGAGACTTTCTCATGGTTTCCTGACACACAGTGATAATATTATTAAAGTAGACCACCAAGTGCTATGGATATTAAATGTGGAGAGAAAGAACTTCAGAACCCACAGGTTTGCACACAACAGTTTAAGAGCAACTGTGCAGGGATGGTGAACTCTCTCCTAGACCAAACGTTGGAGGCCGCTGGGTCTTGAATCTTCCCCTCAGTCCCAAGAAAAGCCAAGCAGACAGGAAGAACTGATCACTTTTGTAAGTGTCAATGCTTAGGAGACATTACAATAGCCTTTTTCTCTTTCCCATTTTCAAATACATAATCTTAAATCCCAAAGAGCCAAATTAGTAACATTCCAGTGAAACTAAATTATCAGAGATAATGAATGCACAGGGCAACAGTTCAATCAACGAATCTGTCTGTTCATCATCCTATTTGCCATCAGTCCATCTGCCCATCAGTCCAGCTGTCCATCATTCTGTCTGTCCTTCAGGTCATCCAGGAGGTTATGAAGGCCCAGGGGCAGAAGGCCACTGGGCATGTCGGCCTATGAAATGCATCAAAGGGAATGAGCCAAGGTAGGAAGACTAGAAGACCACAGGTGGTTTTGAGCACACCCTCGGGTTGAGTCACCTGTCGGAAGCCACAATATCTGCATCTGCTCAACACTCCCGGCAGAGCCCTAACCCTCCCCTGTGTGGGCTACCTCTGCCTGAGGGGGCAGGGGGTCACTTCCGGTCTTACCTCCCACCTGCTAACCTAAATTTTCTTGATGTACCCCACAATCCCTGTTCAAAGAGACAGCCACCTCCCTGGAGCTACAGGTGGAAACCAGCCATGTGGCAGGAGGCTTCCACCTTGTCGGGTCACTAAGGAATGTCACAATGAGCCACTGCACCTAGCTGCCTCAGAGGACCTCGGCTCCTGGTCCAGCTGTGCCCCAGTGCCAGCTGTTATTCTGTTCTCCATTCTCTTTCTTTCCATGTGGACTCCCACACAACAGCCCCACAGGAGCAAAGCAAGCATGCCCGTCACCAATGTCACCACCACCACCATCGTGGACAGAGTGCACACCTACCTAACTGAGGCCTCCCTGCATCACGGGCACATCTTTACTTGGCTACCTTAAGAGAAATGATTACACTGGCTCTCAGATGAGAGAACGCAGGAGGCTCTCATTCCCATCCACATGGTTCGTGTGGGACAAACCCTGGGGCTCTGCCTATTGTGAAGGTCCAGCCTTTCCTCACCTCGCTCCTTACCCCTCCAGAGGCCCCAGCTCTGAGACACAGAGGCAGGGTGACAGGCTTTCTGGAAACTTAGCCTTTCCCTTTTGTTTCCCACCAACGTCCTTAACTCGCTCTTGAGCCCTTCGTTCTCACTGAGGCCAAAACTCTTCCTCTTCCTTCCCCTGCAAGTTCAGAGCTGCCGTCTGTAGGCCAATATTCAGCCAGATTCAGGATTAAACTCAGGCCAAAAACCCGGCAGGGGCTCCCTGTCCCCTCCTTCCTCCAGGAAGTGTCTTTTGGAGGCTCCAGCAGCACCTGCATCCTTCCCGCACGTGGAGGAAGCAACGCAGCCCCTGGGGGTCGCCAATGCAGGGCTGTCATCTGGGGATAAAGCCCAGGCGCCACCGCAGCTGATGCCCGGAGCCCTGCCATGCCACCGTGTCACAGGTCCACAACCCCACACCACACCTGCCATGCCTTCACACACTCCCCGTGGGTCCCCCTTCTCCCCAGCTCTGAGCCCCCATAGGGTTGCAGAGACTCCCCATCTCCTATTTGTTTCCCCGAACCTCGCGGGCACCTGTGCTCTCAGGGTTGTGGGGGGATTGGGCACAGATTCTAACTGTTCTCAACGTCCCCCTCAGCTCTCCAAAGACTCATACTGACACTTCTCAACACCTCGTGCCCCTCACTGCACAATCCAGGCTGAGGCCCAGGGCTGGGGACACACTAAGCAGTCTCCAAATGCTCGGCACATCCCTGTCTGCCTTCTTCCCCGGGGCTGGACAGCCCCGAGGTCATTTCCTGTATCCTCCGCAAGGGGGATTTCAAACACTGGAGAGGTGCTTTCATCAGCCGACCCTCATTGGCCCTTTCCCATACTGTCCACAACGGCCAGCGCAAGTTTAACGATATATAGACTGCGGGCCTCCACGGGCCAGGCCATCCGGCCGGCATTTTACAATTACCGTCCGCACCAGTCCTCGCAGCAGGGTAGGGGGCGGACACGCGTGATGCACCCCGGGTCACCCGGGCTCTGGGTTTCCGCCCGGCTCCGAAGCTGGTGCTCCGCTCGCTGGCGCACAGGGCTGGCCTGGCACGCACGCTGCAGCAGGGGGGACCTGCGGGGCTCACCATGCCTCCTGTGCACTCGGGGCAATCCTGCAGGCAGCTGACGTTCTCCCACGTACTGTAGGCCTTCAGCCCCGCCACCAGAGCCTGCAAGGGGCGACTGTCCACGAGCTCCTTCCCACGGAAGACGTCCTTATCCAGGAGGCCCCCGGCAGACCTGCGAGAGGAGCGCAGGCCTGTGATGGAAGCAGCAGCCCCGCCCACCACCACCGCACCACGGCGCAGGCGCGTCCGAGGCCGGGCGCAGGTGCCACCTGCTCCTTCCTCAAGACTCTCCCGAAGGTTCCATGTGCTCTTCAGAACTGTCACCCTGCACCCTGCCACCGTGAGGCTGCACCACGCCACCTCTCCTGGGAAATCTCCCTTGCCTTCTGTCCAGGTTCACTTTCCTGCCGGTCCCTCAGAGGCCCCATGGTTCACACTGACGTTTGTCTTCGCACCCCTAGACCCCACGAAAAGCAGGCACTCGGTTTCACGCTCTCCCTGTTTTGGTCTACCATATAGGATCATATTCCAAACCACCTCCCTCTGCCCTTCACACACAAAAGTTTTACATGTCTCTCGTATTTTTAATTTGTCTAATGCTACTGCCACTGAACGTGCGCTAGGTGGAATAAATAATGCCCCCCCAAGATGTCCACGTCCTCGTCCCTGAAACCTGGAGTATGTTACCCCCACGTGGCAGAAGGGATTTTTCACTTGCGATTAAATCGAGGATCTTGCGCTCGCTCGGAAGATCATCCTGGATTATCCAGGGGAGCCCAGTGTAATCACGAGGTTCCTTACAAGTGAGAGGGAGGCCAGAGAAGAAGATGTGACAACAAAGCAGTCAGGGAGACGCAGCGAGAGACTCGACTGGCCATTGCTGGTTTTGAAACGGGGGAAAGGGCCATGAGCCAAGTAATGAGGTGGCTTCCAGAAGCTAGAAAAGGCAAGGAAGCAGATTCTCCCCCTAGAGTCTCCGGAAGGAGTGTAGCCTGCTAACGCTTTGATTTTTCCTGGAGACCCACTTCAGACTTCTGATCTCCAGAGCTACAACAAATTTGGGTTATTTTAAGCCACCAAGTTTGTGCAATTTGTTTTAGCACCGATAGGTATACAGAAATGAATAATTTCTTCCTTCAAAGTGGTAAAAGTCACTGTTTCCCTTCACCTCTCAGCCACCTGTGGCCACAAGTGCTGCACAGTGCAATGTCTATGGGCCTCCCTCCATCTGCACACCTCCCCCTCAGGTTTTCTTCTTTGTCATATTTCAAAATACTGTAATGGAGAGTATAGGTTCCCCTCTCTCTCCCTTCTGAACACCTTCCTATTGACCTGTTTTTAAAGTCTCTTAAAATGAGTTATTGTTTGTAACAACTGCTGGGAACAAAATCCTCAGTGAACTCTTTCTCTCTATGCTCAACCAAACTCCAGGACCTAAAGTCAAGTGTGGTAAACACACTGGGGTGGGTACTTTCCTCTAAGCACCTCAAACTCATGGAAAGTACCATGAAGTATGGCCTTACTGGTCTTCTCAACTGAAGCCCCAGACTCAGGAGATTGATAAGAGTGTTTGCCATTAGACGTGATGATTCATTGTTTTCTATCAACTGAGTGTCATCTGTTGAGATACTTACATGGTGTTTCTCCTTTATAAGGTGACTATGGTAAATCATACAAATTGACTTTCAAATGTTACACAAACCTAACACTCCTAGGATAAACCCCACGTTTGCTATATATTATTTTACAGTAAAATATACGGATCTACTAACATTTTGTTCACAAGGGATATTAGTCTCACAATGTCTTTGTCTGGTGTTTGATGTCAGGGTGATACTCCTAAAGTGAGTTAGAAAGTTTTCCCTTCTCTTTCATTTTCTGAAGGAGTTTGTGTAAAGTTAGTATGTTTTATTTTCTTAAGTATTTGGTAGATTTCACCAGCAATGCCAGATGAAGCTATTCAGATTTTTCAGTTCTTTCTGAGTCACTTTTAGTAACATGTATCTTTCATGAAATTTTCTATTTCATATCTGTTGTCAAACATATTGGCATTACATTGACATGACACCAATAATAATAATATTTAATTTTATCCTTTCAGCGTCTGTAGGATGTGTAGTGATGTCATCTCATTTATTTCAGATCCTGACCATTTGTCTCTTTTTTTCTTAATTAATCTAGTTGAAGGTTTATCAATTTTATCTATCTTTTGAAAGAAAAAAAATAATTTTTGGCTTAATTAGGTTTATTTTTGGCTATTTCTTCTTTCAAAGCCTTCTCTCATTTTTCTTATTCTTTGTGCTTACTTTGAATTTGATTTGATCCTTTTTTTTTTTCTAACTTCTTACAATGGAAATTTATACCATTGGTTTTCCACCTTTCTTTTTTTCTTTCTTTCTTTTTTTTTTTAATTTTTTTTAACGTTTTACTTATTTTTGAGACAGAAAGAGACAGAGCATGAACAGGGGAGGGGGAGGGGCAGAGAGAGAGAGACACAGAATTGGAAGCAGGCTCCAGGCTCGGAGCCATCAGACCAGAACCCGACGCGGGGCTCGAACTCACGGACCGCGAGATCGTGACCTGAGCTCAAGTTGGACGCTCAACCAACTGAGCCACCCAGGCGCCCCTTCTTTTTTTTTTTTTTAAAGTAGACTCCACGCCCAGTGTGGAGGCCAACTCAGAGCTTAAAGTCATGACCCTGAGATCAAGACCTGAGCTGAGATCAAGAGGTGGGTGTTTAACTGACTGAGCCACCCAGGTGCCCCTCTACCTTTCTTCTTTTCTAATGTAAGTATTTAAATTATAAATTTTTGTCTAAGCACTGCGTTAGCTGTGTACCACATATTCTGATATGTTCTGTTTCATTTTCATTTTGTTCAAAATATTTTCTGATTTCCCTGTGATTTCTTTTTTGACCTATAAAGTATGTGTGTTGTCTAATTTCCTAATGTATGGAATTATTCCAGACGTTTTCATTATTAATTTCTAATTTAATTTCATTATAATCAGAAAACATATTTTGCATGATTTCAATCCTTTACATTTACATGGTCTGTCTTAATAAATGTTCTATGTGCACTCGAAAAGAATAGACATTTTTTCAAAGAAAGACATACAGATGGCTGGCTAACATGAAAATATGCTCGACATCACAAATCATCAGGGAAATGCAAATTAAAACCACAATGAGATATCATCTCACACCTGTCAGAATGGCTAAAATAAAAAACACAAGAAATAACAAGTGTTGGTGAGGATATGAAGAAAAAAAGGAACCCTTGTGCATGGCTGGTGGGAATGCACAGTGGTGCAGCCACTGTGGAAAACAGTATGGTGGTTCCTTAAAAAAATAAAAATAAAATTACCACATGATCCAGTAATTCCACTACTGGGCATTTATCCAAAGAAAATGAAAACACTAATTCAAAAAGATACACATACCCCTATGTTTACTGTAGTATTATTTACAATAGCCAAGATATGGAAGCAATCCCAGTGTCCATTAATAGGTGAATGGATACAGAAGATCTGGTATATATACATACAATAGAATATTATTCAGCCATAAAAAAAAGAATGAAATCTTGCCATTTGCAATAATATGGATGGACGCAGAAGGTATAATGCTTAGTGAAATAAGTCAGCCAGAGAAAGACATATCCCATATGATTTCACTCATATGTGGAATTTAAGAAATGAAACAAGTGAACAAAGCAAAAAGAAAGAGAGAGAACAAAAAAACCCAGACTCTTAACTACAAAGAACAAACTGATGGTTACCAGAGGGGAGGTGGGTGGAGGGGGAACGGGTGAAATAGGTGAAGAGGATTAAGAATATGCATATCTTGGGGCGCCGGTGGCTCAGTTGGTTGGGCGTCCGACTTTGGTTCAGTTCATGATCTCGCGGTCTGTGAGTTTGAGCCCTGCGTCGGGCTCTGCGCTGACAGCTCGGAGCCTGGAGCCTGCTTTGGATTCTGGGTCTCCCTCTCTCTCTGCCCCTTCCCTACTCACACTCTGTCTCTATCAAAAAATGAATAAACGTTGGGGCGCCTGGGTGGCGCAGTCGGTTAAGCGTCCGACTTCAGCCAGGTCACGATCTCGCGGTCCCTGGATTCGAGCCCCGCGTCGGGCTCTGGGCTGATGGCTCAGAGCCTGGAGCCTGTTTCCGATTCTGTGTCTCCCTCTCTCTCTGCCCCTCCCCCGTTCATGCTCTGTCTCTCTCTGTCCCAAAAATAAATAAACGTTGAAAAAAAATTTTTAAAAAAATGAATAAATGTTAAAAAAATTAAAAAAAGAATATGCATATCTTGATGAACACTGAATAATGTACAGAATTGTTGAATCGGACATGTATTGTTCACCTGAAACTAATATAACCCTGTATATTAATTATACCTAAATAAAATAAATAAAAGAGAAAAGAGAAAAGAAAAGTGCATTATGTTGTTGGGTATTCTGTAAATGTCATTTAGGTCAGGCTCATTAGTAATATTGTTCATATGTTTTGTATCATTACTGTTTATTATATCGATTTTTAAATTGATTTTATTATATCACTTATTCAGAAGGACTGAGGTCTGCAACTTTAATTTTAGATTTGTCAATTTCTCCTTTCAATACTTGCCACTTTTGCTTCAAGTATTTTGAAGCTATTTTGTGAGTCCAAGTCCATACACATTTGATTTTTATGTCTTTCTGATGTCACTGTCATTATGAAGTGTTCCTCTTCATTTCTGGTAATATTATTTTTTCTGAGTCTACTTTATCTGATAATAATATATCCACTCCAGCTCTCTTACGGTTAATGTTTGCAGGTGTAAATGTTTTATTCTCACACTTCTAATCTCAGATTTTATATTTTAAGCGGGTTTCGTATAGAAAGCATCTAGTTCACTCTTGATTTTTTATCATGTCTAACAATCTGCAAATTAAAGAGGAGGGTTTAAACCATTTATACCTAATGTAATTATCAACATGATTAAGTATGAAACTATTATCTTGCAATTTCCCCCTCTATTTATCCCATATGTTCTTTGTTCTCTTTTCCCTCTGCTTCCGTCTTCTTTTGATTAATGAAATCAGTTTTAGTATTCCGCTGTTGTTCCAGCTTTAACTATGTTACTGTTATGTTTTTTAGTGATTTTTATGGTCTAACCTATGCGTCTTTAACCTAACACATTCTTCTCTCAAATAATATTGCACCACTTCTCCGATAATGTAATAACTTTATAATACAACAATACACTTCCATTTTATTCTCCCCCCCATTGTGCTACTTTTGAGATTATATATATATATATATATATATATATATATATATATATTCATGCATATATATAAACATATATATATGGATGAATGTTCATATATATAAACATGCAGAATATACATAATATATTCTCTATATATGCATAGAATATATTCTCTATATATGCATAGAATATATATATAATATGTATTATATATATATAATATATATATTATATATTATATAATATATTCTATATATAGAATATAGATATTATATATATATATTATATATTATATATTCTATAATATGTATATATTCTATATATTATATGTAGAATATATATAATATATATATATTCTATGCATATATAGAGAATATATTCTACGCATATATAGAGAATATATTCTATGCATATATAGAGAATATATTTTATATATTCTGCATGTTTTAAAATTCATTGCATTTTTGCTTTACATAATTTATCTTTCTTCCTTATCAACATCATTGAGGATAATTTATTTTACGACAGACTGCATTCATTCAAAGCATGCCATTTAAAGAGTTTTGACGACTGTAAATACCCATAATACTAGAGTCAAGCTACAGAACATTTCCAACACCTTCCAAAAAAAAATGCTTCATGTCTTTTTGCAGCCCATCCTTTCCTTCATCCCCATTCTCCAGCCAACCACTAACCTGCTGCTTGTCGGTAAAGATTAGTTTACATTTTATGTAAATAAGATTATACAATATGTTATGTCTTGCTTCTTTCAATCAGTACACTATTTTGAGATTCATCCTTACTGTAGCATTTGTTCCTTTTTATTGCTGACCAGAATTCCACTCTGTGCAATGCACAGACCACCCATCATTTTTGCATTCACTGTTGATGAACATTCTGGTTGTTTCCAGTTTAGGGCTGTTACAAAGAAAACACTATGGAAACTCATGTAAAAAAATCTTAGAGGAGACATATGTCTTTATTTCTCTTTAGTAAATATGTAGGAGGGAAGTGACTGGGTCATATGGTAGATACATTTGTAACGTTTGAAGAAACTGCCAAACAGTTTTCCAAAGTGTGCAATTTCACATTCCTACCCGCAGTGCAGAATTCTAGTTGTTCCACGTCTGCCAATAGTTGGTCTTTTCAGTCTTTTTAATTTTAGTCAGTCTAGTGGATATGGAATGGCGTATCGTCATGGCTTTAATTTACATTTCCCTGATAACTAGCATCTTTTTATGTATGCATTGGCTGATCAGTCATACATTTGCTTTTGTTAAGCGTCTATTTGATTCTTTTGTGCATACTCTATTGGCTTGCCCATCTTGTTTTTAGCTGAATTTTATTTTCCATGTTTTTACATGTCCCCTTTAATGTTCCCTTGTAAGATACATGTATGGCAAGCATTTCCTCCCATTCTGGGGCTTGCCTCTTCATTTAATTAATGATAAAATCAATTTTGGCTCAAGGTATTTACCTTTTTCCATCCATAGGATAATATTGCAATGTCTGAATATCCTTGTTTCCTCAGTGAAACCTGAACATGCAAAAGATGTTGCATTGGACCTCATTCTACAGCAAACAGGAAAGACTGCCATCCAACCTCAGAACTGAGACCAATAAGCTGGGACAAATGGAAATACAGGGAAATCATCATTTGTTTCATTGACACTTCATCTAACTTTGTCCTTCCAACAACCCCATGAAACAGGAAATTATATCCCCATTTTATAGATGGGGAAACAGAGGTCCGAGTGAGGCTACATACCTAAGTCTAGGTCTCCTAGAGCAGAGCGGTGCTAGGATTCAAACCCAGGACTCTCTATAGTCCTAAACATGCTCTTTTCATGATGAATAATGAGTTTGCCAGTGCCCTGAGGAAGTTAATAGCATTCTTGATCTGCTATAGCACCACCCCCCATGTCTTTCACTGTGACTGCCATAAAATAATTCTCAGAGAATCCCAGAGCTGAGCATTTAAAAAAAAAAGGTATATATGACTCCCTGCTGACCTCCCTAAACACACACACACACACACACACACACACACACACACACACACACAGCCCTAGACATTCTCTAGGGTAGAAATGGGTGGGGAATAAGAAATAAATCTGCTTTAAGAAAAGAAAGACTCATGAGACTCTCTCCTAGCAGAGGTCTAGTGAGATTTCTTTCCAACGCTGGCCTGTGATTTTACTTAACATTGACAAGACATAGACCCCGCGGAGGGGAGCCTCTGTCTCCCAGACACAAAGGTGCACCCAGTGACTCTAATTCTTTAACATACTCTCATGTCTGCTTGCAAAGGGGAACTGAGAAGCCTCCCACGTACAGGGTATGGTAGAGTCCAGAAGGTGCGTATCTTGAGAATATCTGATACGAGAAACTCAGAGTGGCCCAGAGGATAAATCAGGATTTATGGATTCTGTGGAAAAATTATTCCTCATTTCGAAATACGTTTCTTTTATAGGCAGTGCCTCTAGAAATGCAAGGTATTTGTTACAGCCACTTGAATTATTAGAACCCACCCACAGGGTGAGATTCAGGAGAAATGCGGAGTATCTCTAAAACTGTTAAGTCAGTGAGAGGGCAGGATTCAATTTACAAAAGTCTGTTTTACATAAAAACAGCAGACAAGACTTTTTGGCAATAAGGTTTCAGGATTATATTAAAAACACAGTTCAATGCACAAATGGTGGTGTTCATTTGCTGAGGAATATCCAAAGCACTTAAATATCCTGGACTCCATTCTTTGACAAGGACAGGGCTTTGGTGAGTTTCTGAAGTCATAAAGTATCATTTCACCTTAATGAAATCTTATTTTGTGCCAGGCACTGTTCTAGGTTTTATGGAAACATCAATTAAAAAACAAGGAGACACTTGGTGAGTTGTCTGAGGTGTTAAAGAAGTTACTAAGGACAGTATGTGATACATGATAAGCAATAGAATATGTGTTAGTTATTATTGTAATTTTATTCTTAAAGATGTTGGGTGGGGGCGCCTGGGTGGCTCAGTCAGACCTAAGTCTGACTTAATTTCAGCTCAGGTCATGATCATATGGTTCGTGAGACTGAGCCCCATGTTGGGCTCTGTGCTGACAGCATGGAGCTTGCTTCAGATTCTCTCTCTCTCTCTCTCTCTCTCTCTCCCCCTCAAAAATAAATAAAAAGGGGTGCCTGGGTAGCTCAGTCGGTTGAGCGTCCAACTTCGGCTCAGGTCCCAATCTCTCGGTTCATAAGTTTGAGCCCCACGTCGGGTTCTGTGCGGACAGCTCAGAGCCTGGAGCCTGCTTCAGATTCTATGTCTCCCTCTCTCTGCCCCTCCTGTGCTCGTGCTCTGTCTCTCAAAAATAAATAAACATTTTAAACAAATAAACAAACAAACATTAAAAAAAAGATGTTGGGTAAGAAGAGACTGTGAGAGAAAATGAGAGAATCCCAGTGAAAGATAACAGCAATGGTGCTGTGACCCAACCCCCACCACCCCCACCGGCCTGGAACCCAGCCTTGAATGAATAAGAGGTGAGGTGGGCCCAAAATACTCCTTTTGGCTGGTACACTTAAAATACTGAAATTAAAAGCTAGCAAATTCATTGTAGTAGCAAATCCCACTAAACGACTCCCAGGAGAGGTATCAGCTACCAACTGCACTGGCCAGCGAGCTGTTGGACTAACTCCTTCCCGCCATGTAACTTCTGCTTTAGGGACCAACAGAAAGTTGAAAAGCAAAGCTTCGAACAACTACGTGGCCAAGTGTGACGCAATCACACAAGGCAATTTCATTCAGTTCAGCTGAAGCAACCTGTGCCGAGAGCTAGGTACCTACCGTTAGGTGTGGAGATGCCAAATTAAGGACCCACAGCTTCTACGTGTGAAGACTGCACAACCTCAGACCAATCATAATGGTGCAGTGACAAGAGGGGGCCCAGGCTGCTGCTCCAAGAAGCTTCTAAAGGGGCTCCTTATTCCAAGAGAGACTCAGAGAAGGTGTCCCGGAGGAGATGACAGTCTGAACTGTATCTACGAACTGCCTTTGAGGAAAGACCAAGACGTGAGAGATGAATGTGGAGACAGGCTGAGGACGCTGCTTGCAGGGAAGGCCAAAGCAGGGCAGAGGCTGAGTACGGAACCTCAAGGTAGAGGAGAGAAGACACAGTGGGGTGGAGGCTGGCAGGGGCCAGACAGAGGAAAGTGCCACAGGAGAGAGCTTAAGGGTATCCAGTACGGAAGGCTTTGGAGGGTCCTGGGAGGGTCCAGCAGTCAAGTGGAGTTCAGATTCTATTCAGGTGTAGTTGCTTGTGGAGAATGTATCTGATGAGGCCAGGCTGCATGTGGGGGACAGGGTGCAGGAAGGGGAGCTGGGGAGGGTCCAGGTGAGATGATAAAGAGGGAGGGCCTTGAGTGATTTCCATGCAGGAGGAAACCTTGTCACAATGTGGCTTTTGGTAAGGTGAGGGTAGGAAACTTGAGTTTCAGCGGTGATGGCAACAACAACAGCTGACATTTACTGAGCATTACGGCTACCTCAGGAGGGGTTCTGCCATCGCAGTCAGTGGATGAGAACATAGAGGGCATCAGCCGGGCGGTGCAAGACCCGCATGCCAAGATGCCCACCAGTGTGCCCCTGAGCCAGGAAGCATGCAGGGTGCCATCGGCACTCAGCAGTGGGAAGCCGGCTCGGGATGTCCTGGGCCCTATGGGAAGAGTTTAGTAAGAGACCCAAGGATGGCACCCATGGCCAAAGGCAGACAACAGGAATCCTACCTGGCCACCCAGGCAGGGCTGTTGGTTGCCGGTCCTCAGGGGCTGGCAAGGTGCCTGGCACACAGGTCGTGTCAAGAAGGGAGGAGGGGGGGCGCCTGGGTGGCGCAGTCGGTTAAGCATCCGACTTCAGCCAGGTCACGATCTCGCGGTCCATGAGTTCGAGCCCCGCGTCAGGCTCTGGGCTGATGGCTCAGAGCCTGGAGCCTGTTTCCGATTCTGTGTCTCCCTCTCTCTCTGCCCCTCCCCCGTTCATGCTCTGTCTCTCTCTGTCCCAAAAATAAATAAACGTTGAAAAAAAAAAATTAAAAAAAAAAAAAAAAAAGAAGGGAGGAGGGAACACATCTGCCAGTTCTGGAGAGGGTAGGCAGGGAAAAAAGCCTTGGCAGGCTCTTCAGGAGCCCATCGTCTCTCTCAGAGGCCCCCACCCCACCAGCCCTTGCCTCATCAAGCCAGCCCTGCTAGCCAGCGGCTGACGAGCCGGTGGGGAGAAGGGTCCCATCTCTTCCTGAACTGAACAGGCTCCAAAGGACATCTTCTCCTTGTTAAAGGCAAGGGACTGTGAGTGATGCAAGGGGGGGTGGGGGGGGCTGGGTAGTGGCACTCACTAAGGGCTAGACAGGTCCTCCCTGTCTCCAGACCTGTGAGGGCAGTGGCGAAGAAAGGGGATAAGGAAGAGGGTAAGTGGCTTGCCCACCTGCTACTGTCACACCCCAGACAAGGCATGGCATACTCCGTGTGGCAGGGACCGTGTCTGACTCGAGCCCTAGCACACGTCCAGGACCTAGCAAGGACCACCGCCAGATTTAACAAGTAGAAACAGGAGAATTTCAGTTAAACAATGCATAAGTTTTAGTTCAGGTGCTGGGATGTACTTAGACTAAAAAATTATACATTGGACGTCTGAGATTCAAATTTGGGCGACTGTATTTTACCTGGTGAACCTACCAGCGAGGTCCCGTGTGCTTACTGAATATGTAAACACACGTGCACTGACAGAAGCCATTCCACCTCATTTCTATTACCTACCTTTTAACTGTGAAGCGAAGCGCTAATTATTCATTTTTGTCACATTAGAAGGGAGGAGAGGCAGGGCCAGCTGACC
The DNA here is from genome assembly GCF_007474595.2 of Lynx canadensis. Taxonomy (NCBI): domain Eukaryota; kingdom Metazoa; phylum Chordata; class Mammalia; order Carnivora; family Felidae; genus Lynx; species Lynx canadensis. The sequence continues at coordinate 103,732,958 of NC_044305.1, forward strand.
TAGCCGGTGGCACTTTTCCTGCTCAGTCAACTCCAGACCCAGACACTTAAGGTGTAGGCTACTGTCACGAGTGTTTCTCTGTGCTTGAGGAGGACCCAGCACATTGACTAAACATTGAACTCATCAAACCTGAGGTTACCTGAAACTTGAAGCCAGTTGACTGGCATCATTATACCCATGAGAATTAGGAGATGGGGTCTAGAAGCAAGGTCTGATAGCTTTCTTAAAAAATGGGTGTGAAGGGGCACCTGGGTGGCTCAGTCGGTTAAGCATCCAACTTTGGCTCAGGTCATGATCTCACAGTCTGTGAGTTCGAGCCCCGTGTCAGGCTCTGTGCTGACAGCTCAGAGCCTGGAGCCTGCTTCGGATTCTGTGTCTCCCTCTCTCTCTGCTCTCTCTGTCTCAAAAATAAATAAAAACATTAAAAAAATTTTTTTAAATTAAAAAATGGGTGTGAAGTGGGGAGAGGTACTTAGCATAAAGTTTTATCATGTTACAACCAGCTTCATTGAACTATTTCCTCACAAGTCAGAGAAGGGACAACAGGGGCTATAAACTAGAGAGAAACAAGAAAGCCAGGATATGTTACAGAAAACACCAGCTTCTCTCTGGGCTTGTTTTAAAACACAGGCAGCCTTGGGGCGCCTGGGTGGCTCAGTCGGTTGAGCGTCCGACTTCGGCTCAGGTCACGATCTCGCGGTCCGTGAGTTCGAGCCCCGTGTCAGGCTCTGGGCTGATGGCTCAGAGCCTGGAGCCTGCTTCCGATTCTGTGTCTCCCTCTCTCTCTGCCCCTCCCCCGTTCATGCTCTGTCTCTCTCTGTCTCAAAAATAAATAAATGTTAAAAAAAAAATTAAAAAATAAAAAATAAATAAAACACAGACAGCCTTTTCCTCCACAGTTGAAGTGTTTCTTCCTAGAGATTCCAATAGCCAGATTTTCAGTGGGTCAACCCCTGCTGCAGTAGGTGGGTAGAGAGAAGGGTTGGGGGGGAGAGAGGTGGGAGGAGTAAGAGAGAGAGAGAGAGAGAAAGGGAAAGGGAAAGGAAAGGAAAGGAAAGGAAAGGAAAGGAAAGGAAAGGAAAGGAAAGGAAAGGAAAGGAAAGGAAAGGAAAGGAAAGAAAAGGCAAGGCAAGGCAAGGCAAGGCAAGGCAAGGCAAGACAAGACAAGGCAAGGCAAGACAAGATGAAGGATCAACAGAGCCACAATGGAGACCCTGAGCAAGGCCAGAAACCACAGGAAAGGAAAGGAAAGAAAAGGCAAGGCAAGGCAAGGCAAGGCAAGACAAGACGAAGGATCAACAGAGCCACAATGGAGACCCTGAGCAAGGCCAGAAACCACAGAGTGTGTATGGAGGTGAAGGTCAGGAAAGTCTGGAAGGTCTTGGGGTCAATTAGACTGACAGCTTGATGAGGTGTGGACCTGACCCTGTCCTGTTCAGTACTATTACCCATGCATGGCATGTGATTTTTTTTTAGGATTCTGTGATTTTTTATTAATTAATTAATTTCCATTAATCACCTTTTATTGCTCCCCTTGAAACCTTAAGCTAGAATTGTGACCTCTTTATTTCTCTGATCTTGGCATTTTTGGGGTGTCTCTCTAAAATCAAGAGAAACTTTAATTTTTACTAATAGTATCAATACAGAGCTTATAAAATAAAGATAAATTAAGTTTAAACCAAGATAAAAAATAAATAGAGCTGAAGAAAAAGGAAACGTGTTGTACATATCACACTTCTCTTATAAAGGTGCACGTATATATGTGTATATATACACATATAAATGTGGAATATATGGTGGCTCTTCGTTATGTGATCTATTAACTTCACGGGCCATGGATTTGTAAATAGCGGACAGAGAAGTAAATGTGTAGATTCTCTTGCCTCTTTGTAATACTTACAAGTAACGCTGGGCAAAAAATTCAAAGATGAATTTTATTTTCCTTTGCTATACATGTGAAAAATTATCAGGTTTCATCATCAGATTACTTTGACCCAATGTAAATTTTCATGATAATTTAACGTTGCTGCCTTTTATCTGTTAGTGAAGTTTATTTTCAGGTCACACTAGGAAGCTCCCTAAAAAGCTCCTGTGGTTCTCAACTCTGTTGGCTCACTAGAATCACCCTTAAAGGAGCTTAAATACACTCCAGATTCTTGGGAAAAAGAAAAAGAAAACAAGTACAGGTAAAAGCAGAGAGGAGATAATATAGAACTAAGAAATTACTCAATAACTGCCTGAAAAAGAAAGAATTATAGTCTTATAAGTCTACATTATATATAAAGTGGTATAATGCCAATTCAAGGTGGATACTGGCAAGATAAGGATGCATATTACAATACTTACAGTATTCACAAGAAGAAGAAAGAGGGAATGAAGAAACCAAGAAAAGACAGGACAAGGCAAGTACCAAAACAGTAGACTTAACTATATTAGGAACTACGGTAATTAAAAATGAACTTAACATTCCAAATTAAAAGATTATCAAATTGGATAAAAAAGCAAGATCTCACCATGCGCTATTTATAAAAATCTTACCATGACCCACATAGGTTGATACAATGACAGGTTAAAATAAAAGGTTGGGAAGAGATACACCACTAAGCATATCATATATGCTTAGATATACAGAGATATACCACTAAGCATATGCTTAGATAAACACTAAGCATAAAAAACCAGTATGGTTGTATCAATACCAAAGAAAGTAGACTTCAAGACAAGAAAAATTACCAGAAATGAAGAGAAATATTAATGAATATAACAGGCTAACTTCCTCTAGAAGAAATAATAACCCCAAAATCTGTATGTGCTAAAAAACAAAGCTTAAAAATACACAAAATAAAATTAGCAGAAATTTTGTTAACAATACACTTTTATTTTATACAGAAAGGTTTTAGAGCAACAAGCTAGAAAAAAAAGAGCAAATTAATTCCCAACTAAATAGAAATGAGAACATAATAAAGACAAGAAATTAAATCAATAACAAAAAATGCATAAAAATATAACAAAAGCATTCAAGACAAAAGTATATTATTTGAAAAGATTAACAAAACTGATAAATGGCTGGCAAAATTGACCCCCCTCAAAAAGCCAAAAATTATATTAGGAACAAGGTCATCACTACAGATCCTATAGACATTAATATTATAATAAGAAAATATTATTGACAACTTAAAGTTTACAAATTAGCAGAAAAGGACAAACTCCTTGAAATACACAAAGTAACAAAACTAACACAGAAGAACTTGGTAATCTTTTTTTTAAAAATTAATTTATTTACTTTCAGAGAAAGAGAGAGAGAGCACGCAGGGAGGAGCACAGAGGGAGAGAAAGAGAGAGAATCCCAAGCAGACTCCATGCTGCCAACACAGAGCCCAATGTGGGGCTCAAACTCACAAACCGTGATATCATTACCTGAACTTAAATCAAGCTTTGGATGCTTAACCAACTGAGCCATGCAGGCGCCCCTAAGAACTTGGTAATCTTAAGATTCATATTTGTTGAAGAAATTAATAGAGTAATCAAAAATCTTTGTATTAAAAAAAATGCCCAGATGGCTTCTTAGTAAACACTATCAAATTTAAGGAAGAAATAATACCAATCTTCTAAAAACTCCTTGAGAAAATATAGAAGGGACCACTTTCTTATTCATGTTATGAGGACAGCATAACCCTTATACCAAAACCTAACAAGGACATTTCAAAGGAAAGAAAAGTATATTCTTCACAGATATAAACACAAAAATCCTTATCCAAACATGACCAATTTGAATCCAATAATATAAAAATATAATACATTATGACCAATTAAAGAATGCAAATGCAGCTCAATATTTGAAAAGTAATCAATGTAACTCACTTCATTAATAGAATGAAGAAATATCATATGATCAGCTAAATAGAAAAATTAAGTCAAAATCCAATATTCATGATAAAAATATCCAGCCAACTAGGAGTAGAAAGGAACTTCCTCAGTCTAATAAAAGGCACCCCACAAAAACCCTTCAGTGAATGTTCACACTTAATAGGGAAATATGGAATACTTTTCTTCCAAAATCAGGAACAAAATAAGAATGTCCACTCTCACCGTTGTTATTCACTATTTTACTGTAGGTTTTCGCCAGTCCAATAAGACAAGAAAAAGAATTTTTAAAAGGCATAAATGTTGGCAAGGAAGAAATAAAACTCTCTTCATGTACATGTGACATGATGATATATATAGAAAATCCTAAAGAGTCTATAATGAAACTACTAAATCTACTAAGTGAATTCAGTGAGAATATAAGAGGTTAATATAAAAAATTCAATTATATTTCTACATGACATTAAGAAACATTTGGTAATTAAATTTTAAAAGCAATTCTATTTGAATAAATTTAGTAAAAAATGTGAAAGACCTCTACACTGTAAATTATAAAACACTAAGAAAAATTAAATTCCTATATAAAGAGAGATAAACCATCTTCTTAGATTTGAAAGACCCAGTACTGCCCAAATTGCTTAATAGATTCCATGCAAGGGGTATATGTACCCCAATGTTTATAGCAGCACTTTCAATAATAGCCAAATTATGGGAAAAGCCTAAATGTCCATCAACTGACGAATGGATAGAGAAGATGTGGTTTATATATACAATGGGATACTACTTGGCGATGAGAAAGAATGAAATCTGTCCATTTGTAGCAACATAGATGGAACTGGAGGGTATTATGCTAAGTGAAATAAGTCAGTCAGAGAAAGACAGGTACCATATGTTTTCACTCATATGTGGATCCTGAGAAATTTAACAGAAGACCATGGGGGAGGGGGGCAAAAAAAAAGTTACAGAGAGGGAGGGAGGCAAACCATAAGAGACTCTTAAATACTGAGAACAAATGAGGATTGATGGGGAGTGGGAGAGAGGGGAAAGTGGGTTATGGGCATTGAGGAGGACACCTGTTGGGATGAGCACTGGGTCTTGTATGGAAACCAATTTGACAAATTATATTTAATAAAAAAAAATAGATTCCATGCAATCTCAAATAAATCCAATCAGGCTTTATGTTCAAAAAAACAAAAAAACAAAAACTAAAAACCTGGTAAGCAGATCCAAAATTGTATACGGAAATACAAAGTGCCTAGACAAGTCAAAACAGCCAAGAAAATTTTGAAAAAGAACAGACTTAGATGACTCATACAACCTGATTATTTTTTTTTGCAACAGTTTGAGACACCAGTTTTTATCTCAGAAGAGAGTAACCAGGACTCTCATGCATTGCTGAAATGAATATAAAATGGTACTACCTCTCTGAAAAATGGCAGTTTCTATAAATTTAGACATACACATATGCAATTACCCTGCAAGTAAATACCCTAAGAAAAATGAAAACCTTGGATGAGAATATTCACTGGTGTCTTATTCACAGTAGCTAAAAGATTAGACACAACCCAAATGTCCAGCCCTGGGAGAATGTATTAAAAAATTGTGGTTTATTTATTTAATGTTACTACTCAGCACTAAAAATTAATAAACTATCAACAACATTGAGGAACATTAAGACATTATGTTGAATGAAATAAACTGGACACACGCAAAAAATATATACTGTATGTTTCCATTTACAGGAAGCTTAAGAACTGACAAAATTAAGCTCTGGGAGTGGAACTCAGAAAGGTGGTTGTCTCTCGAGGTGAGGGCAAACTGCAAAGAGGGAAATTTTTTTTTTAATTTTTTAATTTAAAAAAATGTTAATGTTTATTTATTTTTGAGAGAGAGACAGAGACAGAGACAGAAAGTGTGTGGGGGAGAGGCAGAGAGTGAGGGAGGCACGTAATGCAAAGCAGGCTCCAGGCTGAGCTGTCAGCACAGAGCCTGACGTGGGACTCGAACCCACCAGCCGTGAGATCATGACCTGAGTGAAGCTGGACGCTTAACTGATTGAGCGAGCCACCCAGGTGCCCCAAAGAGGGAAATGTTTCATATTTGGTTTGAGCATTCATTACACAAGGGTATATGCTTGTCATCGAACTATACCCTAAAATCTGTGCATTTTACCATGTGCAAATTAAATCTCAAAAACCACTCAAAAATATTTTAAGTAAGATGTTGGGTGTGAGTGATTTACATTTATTTTCTTCTGGGTGGCTTGGATTGATCGATCTTAGTGGTACCTGAAGCTCAGTCTGTAGGATTTGCTGTTCGAGAACCGTGGAATGCCAGGCTTGAGTGCACTAAGAGCAGAGGTGTGCCCGCTCATGCCCCTCCCAGCCAGGCAGCCCCACAAGCTAGCTGCACACCAGACTGGCAGGGCCCTCCCGATTACCCTCCTTTTGTAAAGCCTGGCACCAGCCTACCCATCGGTGCAGTAAATTTCAAACACACACCGATTCTAAATTTCTCAGAAATGAATTCCCTAAGAAGCAGGATTGCATAGGGAGGAAAGAACACAGGATAAAGGTCCAAAGTGTGGAGTTATATTCCCAGTGCATCTGCTCCCAGACCCTGTGATCTTAGGCAAATCCCCAATTTTCTGACCTTCAGAAGGTGGTGATAACACACAACTGCCCAGGCAACATTCCAGGGCTTTGCAGAGGAATAGCTGAGAGGCATAGATGGAAGCCTGCTATGAAATGCAAAGCTCCATGTGAATTTACAGGACTATCACCGTTATTTTATTCAGTAGCCTGACTCCGACCCCCCTCCCCAATCCTACATGTGCACACAACCTTGACCTATTTTTGAAAAATTTAAATTAGAACCTTTATCAGAGGTAGAGAAATTTTAACAGCCAAGTCTGTTTCTTTTAGAAAATATGGAGAAACGTTGGTTCAAGGTTTTTCAAATCCTCTGTGGATCCCATCCACCCAGATATACAGACAATCAAGATTCAGACATCACTTTTAACCTGAACATCAGATTTTAGCCACAGAAGTCCCCACCTGCCTCTCCCCTCACTCCTTACTAATGCCAGGCAGGTCCTCACACTCATTTTTACAGAGCAAACCCTGAGAGCCATCTCACCTGCTGGCGAAGGTCAAGGCCAAGGCTGTGGCCAGGTGAGGCATCAGCCGAAGGGTCTGTGTTTGGTGCTCAATGATCTTGACTTCTTTCTTGGCTTTAGGCCCAAACTGCCTCCGGCTAGAGAGAATCAAGCAGGCACAAATTTTATCAAAATTCAACAGGCAACTTCATTTCCAGAGCTAAAAGTGCTAAGCAGCCATTTGCCTTTAAAACACTTCAGAATACAGAATGCCCGGGTCTCCTACACTGTGGTTGAGATAATTAGATATCAAAAGTTTCTTAGGATAGTCCAGCAGAAAAGCTTTTTGGCTCTTCTGGAAGTTAATCTTCCCACCATGGACTATTTTTAAAGCAGACTATCTGTTTAATTAATACACAGAGTAATTTTTACTCCTTAACATTTACATGGCATTTTATAGTTCCGGGTGCCCCGCGATCATTAATTATTCAGCTTTGCTAAGTTTGTGACATAATTAATAGGACGGGAGCAATATCCTAGAACGTATTTCAAAAGGACATTCTCAACAAGGAGGCAACTCTAACCCCGCTGCTCCCGTCAGATTCACAGGCAGGTCATTACTTTCAGCCCACCTAAATACCCCTGCAGTTCCACACAGAAAGGTGTTCACAACTCGCGGGAAGTACTGTGCTTTCTGAACAGTTGCTGCTCTAAGGCGGTGGTGTCCGGGTGAATCGAGGCCTTCCTCAGAGCAGTTCGTGAGGTGGGGGGGATTATCCCCACAGGCAACACCCAGGGTCTAATCCTACAGAATCCCTCCGCCGCAGACTGCAAAAAGCCTGGCCTGTCGGAAGTCACCTCCCTCCCCAGCCCTGTGATGGCTCTACAGCCCTGGGTTTGGCAGCCTCCCCTCTGAACATCTCTGATCTTCACGCTGATTTTTGAAAGGACACCTCATGCACGTGCACATGCATACACACACACACACACACACACACACACACACACACACACACACAGGCGCACGTAATGCTATATTATCAAACCGGCAGAGCAAAACTCGTGCTTCAGACACAGGTGAGGTGAGGGTATCTATCAGTCACAAGGAGAGAAGGGAAACGGGAGGTTTTAAAAATTTTTACACTCGATAGACTTTCTTAAACATAATTTGATGCTTTCCTGTTGCCTTTGTTTGTTCTTAAAAGACCACCATGATCGTGTAGTGCATATGGTGGTCTAGAATTCATAACCTGTTCCTGTTGTGTGGGTGGGGGGGTGGTAAGGGCGACCAGACGCTCGCACGGGGAGAACCGCTCTTAAGTACTGTGAGCACAGGCTTGTTTTCTAGGTGCACAGACCTCCCCGGGCACGGCCTAAGCACCCCGCAGCTGCTTGTCCAAGGATCGCTACCCAACTCTGCCCTCCGTCCACAACGGCGGACCCCAACGCCTGCAGGCCCTGGTGCCAAACGAGGCCAGACGGCCTGCAGGGAAACGTCTCAGCTTTTGCTGGATCACTGCAAAACCAGCAAGGAAATCACAGATCCAATAATGGTGTCATCATAATGTCGGGGCATTTTAAATTCCATTTGTCCCCACTCTCTCAATTTCCATTTTTAAGTGCTATGATTATACTGTATCTTTTCTCTACGGTCACTGTGGCTAAAACGTTTGTCTGCTGAGGGTAGACACTGCCACACGACACTGGGGGACATCCGCGTGCCTGCTCTGTGCAGGCATCCCCTAAGGTGCTGGGTGTCCACCAGGGTCAAGGAGGCCCGGCCTAGCTGCTGAGCCCCCAGCCCTGGACACGGAGAGAACAAGACCAAGCGACGTGGGCAGGACAGCCTTGTGCAGACCCCCGTGACCCCAACCCTGTACCCCGCTCACCCTGCCCTGTCAATCACCAGTCGTCCTTATGTGCTCCTAGAACATCACTGCAGGGAACTTCTCCGCACAGCCAGGAAAAGAAGCCGCTGATCGCAGCACCTTTTAGCTTTTGTTTTGCTATAAAATAATTTCAGTAGCAATACCACTTCGGACAGCATCCCATCAAAACCTCTGTTTTTGTGTGTGAAGCGTTTGTCTTGGCCTCCCACACAGCAAGAATGAATGAAAGAATGAATGGATTTTGCCAGTGAGGAAATGCAGACGAAGCGCCACAGAGTGGCTGACTCAAGACCTCAGGGAAGGTCTTCGGGTGACAGATCCGACCCCTGACCTGGTGTGCCTCAGTTTCCCAGGTTAGGCCATACCTTATAACCATCCCGTTTCCTCTTTGACCCTCACGGTAAAATTAGGGTGACAGGTGCAGAGCAGAAAGAGGCCACCAGGAGCCCATGTGGCAGGCCTCGCCATGCCTTTCTTTGTGCTCTGTGGGAGTAAAGAGTGTCACTAATGAGCTGCCACAGACTTGCCAGGCAATGTCACAAAACTCGGGACATTACACAAGACTCTGAATTTCCAGCTTTCCTTGAAAACTAGGAAGATCTGGCAATTCTGGACCCCGTTCCCGTGATCTGTTCCACTGGAGCTCAGAAGCTGCTGACTTCTCTGTCTGGGGCATGGCTGTCCCCAGGGTCCTTTCCGCTCACCGCAGGCCTGGGAGGCACTGAGTTTTCAACCCCTGCCGCGGGGGATTTCTTTTTTTCATCCAGAATACATTTACATCAGCATCCTTACTTGTTAATTAAGTTCTGAGATTATGATATACGGCCAAGCGTAGGCATTCTCTGCGGCTATGAATTCATTAACAGAACTAGAGGGCAAAAGAGAACAGCTCTGGACAGCTCACACAGCACGGAATCCAAATGCTTCGGCTTGGCATTCAACAGACCACTTTGGCCTTGCTTGAGTGTCCCAACTGGTTTTCCTGCTAAGCCCCTTCAGACACTTCCCATCCTGGGCCTCTGTCCAGGCAGGGCTCTCCGCCAATCTCATTCGGCTGCCACACGTCATATTTCTGGTGGCTTAGCCGAATGCCCTCTCCTCCCACGGACACGTTCTCCTATTCGTGACATGCCCCCTTCGAAACCCAAACCAGACCAATCAAAGCAGGAAGCTACTTCTCCTCAGGGTGCCCTGGGCACTTCCCCTGTTATTCCTGCCCCCCCTGGGAATGCTTCTCCCTTTCAGGCTGCTGTGAGGGACACCTGTACTGACCACATGTCTCCTTGCACTGCCATCTGGGGCCCTGCTGACTGGCCCTTGGGCAGGCCAGTGCCTAAGGAGAACAAAGGACTACTCGGCTTGAGTAGTGTTTCCATCTTTCATATGCAAACTAACCAGTTCAAAGCCCACACCCCCAGCCACCTCCTTTACCAGACTTTTTATACTCTGGGCCGCTATCCCCCCAGGCCAGGTACCAGACAACTAGGGACAGCCCCTATGCCCCAGAACCTTCTGAGATTATTCAAACTAGCCAAGCCTAAACGTGCTTAGCCTGCTTGCCCTGCCTCCCCCATTCCGTCTCACAGAAACCACAGTAAAGGTTCTTGTCCCTGCTTCCCCCTTGCTCCCTCTGCCTCTTAACCATCCCTGCTGCTTCCCCATATGGCCCGCGTGGCACAGCACACCCCCCCCCTTTGGAACTGTGAGTTAACAGCTATCTTTTCAATGGCGGTCACCCCCTGCTCTGTTGGCCTCACCGGACCCCAACAATAATAAAACCTAAGAGGCCAGCCTATTCCGTCTTGACATGCCCCAGGCCGGCCAAGTGTGCGTTCTTGGGAAAGAGAAGGCAGGTGAAATGTCCCACCATCCCCCAGCAGCTCCACACCCAACTCCTCGCCCACCTCCAGGTCTCCTTGGAATGTTCACGAGTTGCTAGATGTCCCGACAAAAGGCCAACGGTCAGACACTGGAGTGCCAAATGGGAGCCAGGGGCAGTTAGGACAGGGATGGAAGAAGCAAATAAGATGAGGAATCCACTCCGCTTTTATGCCCAACAACCCACCCCACCGCTGCTTTGTTTTGTCTGCTTTTGATTTTTGTTTTTTGCTACGGACCAGAAGGAAAGACATGAGCAGGAGAGAAAGCACAGCACCCACCCTCTCTCCCTCCCTCTCTCTGGCCCAAGACAGTGACAGTCCCCAAAGCTTTGGGCTGAGGGTTCCTGCTGGCTTCTCACCCATCAGATATGTTCTTTGGCAGGACAAAAGTGATACTAAAGTCAAGTGACCCTTCTCCTGCCCAGAGACCCAGCCAGAGGTCACCCCTATGACTGCCACTATCAGCCTCCAAACTGGTAGCCTGGCTCCTTCAGAGGCAGCAGAGAGAAGGCGCCTCAAGTCTCTATGCTCTGAGAGGGTGTGGTCAGTGCAGGAACCCTGCCATGCCGCTGTGTGGTCATCCTCCTATTTATGCTCTCAGACCTAGCAATGGCACTGCGGGTCATGATGGTCCAGGCCCGACTTCTGGTTGCCAGCGTCCTGGCGGGCTGCCCTGAACACAGCTCACAGGACTGTAATCCCTGCAGCTGGCCAGCAATTACTGCCTGCCAGACGTTTTTACTGCTCCAGTATGATCTATATGGGCACAATCCTCTTCCTGTCCTTTTCCTCCGCTGGGTTACTATTTTTCCTTAAAAACACATGTAAAGGCTGTATTTTTCTCTGTAATCATAATTTTTATTTCAGCGCCAAGAAAACCTCAAAGTCACTGAGCTCAAACCTTTGGTGCTCTTGAAAAACGAAAAGTGAGGCATGTGCGTGTGCACACGACAACATCCATGTGAAAATAAAGCCACGGCCCTGAGGATGCTGTGAATGGTGCCATTTAAAATTACAGATTTGAAAAAGCTATTTCTGGATTGTAGCAACTCATCAGGAAGAGAGGAAATATCTATTTTGGGGTGTTTTATTTCGTTCCCACTCCATTTTGAACACGGCTGCTTAAAGCAACATTCATGGAAAGTGACACGGCTATTAATCACCAGCTCAGCTACTGCGCGCGCAGCCTCTGGGGGTGGCTGAGCTGCCCGCCTTCCCATCTCCCTCTGGTCTCTTCTCCCAAAGGAGGCCAGTGACCTACTAAAAAGATAATTGCTTCACATGTTTCCTGCTCTGCAGCATCATTGCATCAGTATACTCTGAGTGACATCCAGTCAAATTGGAAGAAGGAGAGGAGCTTTGTGGCTGGGGCTCGCCCTTGACCCTGAGACTTCTTGGTGCAAGCTGGTTCACGGGCATCCCTGCTGCCGGAGGGAGGAAGGACAAGACCTTCCTCCTTCACTGTCAAAGTGCTGACCTCTGCAGACAAAAGCTGAGCAAATTCCTGGACCCCAGCCACACTCCCTGTGGCCACCTTCCCTCATTAGTCTCGGCCACAGACAGGCTTCAAGTGAACCTGTGAATGCCCCACAGATGGACCACTGCAGCCCCACTGGCCCCCAACAGAGACCCTCCAACCACTCAGAGAGCCCACAGCCCATCTATCCCTTTCTCCCCTTCTCTGGGATGCTCCTGAACACAGAAACCCACAGAGAAAATAAGTTACAAAGCAGGATATTTTAACACCACTGGTTGGACCCGGCAGATTTGGTTCAGCTGTCCAGCCAGGATGTAAAAACCCGGCTTCTTATTATCAAGTAATGTCAACAGACACCTTGACTCCCAGCACCAAGCCTCACCACACCCAACCCCAACTAACCCCACCCTGGGGTCAAGCTTGGGATCATGGAAGGGGCCTGGCTACACACAACCTTTGCTATTTTTTTTTTTTGAAGCTGAGCATTTAAGTAGCGTGTCCTCGGGTTCTGACAAAGCAATCCTGCATTAAAACATCAGGCTCAAGATGTTACATCACCATGTTTTCACTGGAATTCTTCAAATGGCATCTTTAAATCTGTCTGTAGGAAAGATAGAAGGTGTGTGTATTTTCATGCAGGTGTGTGTGTGTGTGTGCACGTGCGCGCGCGTGTGTGTGTGTAGCATACAAGTACATGCTTTTTTAACAGTAGCCTTGATTGTCACAAAGTGTGCAAAATGACCTCAAGAAAGAGTTCTTAAAGCACCCCCCGATCCCGTGGAAATCCCAAATAACTTTCGCACCTTCCAGACACTTTATTTCTCTGACCCCTCCCCAGTCTCTCACTGCAACCACCACAGAATAGAATAGGTGATCCTTAATGGTTGTGATGGAGTCCATGACGATGGCAATTTATAAACATGAAAATATTTCCGACATGAAAAGAAATGAGGGTGCTTTGTTGTCAGGGTCGAAGTCTACATAGAGAGGGCAGAGACAGCCACCCCAAACCCATAAACAGACAGTAGAGCCCATGTTCTCTTGGCCAGAGAACACAGAGAGGAAGAGCCTTTGCCATTCCTTCTTCCCCTTTCTCAAAGGTCACGCCGTATCAAACCCCCAGGAATACAAAGGCCCTCCCCAACGGGAAGCCTGTGGTTCTAAAGTCATGGCCAGTGCCAGGTGGGGACTGACATCCTGCCCCCCGGGCCTGCAAAGACTGTCCACCTTGTAAATTCGCATTGGAAGACAAGTGCCAAGTGGAGCAGGCTGCAGGAACCATAAGGGATCAGGATCAGGCCGCTCCTCCCACCAGTGGATGGATGACCCCAGTGGAGATGCCAGCAACCCTTCAGATAAGAGACAACACAAGGCAGAGTAAACCTGCAGTGCTCATATTTCCGTTGGGTGGGCCACTTCTGGTCAACATTACAATCCTGGAATATAACCACTATAAGCCTGACCATGAAGGTCTAGTAGAGAGCAAGGCTTGGGTCACTCTGAATCTGAAGATTGGCCAACTCCAGGTTCTTCTGTGAGGATTCAATTACACAAACACCGGTGGGTCTGACCTGACACACAAAGGTTCAAACCCCTTCAAATTAAACACCGATGAGTCTGGCTGCCTCTCCACTGAATTTGCTCTTACCCTCTTCCAGTGCCTCATGCTGCCCACGGGAGGCTATCCTGGGACCAGGTCAACATCCCATCACCCCAGGCATCACCAGAGGGGAGCCAGGAAATAGTGGTTAAACCCCAGGCTTTGGATCAGACAAATCTGGTTTGCATACAGATCCTGACACTTGCTATGTTAACCTGAGTGAGTTACACAAACTCGTTGAGCCCATTAAATAAGGCCGACGATGATGGTAAAGACTAAGTGAGAGAGGGCTCATATGTGTTTAGTACCACGCCTGACACATAGTAGGCCTTCAAGGCATGCCTTCATCAACATAGTCATTACCATTATCCTGAGTCCCTAAAATTACCCTCTCTTCTACTCAGCCTTGATCTAGAAAAAATCATTTTGATATTTCCCAAAAGAAGTCCCCCTTTTATTCCTTTAACCCAAACAAAGCACCAATGTATTCTGCATCACTAAAACTGTTGTAAAAAAAAGTTAGAGTCAAGGGGAAAGTCTCTTCCACCCAATCTTAAATTAAAGATAACGAAATTACTGACAGAAAAGAAGATAAGCTGTTTACTGCTGTGTTAGAAAAATTGTGTGTGTGTGTGTGTGTGTGTGTGTGTGTGTGTGTGTGTGTGTACTGGAAAGCAATATGAAGCGTTCTAAAAGCACCTGACACTTCTATGTATCCAAGAACACCAGTCAAATTTTCTTCTTCCCAAATTTCAGGGAAGGACAAAAGGGTGGACAAAATAAAGCCAGAGAAGTTGGGGTGGGCAGAGCCTTCCAATACATCATGTTGCCATAGAAGCAGCAGGTTCTTTCCAGAGTCAATCAGCCCACCCTAGAGAGGAATGTGAATGTTATTCAGATGGTTCCCACACAAGGGAAATTAATTTACTTTTCAGAATAACAGCCTCAGCAATATCTATGAGTGACATGGTGGTTAATGTTAGTCGTCAGAGCTATGATTCCTTGAGATTGTTCTTTAAAAAAAAATCATATCCTAATGAATGCAAAACAAAATTACAATGGTGGGAGACGTGGAGCCATAAATTATAGCTGAGACTGCCTGGGGTGGGCTAATAATTTCACTATTGAATTATTTTCATATTTTAAAAAATTATACAGAGAGAGAGAAAGTCTTCCATCATCAACACCACTGCAGAGATACCGCAGAAGCCCCCAGCACCTCAGCCGTTAGAGTCAGGAAGCAAGAGGGCCAACCACCTTGGGAGCCAGCCTTCCTCTCCACTGTATGGCAGGTGCAGGGTATACGTGCATCCTGCCTTGCCCCAAGAGCCGTCCAGAGCCTGCTGTCATCCTGGAGACAGCAAACCAGGCCACCATGTGTGTTCAGTGAAGGAAAGGAGACAAATACTGAGCCGCTGTACTCTCCAGGTAACCCCTTCACTGAGGTTGATTGTCAAAAAATGAAAGCCAAGCAGTGAAGTACTCTTTAGGGGCTGGCATCCATTTAGTAATGCTTTAGTCTGGCTTGGCAATGGGACTAGACTGTTCTTGGCAATGGGACATTACCCAAGTAGCTTAAGGACTGGCTACTGCCTCTGCTTTCCCTCTCAATCCATAGTCTTAAAGTAAAGGGTACCCATAGGTTCTTAAAACAACAGCAGAGTCTTTCAATTTATAAACATGGTATGTCTTTCCATTTATTTAGATCTTTGATTTCTTTCATCAGTGTTCTGCAGTTTTCAGAATATAAGCCCTACACATGTTCTGTTAAATTTGCCCATAAGCATTTCAATTTTTATAAGCAATTGTAAACGGTATCATATTTTAAATTCTGGTACTCTTGCATTCATTGCTGGTAGATAAAAACTACAATTGATTTGTGCATGTTTATGTTGTATCCTGTGACCTTGTTCAATTCACTTCTTAGTTCTAGGACTTTTTTGTAAACACTTTGAGATTTTCTTTTTTTTCCTTTTCTTTCTTTTTTTTTTTTTTAAAGTAGGCTTCATGCCCAGCACAGAGCCAAAAGTGGGGCTTGGACTCATGATCCTGAGAACGGGACCTAAGCTGAGATCAAGAATCAGACATTTAACCAACTGGGCCACCCAGGTACCCCTTTGAGATTTTCTATATAAACAATCATATCATCTGAATGTAGAAACAACTGTTTTACTTGCTTCTCAATCTGTATGGTTTTTATTTCCTTTTCCTGTCTTATTGCACTGGCTATGACTTCCATCACTCTATTGAATGACAGTGATAAGAGCAGATATTCTTGCCTTATTCCCAATCTCAGGGGGAAAGCATTCAGTCTTTCACCATTAAGTACGTGGACTGTACTTTTTTTATAGATGGTCTTTATCAGGTTTAGCACATTTTTTGGTATTTCTGTTTGGATGAGAATTTTTGTGAAGAATGTATATTGAATTTTACAAATGCTTTTTCTGCACCAATTGATAATGATTATGTGATTTTTCTAGTTTTATTTGTTAACATTTTGTATTACATGGATTTTTAAATATTAAACCAGCATCCAGCATTATATACCTGGAATAAATCCCATTTGCTCATGGTGTGTAATTCTTTTTACATATTGCTAAATTCTATTTCCTAATATTTTGCTAAGAATTCTTGTGTTTATATTCAGAAGAATATTGTGCTGTATTGTCTTAATTTGTTTTGGGGATCAGGATATGACTGGTTTCATAAAATGAACTGGAAAGCATTTATTCCTCTTCCACTTTCTAGAAGAGTTATATAGAATTATTGTTAATTCTTCTTTAAATGTTTGGCAGAATTCTCCAATAAAATCATCTGGCCTGAAGATTTTTTTTAGGAGTTTTAAAGTTACCGATTCAATTTCCTTAATAATTCTCGAGTTATTCAAATTGTCTTGTATATTGGATAAAATATGGTATTTCATGTTTTTTTGAAACATTGGTCCATTTCATCAAAATTTTCAAATTCATATATACGAAGCTGTTCCTAATATGCCCTTATTACCCTTTTGATATTTTCAGTGTCTGTAGCAATATCCCATTTCATTCCTGATATTAGTAATTTGCATGTTCTCTCTTTTTTCTTTGACAGTCTTGCTAGAGGTTTGTCAAGTTTACTGATCTTTTCAAAGAACCAGCTCTTTGCTTCATTGGTATTCTCTATTTTTCTGTCTTCAGTTTCATTGACTTCTGCTCTTAATTTTATTATTTCATTCCTTCTGCCTCCTTTCAGTTTTGTTCTTTTTCTAGATATTAATTTGAGGCAGAGCTTAGATATTGATTTAAGACTTTCCTCAATGTATGCATTTGGTGCTATAACTTTCCCTCTCAGAATTGCCTTAGCTGCGCCCCACAAATTTTGATACATTGTATTTTCATTTCTATCTGGTTCAGTGTATTTTTTTAAAGTTTATTTATTTATTTATTTTTTTTAATTTTTTTTTCAACGTTTATTTTATTTTTGGGACAGAGAGAGACAGAGCATGAACGGGGGAGGGGCAGAGAGAGAGGGAGACACAGAATCGGAAACAGGCTCCAGGCTCTGAGCCATCAGCCCAGAGCCTGACGCGGGGCTCGAACTCCCGGACCGCGAGATCGTGACCTGGCTGAAGTCGGACGCTTAACCGACTGTGCCACCCAGGCGCCCCAAAAGTTTATTTATTTATTTTGAGAGAGCACACACAGTCAAGCTGGGGAGGGAAAGAGAGAGAGAGGGAGAGAGAGGATCCCAAGCAGGCTCCATGCTGTCAGCACAGAGCCCAGTGCAGTGTTCGATCTCACAACAGTGAGACCATAACCCCAGCAGAAATCAAGAGTCAGATGATTAACCAACTGAGCCACCCAGGCACCCTTTCTTCAGTGTATTTTTAAAAAACTGTGCTTGAGAGTTCTTCTTTTTATTCTAGTTACTTAAGTAACTTTTACTTAATTACTTACGTGACTTTTACTTACACTTACTTAAGCCTATTGTTTAGTTTGCAAGTTTTTAGAGGTCCTTCCTGTTATCTTTCTGTTACAGATTCCTAGTTTGAATACACTCCAGTCAGAAAACACTCTGTATGACTTCAACATTTAAAAATTTGTTGCAGTTTCTTTTATGGCACATGTTATATGGTCTATCTTGGCAATGTTAGGCACTCGAAAAGAAAATGTATTCTGCTTTTGTTTGGTGGAGTGTCTTATAAATGTTGATTAGATCTTACTGCTTGAAAGTATTGTAGAGTTTTTCTATACCTTTGCTGATTTCCTGTCTAGTCACATGAGTTGTTAAAAGAAGGATGCTGAAATCTCCCACTATAATTGTGAATTGGTCTATTTCTCCTTTCAGTTCTATCAGCTTTTACTTTATGTATTTTTCAGCCTGTTGTGTTTTACGTGCACATTTAGGATTGTTATAACTTTTTGATGGATTGACTCTTTTTATCATTATTAAATGTCCTTGTCCTTGATAATTTCCTTTGCTCTGAAGCCTACTTTATATGAAATTTATAGAGCCACTCCTGCTTTTCTTTAGTTAATCTTTGCATAATGTATCTTTTTTTCATTCTTTCACATTCAGTGTGCCTGTATGACTTTATATGAAGTGAGTTTCTTACAGATGACATAGGGTTTGGTCATGTTTTAAAATCTACTTTGCCAAGTTCTGTTTTTTAACTGAGTTATTTAGACTAGTTAAATATAATGTAGTTATTTTTTAATGTTTATTTATTCATTTTGCAAGAGAGAGAGAGAATGCACGTGTACATGTGTGAGCGGGGCAGGGGCAGAGAGAGAAGGAGACAAACAATCTCAGCAGGCTCCATGCTATCAGCGCAGAGCCCATCACAGGGCTCAGACTGTGAGATCATGACCTGAGCCAAAATCAAGAGTTGGACATTTAACAACCTGAGCCACCCAGGTGCCCCTAAGGTAATTATTGATACATTAGGGCTTAAGTCTGACTTTTTTGTTGTTGTTCCCTCTGGTTTTTAATTTCTGCTTTATTTTTCCTAATTTTCTGTAGATTACTTAAACATTTTAAAAAATTCTTTCTTGAGTTATCTATTTGTACAGTTTTTTTTTTTTTTTTTTCCCGATTGGGTGATTTCCATTGCCTTATCTTCTCGTTCACCAATTCTCTGTCCCTTCCATTCTTCTGTTAAGACCATCGACTGAGTGTTTTACTTAGGTTATTATATTTTTCCGTTCTAAAATTTCCACTTGGTTCCCCTGTGTATTTTCTGTCTCTTTGCTTAGACTCTATTTCTTTGTCAAGACTTCCTTTTTCTTTCCCCCATGCGTCAAGTGAACTTGTAATTGATGTTTCAAGCATTTTTATGATGGCTACCTTAAAGTGCTTTTCAGACTGCCTAGCATCTTTGTTATCTCAGTGTTGGCAACTATTTCTTACCTTTTGTCATTTGGTTTGAGCTCTTCGCGGTTGTTGATATGACACGCAGTTTTTTTAATGAAACAGATACATTTTCACGTAATATTGCAAGACTCTGGATCTTAAACCTTTGGGATTTCTCTGACACTACTGTGGCGGGGAAAGGAGTCACTACTTTCAAGTGGAGGTAGAAGTCCAGATTCGCCACATGGCTTCCACTGACACCCAAGTGATGGGCGAGCTCTTCTTGTTGCTGTGTCGGGATGGGAGTTCTAGCTCCCCATGTAGTCTCCACCGACATGGCAGTAGGTGCGGTGTCATTATTGCTGAGCAGTAGTGAAAGTCCTAACCTTCCATTCAGCCTCCCCTACATCACTACAGCAGGAGGTGGAAAGAGGTGATGGGTAGGGGTAGATGTCCGGGCTCTCCACATGGTCTCTACTGACAACACAGGGGTAGGGCCTGTTTCTTTCTTGAAGGAATAACATTTCCAGCTCTCTGCTTGGCCTTCTCTGATACCACCATGGTGGCAGAGTTGATGCAACTCTAGGCTCCGCATTTAGCCTTTGCTGGCATGTGTGGGGTGGGACCACAGAGGAAGCAGACTTGGATGGGCATTTTATTTTTCTTTTGCTTGTTTGTTCTCATTGGTGTTTCTGGACCGTCAGCTTCATCAGTATGCAATTTGGGATATATGAGGCCAAAGGAAACAAGGGAACTCCCTACTGTGTCATTCCTCAGGTCTCAAGGTCCTAGTTGGTCTGCTTTCTTGTCTCCATCTTTCAAGGTCTTCTTATGTTTGTTTCATATGTGATGTCCAGGCTTTTCCATTGTCCTTAGTGGGAAGATTAGAGAAGAGCACATCTACTCATCTATCCAGAAGTGAACGTCCTATTGCAAATTTCTAAACATGATGTGTTTAGATTTGAATTTCAGTAAGTTTGTCTGTTAAAAGTGTAGTAATTGACTGATAACATTAGATTTATTTAGTTTCCATATACGTAAAGAGACAGTGAGAGAGATCATGTATAGATGTTAGTATATAATATAAGTGTCATATTTCCTCCAATAAAAAATCTCTTAAAGATACACTGCTAATTTAATAATAATTGATCTGTAAATGAGGAAATACTACATGGTTAATGTGTGCCAAATTACAGATACATCAATGTCAGAAAAAAATAAAGTGAACAGGTGTGTGTTTTGCAATCAAGGGATAATTTATATCTCCAATGCATATTAATATATTTGATTAGTAGTATCGATGGAGAGTTCTACATCCTGATTTTCTGTTTACCTAATATTTCACTGTATGCAACTTCTTGTGTTATTCAATATCCTTGAAGTCACATCTTAATGATTACTTCCATAGGGTAACTTTCTATAAAAAAAAAAAGGAACTGGATTGAAAAATGTGAACCTCTTGAATAGTTCCTGTCACGTATCACCAACTCACTTTCCAAAAGGATTGTGCCGATTTTCATTCCTTCTCCTAGTGTATAAGCTTGCCCATCTTATACATTTCTTCCAGATCTGAGTATTGCCCTTTCAAAGTCTTTGCTAATTTAACAAAGTAAAAAATTATCTTACTTTTACTGGGCTTTCTTTGATTACTAATAATTTAATTAATTTGTTCATATATTTACTGTCTATAGTTAGGTCTTCTTCAAAATGTTATATACCATGTACCCATTTATAGACTGTGATGCTAGTATTTTTTCTTATTTGTTTATAGAGGTTCTTTATATATTAAGGAAATTAAACCACTGTCAGTGCTATTTATTTAGCTATTTTTCTACCGTGTCCTGTTTTTAGCATTGCTTTTGAAATATGTACATCTTTACATTTTTATATAACCACCTTAATACTTTGGGGATTACTTTTTTCTATTTGGAAGGTTTGTCAAACTGCACAAACGTATGAGTCACCTTTTCCTTTCGTCTATGTAATTTTGTGGCTTATTTCAATGTGAGAAATAGGCAGAGATGAGAGATGTAGGTCTACCCCAGTGGGATACAGGAATAAATCTACCAACATAGTTAACTGTAGCAAGTGCCACTAGGTAGACCCAAGAAGGATCTATGAAGGTGAACTGACTTTTGTTCACGTATGCTTAAAATAGCCATTCCCTCATCCCAGACAATTCCCTTGATCTTCCTCCTTCCAACTGACTTGGCAGACAAGTCCTTGCTTTAACCTCTCTCCCACTTTATTCTCTAATCTGCCATGAAATTAATGCAAGCCCTGAGCCCCTCTAAACACCGCGTATTCCAGGCATCCCTTTTCATCTTTGTTTCTAAAATTGAAATGATAGGTAAAAACAAACTTTGCTATTCCGTTGGCAACAAAATAGGTGTCTTCAAGGAATATTTATTTAAGGAGAAAAAAATCTCTTTGAGTGAGTCTATGCTATAATAACCACCCATCCCAGCAAAACCTAAAGAGTTCATCCTCCATCTAACAGTTTCTATCTACTCAGCTATTGGGCCTCGTTTATGTCCAGAATCCGTACGTCAGGTGTAGGATGAACACATCTGTCATTAAGGCCTAGAACACAGCAATGAAAAGTTCCCTCGGCTGGAGTTTTCCCAAAACCCACCATTAGTTTGCTGCCTTTAGCCACAGAGAGACCTGTGTGGTGCAATTACATCAGTAGATTCCCCAGGATTTCATTTCCGGACACTCTTCCTTCACCACCCAGGTTTCTCTGCCATACTTTGCCCAGAAATGCCTGTCTAATCTGTCTAACCTGGCTCCCATCTTCCCCGGGCATTCCCGAAGGGCAATGCTGTCATCCAGGTTATGACAAGCTTATCTCATTTCTCTGTACTGATGCATCCTTACACATCATTGAAATTAAAAAGAAAATGACCTGACGGCTGTTTTCTTTACAAAAGCACGTTTCCAAAATTAACCATTTATTATGCCTGTGACAAGAATAATTCGTCCGCTTTGCAGGGAAACTGCCCCCAAATAAACTTCTACGAGGTCATTTGAGTTTCTATGTATGATCGTAGGAAGTTGGAAATTACCCAAAACATGGGATGACAAAAAATGCACTACAAGGTGACGGCCTGGGTGAGTGTGTTCCAAAGAGGTTCAGGGAGGCTAGTGGAGGCTGGACCACAGAGACCTTGCCAGAAGCCAAGAGGTCACATTCTTGTACCACTTCCTTCAGGACTGAACCTGAGATAACAGCACACATCTAAACTTTGCCCAAAAAGGAAACCCAATTTTCATCCCTAGCTGGACTCCACTATTTTTGCTGACCTGCACAGAATGGTACTGATATTCAAATGCTTTTCATTTAGTCAATAAAAAATTATGTCTAAAACAACACTTCAAGTCTCTGGACACTCTCCTAAGGGTGTTAAGCAAATGGAGAAACATCTATTCAAGAATGTCTAAACTTAAATCTCATTTGAACCACGACCCACTCATATCCCCTTCACCCCCCATCCTCCAAGAGCTCAGTGTGATGGAAACTGTACCCTGGGCAGGTGCCGCCGAGAATATGGGGAACCTTCTCCTTCTGGCTTACAGTTTAGGGCTATGACTTCCTGCAGGCCAGTGGCATCTCTAATTCCCTTCACCCCTTCACCTCCAGCTCCATGTTACAGGAGCTCTATTCCAGACAGGTACAGCCAAGAGGACGGGGGTCCCCTTTCTCCACTCAGCCCCCCTTCACAGGGCAGAAACTCTACTCCAAACAGAGCAGGCCAGGAATACTGGATCCTGAACATCCCTGCCCCAGCTTACTTCAGGGAGGAGGTCTCACGCCAAGAAGGATAAACCGAGAAGACAAGGGGCCACCATTCCTGTCCAGAGTCCCGCTTGCAGGGTTGTCACTTTGGGGAAAGCAAGTCATTGCCTTACCCCCAGCTCTGATGTAGTGGTACAGAGGTTCTGATGCGAAAGAGAAGCAGGTCACAAGAACGGAGAGCTCTGCAGCTTGGCCTACAGACTCTAAGTTTATTTGGAAAAAAAAGCATGGGGAAGACCACGCCCATGAGTGTTGTTTAAAACAATGGAGATCTGGGAGGTGGGCGATTCAGAGTTGCTCTTAGTTCCGTAACTCTTTTGGCAACAGGCAAAAAGATGATTAGCTCAGTGAGATGGTAGATCAGCAAGAAGGTTAACAGAAAGAATCAGGGAAAGGAACAGCTAAGAACCTCTGTGCCTGGAGCAGCCTCAAAGACTGACGACACTTTGTTTCTGCAAAGAAGCCTAACTTTAACTGGAACAGACTGTGGCATAAAATATGCCCCAGGTCGTTACTGAATACAATATAGCAATCAGCTGGTGATTAATTGGGGCTAATAACTGCTATGATACCAACAGAGACAGATAATCCAAACGCTTATGGGGGAGATGAGAAAAGGAGACAGTTAAACAGAGCTCAGCTAAAACCACAGTCATCCAAGGCATCAGGGAGACAGTCACATGCTCAAGGCTGCACCCTCTCCAGAGTGACATCAGAGACCGCACACTGGAGAACAGATTTCACTGAAACAGTCTAGCCACATCATAAATAAATGAATAAACAAACAACAACAAATCCCAGAAGGGGGGGATCAATATTCAGAGTTGCTACAATAGTTATCTAAAATGTCCAGTTTTCAAAAAAAAAAAAAATGACAAAACTCGCAGAGAAACAAAGAAGTGTGACTCAGACACAGGAAAGAAGCAGGTAATAAAAACTGCCTTTGAGGCAACCCAGATACTGAACTTAGTAAACAAAGAATTCAAAGCAGTTACTATAAGCGTGTTTAAAAAAACGAAATGACATAATGTTTAAAGAGTTAAAGATGGGAATGCAAGCTGGTGCAGCCACTCTGGAAAACAGTATGGAGGTTCCTCAAAAACTAAAAACAGAACTACCCTACGACCCAGCAATTGCACTACTAGGCATTTATCCACGGGATACAGGTGTGCTGTTTCGAAGGGACACATGCACCCCCATGTTTATAGCAGCACTATCGACAATAGCCAAAGTATGGAAAGAGCCCAAATGTCCATCGATGGATGAATGGATAAAGAAGATGTGGTATATATACACAATGGAGTATTACTCGGCAATCAAAAGAATGAAATCTTGCCATTTGCAACTACGTGGATGGAACTGGAGGGTATTATGCTAAGTGAAATTAGCCAGTCAGAGAAAGGCAAAAATCATATGACTTCACTCCTATGAGGACTTTAAGAGACAAAACAGATGAACATAAGGGAAGGGAAACAAAAATAACATACAAACAGGGAGGGGGACAAAACAGAAGAGACTCATAAATATGGAGAACAAACTGAGGGTTATGGGAGGGGTTGTGGGAGGGGGGATGGGCTAAATGGGTAAGGGGCACTAAGGAATCTACTCCTGAAATCATTGTTTCACTATATGCTAACTAATTTGGATGTAAATTTTTAAAAATAAAAAATAAAATTACAAAAAAATAAAGTACCTTGGAATTTTAAAAAAAGAGAGAGGAAGATGTGATATATACCTATACAATGGAACATCACTCAGCCATAATGAAAGAATGAAATCTTGTCATTTTATTTTATTTTATTTTAATTTTTTTTTTACCATTTATTTATTTTTGAGACAGAGAGAGACAGAGCATGAACGGGGGAGGGTCAGAGAGAGAGGGAGACACAGAATCTGAAACAGGCTCCAGGCTCTGAGCAGTCAGCACAGAGACTGACGCGGGGCTCGAACTCACGGACCGTGAGATCATGACCTGAGCCGAAGTCGGACGCTTAACCGACTGAGCCACCCAGGTGCCCCAAATCTTGTCATTTTAAATGACGTGGATGGAACTAGAGATTATTATATGAAGCAAAATAAGTCATTTAGAGAAAGACAAAAGCCATATGTTTTCACTCATATATGGAATGTAAGTAACAAAACAAATGAACAAGGGAGGGCAGGGGCAAACCAAAACCAAACTTCCAAATATAGAGAAAATACTGATTGTTACTGGAGGGGAGGTGTGAAGGCGGATGGGTTAAATCAGTGATGGGGATTAAAGAGGGCCCTCGTGGGGCGCCTGGGTGGCGCAGTCGGTTAAGCGTCCGACTTCAGCCAGGTCACGATCTCGCGGTCCGGGAGTTCGAGCCCCACGTCGGGCTCTGGGCTGATGGCTCAGAGCCTGGAGCCTGCTTCCGATTCTGTGTCTCCTTCTCTCTCTGCCCCTCCCCCCTTCATGCTCTGTCTCTCTCTGTCTCAAAAATAAATAAACGTTAAAAAAAAATTTTTAAAGAGGGCCCTCGTGATGAGCACCCAGTGTTGTATGTAAGTGTTGAATCACTAAATTCTACACCTGAAACTAATATTACACTGTATTATAACCAACTATAATTTAAATAAAAACTTGGAAAACAATTTAAAAAGAAGTTCAAGAGAAGTATGATGAGAACGTTCAGTCAGATAGAGAATATCACTGAAAAAGAAACAAACGAAAACTCTGGAGTTGAAAAATAAATAATTTAAGTGAAAATTTTCACCAGAGAAGCTCAACAGTAGGTATTAGCTGGTGGAAGAAAGAATCAGTGAGTTTAAACATAAATCTAGAGATTATGCAATCAGAAAAACAGATAAAAGAACAAAGAAAAGTAAACATAGAATGGAGTAATGAGAGAAGCCATGAAGTTTACCAGCATACACCTAAAGGAAGGAGGAGGGAGCAGAAAAAATATTTGAAGAAATAATGGCAAAAAACCTAACCAAAGCTGATAAAAAAGATAATCTGTACATCTAAGGGACTCAATGAACTTATAAGTAGGAGAGATCTAAGAGATCCACACCCAGACGCACAGTAGACATGTTGAAGACAAAGACAAAGAAAACTCTTAACAAAGCAAGAGAAAAATGCCTCATCACATACACAGGAATACCACTAAGATTAACAGCCGACCTCTCATCAGACACAATGGAGGCCCAAAGGCAGTTTATAGTGCTGAAACAAACAAACAAACAAAGAATCTTATATCCCACAAAATTATCTTTCAGAAATTAAAGCAAAATACAGACATTCCCAAATCAACAAAAACTTAGAATCGATTGCTAGCAGACTCACCTTATAAGAAATACTAAAGGAAGTTCCTCAGGGTGAAAACAAGTTACACCAGAGAGTAACTTAAATCCACATACAAAAAACAAGCGGCACCGGTAAAGTAATTATGTAGGCAATTGTATAAGGTAATTGGATATTTCTTCTCCTTTCTTCATTGAACTGATTTAAAAAAAAACTTTTGAATATGGGGGCACCGGGGTGGCGCCATCGGGTAATCGTCTGACTTCAGCTCAGGTCATGATCTCACAGTTTGTGGGTCTGAGCCTTCCATGGGGCTCTCTGCTGTCAACACAGAGCCCACTCTGTCCCCCCCCCCCTCTGCCCCTCCCTTGATGGTTCTCTCTCTCTCTCTCTCAGAAGATAAATAAATACGCTTTAAAAAAATCTAAAAAAATAAAACGATTGAATAGGAACCAACAAACAAACAGAAAGGAGAAATCAGACCTATAAATAGAAAGGGCAAACCGATAGTTGCCAGAGGGAAGGTGCCAGAGGGATGGGCAAAATGGATTTTAAGGGGAGTAGGAAACATAGGCTTCCAGTTATGGAATGAATAAGTCATGGGCATAAAAGCTACAGTACAAGGAATATAGCCAGTGATACTGTAATAGCATTCTACGGTGACAGATGGTAGGTTAACTTGTGAGCACAGAATAATGTTATAGAGATGCTGAATCACTATGTTGTACACCTGAAACTAATGTAACATTGTCAATTATACCCCAAAAAAATTAAAATCAAAAAATTCTAAATATGAATAAAAAAATAAAAAAGCCTAAACCCTGAACAAAAAATAAGTATAGAAAACAAAAACAAAAAATTGTGAACAGAGCATTATGAATGTAATTGTGTTATGAGGGCTATAACATATAGGAATGTAATATATTTGACAATAACTGCACAAAAAAGTAGGTGGGAATGAGTTGTATTACAGTAAAGAACCGATGCCAACAAGGGCTTAAAATCCGTATCAAGAGATCCAGAAATGGTAAATAAGAAGTTTAATATAACAAACTCTATAAATGTACACTTGCTCTCATTTATTCCCTTACCTCAATAGAAGAAATAAAATTATACAAAATAACTATAACAGTGTATTGTTGAGTTTGTAACGCATATAAGAATAATAAAACAAAAAGGGAAGAAAGGCATAGAGCTCTACAGAAATAAAGTTTCTATACATCACTGGAATTAAGTCAGTATAAATCAGCAGTAGACTCCAATAAGTTAACATGTACGTCATAAACTATAGAACAACCACTAAGAAAATAACACAAAAAATATAGTGTTAAAAATAATTGAAGGAATTAAGGGGTGCCCTGGGTGGTCAGTCAGTTAAGCGTCCGACTCTTGATCTCAGCTCAGGTCTTGATCTCGGGATCATGAGTTCAAGCCCTGCATCGGGCTCCATTCTGGGCATGGAGCCTACTTAAAAATTAATAATAAAATTTTTAAAAAATAATAAAATTGTAGGAATTAAAATGTTGCACTAGAAAATGTTCATTTAATGAAAAAGGAGGCAGTAAGGGAGGAACAGAAGAACAAAAAGACATGGAAAACAAAAAGCAAAATGACAAATGTAAATCCAACATTGTCAGTCACATTAAATTCAAATGGATTAAGCATCCAGTAAAAAGGCAGAAATTATCATACCAGATTAAAAAAAACCAAGATTTAACAATATACTCCCTATAACAGACACTTTAGATTCAAAGATACAAATAAGTTTAAAGTAAAAAAGACAGAAAAAGATACACTATGCAAACAGCAACCATAAGAGCTGGAGTGCATATATTAATATCAGAAAACAGTCTTAAAACCAAAAATGTTACTAGGGATATAGAGGAGGAGCATTTTATAATTGTCCTTAAGGTATCCAGATTGGAAAGGAAGGTGTAAAACTATCTCTGTTTGCAGATGTCATGATTTTGTATATAGAAAATCCTAAGGAATCTATTAAAAATCTGTTAGAAATAATAAATTCAGCAATGTTGCAGGATACAAGATTAATATACAAAATTAATCATATTTCTATACGCCAACAATGAATAATCCAAAATGAAATTAAAAAAATAATTCCACTCATAAAAGCACCAAAAAGAATAAAATACTTAGGAAAAAATTTAACAAAATTATACACTGAAAACTATAAAATATGATTGAAAGAAATTAAATAAATGAAAAGACATCCCATATTCATGGGTTGGAATATTTAATATCATTAAGGTAACAATACTGCCCAAATTGATCTACAGATTCAGTGAAATCCCCATCAGAATCCAAGTTGCCTTTCCCCCCCCAGAAATTGACATGATGCTCCTAAAATTCACATGGAAATATAAGGGACCCAGAATAGCCGAACCAATGCTGAAAAGAAAAGTATTGTTGTGGGACTCACACTACTCATTTGAAAACCACTGCATAGCCACAAAAATCAAGACAGTGGGGTACTGGCATGGGATAGACATATAGATTAATGGAATAGAATTGAAAATCAAAAAATAAATCTTTACATTTGTGTCCATTGATTTTTCAACAAGCATGCCAAGCCAAATCAACAGTAAAGAATAGTCTTTCAACAAATACTATTGGGACAACTGGATATCCCCATGCAAAAGATTGGGGTTGGAGTCCTACTGGACACCATACACAAAAATTAATTCAAAATGAATCTAGGAACTAAAATGGTAACACTCTTAGAAGAGAGCACCAAAGTAAATCTTTATGACCTTGGTTTAGACAATAGTTTCTTAGATATGATAGTAAAAGCAAAAGCAACAAAAGAATATACACATAAGCTGGGCTTTATCAAAATTAAAAATTTGGGGGAGCCTGGGTGGCTCAGTCGGTTAAGGATCCGACTTTGGCTCAGGTCATGATCTCACGGTTTGTGAATGTGAGTCCGCGTCAGGCTCTGTGCTGACAGCTGGGAGCTTGAAACCTGCTGCGGATTCTGTGTCTCCTTCTCTCTGCTCCTCCCCCCAACTTGTGCTCTGTCTCTGTCTCTGTCTCTGTCTCTGTCTCTGTCTCTCTCAAGAATGAACAAACATTAGGGGCGCCTGGGTGGCGCAGTCGGTTGAGCGTCCGACTTCAGCCAGGTCACGATCTCGCGGTCCGTGAGTTCGAGCCCCGCGTCGGGCTCTGGGCGGATGGCTCGGAGCCTGCAGCCTGTTTCCGATTCTGTGTCTCCCTCTCTCTCTGACCCTCCCCCGTTCATGCTCTGTCTCTCTCTGTCCCAAAAATAAATAAAAACGTTGAAAAAAAAATTTAAAAAAAAAAAAAAAGAATGAACAAACATTAAAATTTTTTTTTTTTTTTTAAATTTGGAAGGAATTTTTTTTTTTCAACGTTTATTTATTTTCAGGACAGAGAGAGACAGAGCATGAGCAGGGGAGGGGCAGAGAGAGAGGGAGACACAGAATCGGAAACAGGCTCCAGGCTCTGAGCCATCAGCCCAGAGCCAGACACGGGGCTCGAACTCCTGGAGTGCGAGATCGTGACCTGGCTGAAGTCGGACGCTTAACCGACTGCGCCACCCAGGCGCCCCAACATTAAAATTTTTTTAATAAATTAAAAATGTTGTACTTCAAAGGACATCATCAAGAGAGTGAAAAGACAACCCACAAAGTGGGAGAGAAGATTTTCAAATGATATATCTGACAAGGAAATTTATCCAGCATACATAGAGAACTTTTGAAACTCACTAGTAAAAATATCAATAATGCATTTTTTTAAACGGGTACAGGATCTGCACAGACATTTCCCCAAATAACATACACAAATGGCCAATAACCACAGAGAAAGCTGCTCAATATCATTGGCTGTTAGAGAAATGCACATCAAAACCCTGATAAGATACCACTTCGCACCCACTAAATGGTTATAATAAAAAAGATAGACAATAACAAGTGATGACGAGGATGGAGAAATTGGAGCCCTTATATACAGCTGGTGGGAATGTATAATTGTGTAGCCACTTTGGAAAAAAGTCTGGCAGTCCCTCAAAGTGTTAAATATATGGTTACATATAGTTAAATATATAGTTAAACATATATGACTTAGTAATTCCACTAAGTAGAGAAATGTAGAGAAATGAAAACATACATCAACACGAAAACATGTGCATGATGGTTGATAGAAGCATTATTCACAATAGCCAAGAAGTGGAAGCTACTCAATATCCATCAATTGATGAATGGATAAATAAAATATGGTATAATCCGCATGAGGGAATATTATTTGGAATATAAAAAGGAATGAGTCTTTGACACATACTGTGACATAAGTAAATCTGAAAAACATTACGCTAAGGGAATGACATCACTCACAAAAGACCACATCTTGCATTATCTCCTTAGTATATGAAATGCCATAGTAGGCAAATGTGTAAGAGACAGAAAGTAGACTAGTTCTTGCCTAAAGTTGGGATTAAAGGGTAACTGGAAATGACTGCTAGTGGGCACAGGGTTTCTTTCGACAACAATTTTGTAAAATCAGATTGTGGTGATGGATGCACAACCCCGAATATACTAAAAAGCACTGAATTGTATAATTTAAATGGGCAAATTTTATAGTGTGAGCATTGTATCTCCACAAAGCGATTTTACGGGGTGCCTGGCTGGCTCACTTGGAAGAGCATGCAACCCTGGATCTCAGGGTTGCGAGTTCAAGCCCCACATTGGGTATAGAGATTACCAAAACAAACAAACAAACAAACAAACAAACCTTAACCAATTAAAGTAAAATAAACCTGTTTAAAAAAAAAACAGTTGGAACAGCTAATATGACTTCATCATGAGCTCTTAATTTCCAATCCTACACAATCAGAAAGTTGCTGCTACTGACGAGGTACTGTCTGCATCTCATCATACACATGTAGACATCCATGAGAAGCCTATGTGGTAAATGCACCAAGTACTTGGAGATCCTACAGAACTGAGTGTAAAAGAGCATTTAAAACGCTCCCAGGTGTTCATTTTGATGATAAAATGCAAGGCTTCTGAAATGTAAGACAGAACCCACGCCAGGAACGCTCCATGCAGAAGGTATTCTAAATTTAGCTGTCATTATTAAGCTCATTTGTTGAACAAAAGCTATGGGGCTGGCATCTTTGGCTTTTACTGCAATTCTCTTTAGACAGACAGGTTTGGTCTCCTAACTACGAATTCCTTTGGCTCGTACATTATTCATAAGTTTTAAATGGCACCTTCTGTCACAGTTTTCCCCCAGACACTGAAAACTTCCTTCAAGTTCTATTATAATTTGAACCTGCAGTTTCCTCTTCATAAGCACACCACGAAAATAACTTCAGTTGCAATGAGACCGTTCCTCTTCTTCCCTGCCCTGCAGATGTAGACACGTCTTTGGATAATCAGCAGCCCAGGTAATGGGGAAGTAGAAGGATTTAAGGCTGGCACAGATCAGACAGAGTCCACCAGAACAACTTCGAGCACTGCCATCATCAATGAGGATCTTGGCCCCCTTTAGTCTGTAGTCCACTGGCTTTCTCTGGGGGGCTAGGAAGGGAGGCAGTGGAGAAGACTCTCATTATCTTGGGGTTGTTATGTGTAAGCACACTGGGGAGGAAGGAAGGAAATGAGAATTTACAGAGCAAGTACCCTAACGGCCACATGTGTATTCATATGGGTTACAGCAGTTAATCCACAGAGGTATTAGTAAGCCTAGATTTCTAGAAGAACCAAATCCCAACAGAGCTAAATTGTTTGCCTGAAGTCCCAGGGCACACCCAGGCCATGTTGGAACTCGATCCTCCCTTCCACCTAGGCCTGTGCTGGGACAATTTGTGGAGGCACTGGACCCAATTTTCGCTGGCCAGGAATTTGGGTTTGGGTCAGCCATGAGGCCTCCATTTCGGAGAGAAAGTAAATGTCTGAGGCTTTAATTGAGTAAAAACTGGCTGAAAAAGAGACAAAGCAGATGCAGCCTAGTTATTATAAGTACACGAGATATTTACCAGCAGGTAAAGTCTTTTGAAAAGAGTTTAAAATATGTATTCATTCAAATTATTTGAATAATTGTCGTTCTCTTCAAATGCATGTTGGCAGTTTCGTGTGCCTACGAGGAGAGTATTACAGATAGATGCCCTCCACTGTCAGCAAGAAAGCACCACTTCCCACCATGGAAAAGAGAAAAACTTGGATATTATCCAAAAGAAGAATGGCAAACGTTTTGCCCAAACTAGAATGGCAACACATACCTTTAAAGTAATAGTAAATTGACTCCCCATGTTGGGATTCCAGAAACGACCCCTGGTAATTGGCCAACACCGAGCAGCCATGTGTCATAGCGTCCACTCGGAGGATATGCTGGAGGTGGGTCCAAGGCTGGGGCCCCGGGCTGGGTTTTTTGCTCTCCATTCTCATTGAAAGTTGGGAACATGATCAAAGTATGCAGAGGAATGGAGTCAGTGCCCTGCTCTTCATATCAGCTGTCCGGTCCTCTATAAAAGCATTTTGATGTATTTTATAAAAGAGGCCAAACTTCTACCTCTCAAAACAAGATCTGAAAATTCAGAACATGCTAGCACACTCAACAATTTCACTTTCAGATCAAGGTTTTACCCATTCCAGATCATCCGTAATATGGGGAGGCAGGCCACCTTCCCGGAGAAGCATAAACAGTGGGACCTGTTCACACCATGCCAGCATTTCCTAAACTGCATTCTGCAGACTTCTCACAAAACAACAATATTCTCAGGGTCATGGTCAGGAAGCACTGAAAAGAACTCTTGGGGTAATGCAATGGCGAGCCTGAATGAATACACTGGGAAGAGCCAGCACAGTGACTGGCAGATTTCGTGAGCAAGTGAAAGAAACGTTAACCAAAAACCAGTTTTCAGGAAACGGGCCTGGCCTGCAGTAGGGGCTCAATAAAAACCAGCTGAAAGCCAAAGGAGATGAGTCTGGGCCCAGAAAAGGGGGCGGAAATCTGAAATAATGCACTCAGTTCTTCTTGCAAGGGTAAATCCAGTTGAATGCTCAAATATGGTGTGCAGAAGGATCTTGGGGGAAAGTGTAGTAGGCTGGTGGGGAAGAACACTGGGACACAAGGCAATGGGCGACAGGCTACACCTGCTCACCGATTGTTAAAAATGCTGCCAATCAATTGTTAAAAATGCTAGAGTTTGATATTAAAGTTATATGGACACATGGTTTAAAAACTGGTAGAAAAAAGGCCTTCTCCTTCTCCATCCCTGCCCATACCCTATAAATAACTATTAATGACAATCTCTGAGGGGCGCCTGGGTGGCGCAGTCGGTTAAGCGTCCGACTTCAGCCAGGTCACGATCTCGCGGTCCGGGAGTTCGAGCCCCGCGTTAGGCTCTGGGCTGATGGCTCAGAGCCTGGAGCCTGCTTCCGATTCTGTGTCTCCCTCTCTCTCTGCCCCTCCCCCGTTCATGCTCTGTCTCTCTCTGTCCGAAAAATAAATAAACGTTGAAAAAAAAATTAAAAAAAAATGACAATCTCTGATATATCTTATCAGATTGTGTGTGTGTGTGTGTGTGTGTGTGTGTGTGCGCGCGTGCGCGCGCACGTCCCCCCATCCTTTTCTTTTCACAAATAGGATCACACAGTAGTACCTCCTATTCTGTACCTTGCTTTCTTCACTTAATAACGTTATCTTTGAGCTCTTTTCATACCAGTGCCTATTACCACGCCACCTCATCCTTCATTCTGTGTAACAATCACATGGTGCTTCACTACATGGATGAACACTTTTTATTTATCAGTCTCCCCTTATAGATATTTAAGTGCTTACCAGATGTTTCCATGGTGAGCAGTGTTATCCTTTAACTTACATTTTTGCTCTTCTACAAAGGATATGGTATCTTTAAGTACATTTCTAGAGGAGAAATTTCTGCTACAGAAATTAACATTCAACTCCCCAGAGAGTGTTAATGTTTATTTATTTAGCAGCACCATTATGCTCTGAGAATGGCTCTGAGAAATACGGCAGTAAGGAAACCTTCTTACTCCAGAGTTTTCCTAAGTTACTTGAACATCTAAACCAATTTTGCAGAGCACATTTTTAGCATTCCGGGGTGTACCTTTTGGAGACGCCAGGTTGGATGGTGCCTAAGGTCACTTTTATCCCCATCCTCTATGTACAGCCAGCAGGACTCCAAGGGGCCGCCTGTTCAAGGCCACACCAGGACGCTGATAAGGATATAAGGCAGGCCAGAGTCGGTGTATGACCTCGCTCCTCTATCTGACAGAACAATACCAAGCTCTGGCTAAAGAAGGTGGGGACAAGGGAGAGGTCCTGAAGAGGTGGGAAGTGCTCCTCCCAAAGAAATAAAAATGCAGAGGTCCAGCAACAGAGAAACTTTCTGACTGGTCAGAATTGAAACACAAAACTTTTACGCACATCTTTCCATCTCTCGCCTCACTGGAGAAAAGAGCTAGATTTACCATTTCATCATTTACCCCATCAATAAGTTTCTACTGAGAACTTTCTATCTGCTGGGTACCTTCCTGGAACTGAGGATACAGCAGTAAGCAACCAGTCTCTGCCCTCAAGAAGCTTACAGTCAATGAGAGGGAGAAAGAATATGCATGGAACAAGCAAATAAGGAATTAGCACCTGGAGGTATTCTTCTGGGTTGAATTGTTGCTAAGAAGGCTCTTTCAACCCTCTTGGAAAATCCATCACTCTCTGGAAGCCTGCTCTTCAGTTCAATACAATGGGGTTGGATGTAGATTTCTTTTCATTCATTGTCTTTGGGCTTGATTGGGCTTGCGACTCGGAATTTGTGTCTTTCACCAATTCTGTAACATTCTTAATTAATATTTCTTTTAATATTTCCTCCTCTCACTTCTCTGTATTTACTATTTCTGAAATACCAATGAAATATGTGTGAAAACTTCTCACTCTTTCCCACGTTTCCTTAACCCCTCACATATTTTCCATTTCTTTGTCTCCTTGTAATGTATGATGCTTAATTTCTTCAGGTAAAACTTCTCATTTACTAATTTTCTCTTTGGTTGTATCTGATTTATTTAACCAATCTTGTGAGTTTCCATTTTCAATTATTATGTTTTTTATTTCTAAAAGTTTTATTTATTTATTTTTTTTATGTTCTTGGTCATTTCTGATAGCTTCTTATTCCTTGGTCATTGTTTTGATAACTTCTTTTGTTTATTTACATATATTAGACATACTTTAGTTTCTAAATCTGGTAATATCTGTGGCCTTTGCAGGTCTATTATTTGCAGGTCTATACTATTATTTACCATTTCTGCTGATGTGTTCATTGTAGCTCATATCCTCATGTGCTCTGTGAGTTTAGATTGTGAGCCCACGTGCCTTTGAAAATCATCCCCAGAAATCTAGGTTTAATATGTTTTCTCCAGAGAATATAGTAGATTGGTTTCCAGGGCTTGGAGGTATTCTCAACCCAGGGTGACCTTAGACTAAACCAAGAGTACATATATCTAGACTCCATTTGGGTTTTCTGACCCTTCCATCAGATCCAAGGTCAAGACAGGAAATTTCCCTATCTGTCCCATCTTTTATTCTGGGTATACTTTTCATTGACAACATCACTCTGCCAGGTCCCAGCTTTATGCACAATTCCCAACCTGACTCCTAATCTTGTGCTGGCCCTTGGTTTTGTATCCCATTTCCCCAGCGCGCAGCCTGATAAAACAGATTAGCAGATACATGCGGGGCACCATGGTGTTTCCTGCCTCTCCACCTCCCTTTATCTGGAATGGTGTTTCCTTACCTCTTCACCTCACTTATCTGTTACCTTTGTGAAGCATTAAAAAAATGCTTTTTACATTTTCTCCAGCATTTTCATGTGTCCACTACTTTCTGGAAGGGCTATTCTAAGTTACCTTGTCTGCTATTCACCCAGATGGAATTTGTTTTCAACGGACAATACACAACCCAGAAGAGTATTTAGCTCTGGGCATACACAGGGTCTAAGTATTAGTTCCCATTTGGTCCTCAACTAGGGTAGAACTGGCAAGCCAGTTACCTGTTTATACAAATATTGTTTCACTGAAGTCAGCCATGCTCATTTATTGATGTATTATCTATGGCTAATCTTGAGCTATAATATTAGATTTGAGTAGTTGTGACAGAAATCACCTAGCCTTCAAAGCCTAAAATATTTACCATCTGGCCCTATACAGAAAAAGTCTACCAACTCCTGAACTACAAAGTGCCCAGAAAAACAACAACAACAACAACACTTCTTCTGTTGTATATTTATTTTCCCTGTCTGTGAAATGGGCA
Source organism: Lynx canadensis (assembly GCF_007474595.2). Classification (NCBI taxonomy): domain Eukaryota; kingdom Metazoa; phylum Chordata; class Mammalia; order Carnivora; family Felidae; genus Lynx; species Lynx canadensis. The sequence continues at coordinate 103,769,465 of NC_044305.1, forward strand.
TGTCGATCCTTTCTGCTGTTCTCTCTCTTTGCCATGAAGGGTAACCATGAAGAAGGCATTGGCAAAAATTTTTTAAAACGTAAGCTGAAACCTTGCAAAACCTAGGTTTTTAAACCTTTGTTTAAAGCAGAAACTCAGAAGAAAAACTCCTGATTTTCATACAGCAGGAAGATTGCTTTAAATTTTGACATAAGAGATTGATGACATATTCAAAATGAGGTTTTGTTTAACATTTTGTCTGAGAAATAATCCAAATAATCCAAAAAGCTACCCTGCCTGGCTAGCTTCCTGCTTTTCCCACACCCAACCTTTTAGCTCCTGGGGGAGAGCTTGGAACATCTGCCCCTTAGATCAAGGGCATGGTACACCTGCTTTAAGTGAAGGGTCGCTGCACAGCTGTGGGATGCAGCATTCTCCCCAGAAGGCACCACAGCGCACAGGAGCCAAGGTGCATCTCCAATGGGTGAGACACCAGCTGGCACCCCTCCCGTCCTGTCTTCACCATCCCAGGGGCCAATCTCGTGCCAGGGGGACTTTTTGGCCTCCAGTGCTTTATCAAAGGAATGTGTAGCATCAGTATCAGTAGAGGCCTGACCTTTGCAAAGATAAGACAACCTGGTAACATTTCATCTCTGTGGTGACCCAAGTGGTGTGGGAGTGCGTCGGAAAAGGAAATCCTGTGTGCTTGTGAGCTATATCTACTTGGTGGTTATGTTCAAAGGGTTAAGTTCTGTTTTCAGCTAGATATGCAGTGTTTGAAAAAACAACAATCACACGAAAACTCACTTGTGCAGATCGTAGAGAAGAGTGATTTCTTACTAGACCAACATGAAAAATGGACACAAGTTACAGACCTGTCTACAAATACTGTATCTAGCAAGCCAGTATGTGGACCCCAACGGAAGCCTGAGCTGACTCTAGTGATCCCAGAGATGCTGAAGAGTCAAGGGCAGCTGGCATGAAGATGATCCAGCAATCACACAGCTGGGTATTTACCCAAAGAATATAAGAACAGTAAGTCCAAGGAATACATGCACCCCTATATTTATTTATAGCAGCATTATTTAAAATAGCCAAATTATGGAAGCAGCCCAAATGTCCATCTACAGATGAATGGATGAGAAAGATGTGAGATATATATATATACACACACACAAACATGCATTTATACACATATATGCATATATACACATATGCATATACGCATATGTACACATATGCATATATACACATATGCATATACGCATATGTACACATATGCGTATATACATATATGCATATATATAGGAATATTATTAGAGCCATAGAAAAGAGGGAAGTCTTGTCATTAGCAATGACATGGGTAGAGCCAGAGAGTATAATGCTAAGCACCCCAAGTCGGTCAGAAAAAGACAAATACCATATGATTTCACTCATGTGTGGAGTTTAAGAAACAAAACAAACACGCAAAGGGGAAAAAAATAAAAGAGAGATCGAGAAACCAAGAGACAGACTCTTAACTATAGAGAACAAACCGACGGTTACCAGAAAGGGGGTGGGAGGGATGGGTTAGAGAGGTGATGGGGGTTAAGGCGTGCACTTACGATGAGCACGGGGTGATATACGAAAGTGTCGACTTACTATGTTGTACGCCTGAAATTAATTTAACGCTGCATGTTAACTAGCTGGAATGAAAACAAGAGCAAAAAAAAAATTTTTTTTAATGAAAAAAAGAGAATATGTAGAGACACCCTGCTCCCTGCAGAGCAGAGGGCAGATAACAGCCAGCTCTGGACTGACTGTGGGGCGGAGGCCCGGAAGAAGTTCCTACGCAGCCGGCTTCGACCTCTGTGTGCCTGACTACCGGACCACCTTGGAGAGGCAGGAGCAGCCAGAGAGCCACATCCGTGGCTGCTGGCCACGTGGAAGGGAGAAGGGTCCCTCTGCAGCGAACAACCAAACTCGCCTGATCATTCTTCCTTTCGTTCACTTCACTGTCGCCTACAGAGCACGTCCCAAGGTTGTGTGATGTGGGAGGCCACAGAGCCACGGGCAGGCACAGCCTGGGGTGGCCGCTGCCGTCAGGAGGAGTGCGAGCGAGGTGCCAAAGGAACGCCAGGCAGGGAGCAGCGGAGAGAACGGAGCTGAGAGCCTCCAAGTTGCCCCTGCCTCCCGCTCCCAGTTTAAATATCACCTTATCAGTTTAAACACAATTCGTATTGTACGTATCTCTTCTTTGTTTTCGGTACTAGCACATCGGCTCCAGAAGGCAGGCATTGTCACCTGTGTTTGTTCACCACCGAATCCCCGGTGCCTAGAATCAGGCCTGGCGCATAGTAGGCCCTCAACCAAAATTGCTGAAAGCATAAACGAACGGGCTGAAAAGCACGAGTCCTGTCCTTCATTCTTGCTGGGCCACTGTATCAAGGGTGTCAGCGTGCTGTCACACAGGGAGACCGGACATCCGGCCACCGGGTCCAAGGGCCCATCCATCGTGCTCAGCCTGGACACCTGGGTGCTGAGCCCCCTCCCCAACCCCGGTCCGCAGGAAAGCCCCTGGCAGCTCAGAGCACAAACGACAGGGTGCAGGGGGGCCTGGGCAGAGCACAGGGAGAAGCTGCACACGGTGCCGCCTCCCCTGCATCTGACAGAGGCGGGCTCCCTGCCCAAGCCGGGACCCCGCCGCCCAGCCTGTTGTCTCCCTCCCACACCATCCTCTGCCGTGGCAGGAAGCAGCCCGGTCCCTTCTGCCCCAACCTGCAGGCCCGGCATCTCCACTTCACACACACGCTACCCTCAGGGGTGGCCTCTCTCCATCACAGAGGCTGTGTCCAGCCCTTAGGACTTTGGGAGGGACATTTTTTTTTATTTTTTTTTTTTAACATTTATTTATCTTTGAGACAGAGAGAGACAGAGCATGAACAGGGGAAGGGCAGGGAAAGAGGGAGACACAGAATTGGAAGCAGGCTCCAGGCTCTGAGCCATCAGCCCAGAGCCGGATGCGGGGCTCGAACTCACGGACGCTGAGATCGTGACCCGGGTGAAGTCGGACGCTTAACCGACTGAGCCACCCAGGCGCCCCGAGGGAGGGACATTTTTTAAAGCGCCCTGAAATTCAAGGAAAGAGGCGTGGATACAATGACGACGGAAGTATCCTTGAAAGCAGAGGCCACTGTGGCGCGCCTCCTTTTCCTCAAGAATGTGAGCTGATGCTTTGCAAGATACAGCAGAGTGGGATTATGCAGGCTCTGGGGCCAGAGGGGCCAGAAAGCGTCCTGCTGTTTCTTCCCTGTGTGTCCTCAAGCCAGTAATTTACCTCCTCTGTGCCCTAAATCCCTCACCTTTAGTACAGAATAAGAATACCTTTTACAGGCCTTAGTCAGACACAAAGTAGGTAGAGTGTGGTATCCACATTTCACACATGAAGAACCCAAGGTTCAGAGAGGTTAGACAACCTGCCCTAAATCACACAGCACTAGGATCGCGGGGAACCCTGCCCACCCTAAGCCCAGGCTGAGTGTGGTCACGAGGGCTGACAGAGGTGGGCCCACTACGGGATGCAATTCTGCCTGGGCTGCTGGCAAAGCAGGTCTCCCCTTGGAAGGACAGGGGTGAGGTGGGAGGGAAGGGGGTCCCAGAGGAGAGGAGGTAGAAAACGCATCCAGAAGCCAGACTCATTCACCTACACACTAGGACCTCTCACACACACACGCACACACACACACACACACACACACCACGTCCGCACCACCTGCTGGGTCAGTGAGTCCAGGCCCCAAGCCCCGCCCATCTCCTGCATTTGTAAGTGTCTTGCGTGTCAGAGGTGTAGAGGAGGACTGTCAAAATCTTGTGGCTTGTGGTGACCCAGTTTTCAAAGTTAACATTCTTCTTTGCCCGAAACTATATTTAATTTTAAAAAAGTAGAAGTGCGTCCTGACTCACCGAAACCTGAAATAATGCTCACCGTGGGCCTTCCCACGTAAAGGGTCAAGAGAAATAAAGGGTGACACTGCTAGCTTGTTCATTTACGCACGTGTAGCCGTTCTCTGTCCCTATGAAGCTGAGTTTCCATCCCAGGCGAGGTGTCCGTGTGGGCAGCAGACCCGCTCTCTAACTCCCCTGCTTCACCTTCCTGGGCGCAGACACTCGTCTCGGGCCACTCAGCAGGTGGGCAGCTGAACTTGAGTTTAGAGCCATGATTACATCGTGTACAAAATAACCAGGGGAGTGCTGTTCCCGGGAAAGGGCGAACAGCAGGACAAGGGAGTGAGAGAACCCAGGAGAAACCTCAGCCGTCTCCCAGCTCAGGACTCAGAGACCGGAAGCAGCTGTTTCATAAAAGGCAGATTCCCAGGTCCTACCCCCAGGGAGGCTGATTCAGGGGGTCCGCTAATAGGCAGATTACAAAACCGATAATTCTACAATAACAGCATCTGTGGCCTTCACCATGCGCTGAGCCCTGCTCGCAACACCCCTGTGCTGTGGGAACGGTGATGCATTAGTGCCTTTCTTACTATTTTAACGACCAGTCCCCTCGCACCCCACGTGGCCCTAGGTGATCCACAGAGGCTCCTCCAGAAACGCCCGTCAAGTCTACCCCTTCACTTTGTAACGAGGACGGTGATGGATCTGCTGAAGGCCACAGTCTCTGCGTGGCCGCGATGGGCTCTTGAGGCCTCCACACTCCAATTTCTTTGCTCACTCTGCCTCCTAGAGACAACATCACCATCTCCGTCTTGCTGCCCAGTTGCGCCCTCCAGCGTCTGAGCCCAGCCCTGCCTGTGGGAGAAGCAGGGGTTGGGGCCCAGCTGCGGCTGGGGTGGGAGAGGTGCATTTGCAGCCGGCATGAAACCAACCACAGAACAAAATGATCTCTTGTCTTGCTGATGCCTCCCAACGTGCAGCACGCAAATGTCATGCCACGTCCCTGCTCTTCCCCCTCTCAGAGCTTCCGGCTGCTTCCACTGCCTCCTGCTGGCCTCCAGTCCAGCAGGTGGTTTGGGGGGGGGGGAGTCCCCCTTGGCAACACTCCTTCCCAAGGCAAGCAGTGCCCACCTGGTCACAGGAGCATCCCCTACCCCTCTTGCTCTGGGGTGGGTTGCCTTGTTTTGTTTTCCTCTCAGCCTCCTAGCCTCTCTCATCGGGCTGCTCACCGGGCACAGTGAGGGCACAGGCAGGGCCCTGGGGATGACCGGTGCCCACACGGTGGAGCTACCCCATGCCCTGTCCTCAGCCTCCAACCCTGGTCAGGGAAGGGCTGCATGACCTTTCCCATAGACATTCCAGAAACTGGGGGAGAGAGGCAAGTTGTTTTTCCAGAGAGTCTGTCTCCTGTATACAAACCCGAGCTCTTGGACAGGTGCAGACAATACTGTAAGGCCTGTGTTCTGCCCCTCCTGCGCTGCCCACCCCCAAACAGCTGCCAACAGAGGCCCCCTCACCCCCTCCCGCTGCAGGAGCTAGGGCCATCTGAATGCTGAGCGCTGGAGCTCAGAGCCTCCTCTGGCCCTGCTCACCTGCTCTGGAGAGAGGCAGTGGGATCAGTGGTTGAGGCGGCCCTGGGTCAAATCCTGTCCTTCTTCTCACCCACTGCGTGCCTTAAAGAGAGATGGGGATAATCCCAGGACTTCCATCATAGGGTTGTTGAGAGGCGTAAATAAGATAATACTTAGAGAAGCTTCTAAGAACAGGCTCAATAAGTTCCCTGGCACCTGGGACTCACGCGTGCTGTGGACCCTAACCTACAACACTGTTCCCCCAAGCCATGTTTGAGCCCATGCTCAGCCCCCCCCCCAATGCCACGGGGCCTGCCCCACACCTGCCACCGGACAAACCTGGGTGCCCACAACCCCTCACCACCCGACGGACCTCCTACCAGCCGCAGACAGGGCCCTGAGGGGATGCCACCTCCAGTGGGGCCTGATATGGACAAAACAGTTGCATGACAAGGGCTTCCCAAGTTTGCTCACTCTTCTTGGAGATGCGAGGCCCCAGTGGTGTGGGAGGGGCACTGACTGAGAAACAGCACTCCCACCTAGAGTGCCAGTGAGACTCTACAACAAGCACTTTAAAACCTTTGTTTTATATTCAAACCAATGCAGACAGAAAAGGCAACACAGAAACGCTACGTGAATTTCTACTACGAAAGTAAAACCGGGGCGCTTGGGTGGCTCAGCTGGTGAGGCGTCTGACTCCTGATCTCAGCTCAGGTCATGATCTCATGGTTCGTGCGTTCAAGCCTCCGCCATCCACGCATGGCCTGCTTGAGCTTTTCTGTCTGTCTGTCTGTCTGTCTGTCTGTCTCTCTCTCTCTCTAAGTAAAGAAACATATAAAAAAATTTTAAGAAAGTAAAAAATATTTTGATTGTCATTTGGGGAACCTGCCACTATCCCCACAAGTCCCATGGAGAATCTCTCCCTCCTCTCCTTGGAGACATGTCCTGCAACTGAGCAAGGAACAAGGTCTCACTGTCCAGAAGTTCAGAGGTGAACCAACAAGCTGTCCTCTCCCTCCATTCCCCTCTACAACATCCACATAGCAAGGGTTTCCAAAAGCCAGGCTAACAGAGATGCCACAAGGTCACTCGTTGTTCCAAAGAACTGAAACTCGGGCCTCTGACTAGGACTTAAGGCAAACAGAGCCACGGCGACCCTCTGCCTCCTGGAGCCCAGGGTAGGGGCCTATGACACACGGCTCTCCTAGAGGCCTGCCAATCTGCAGGGTTCGCCTCCCTTCATCCACCCATGAGACCAGGAGCTAGGCACCTCTCCAACCTGGGGCAGGCCCAAACTGCACCTGCGGGGCAAACTGAAGATAGCCACACATTCTTGGCTCTCACTCAGCAAGATATGGCCTCTATTTCCCCTCCTCTTGATCGGAGCAGGACTCAGGCTTGCTTCGACCAGAAGAATACAGAGTAAGTGATGCAATACCCATTCCAGGTTCCGTGGTTGTTATCTGAAAACCCACAGAGGTGAGATTCCCTCAGGGAGGCACTGGCTTGATACGGAAGAGCATCTGGGTCAAAGGAAACCAATCCCTTATTTTTTACTGTTGATGGTTGGCTTCTTTTCCCAGGAGGGAGAGAGGGGCACCAACCACTCTTGAACCAGGATTCAGAGGCCCCAGCTGCGGAGAAAAGGCTCCAGTGACACAAATGGTGGGCCTGGAGGAATTCGGGAAAATGACAAAGCCAGGCAAAGCAACCATAAAAACTGAAGCTTTTAAAATAAGTTTAATTTAGAAACTGTCTTTATGGGGGCGCCCGGGGTGGCTCAGTCAGTTAAGCATCTGACTTCCGCTCAGGTCATGATCTCGCGGTCTGTGGGTTCAAGCCCCGCATCGGGCTCCGTGCTGACAGCTCGGAGCCTGGAGCCTGCTTCGGATTCTGTGTCTCCCTCTCTCTCTCTGCCCCTCCCCTGTTCACACTCTGTCTGTCTCTCTCCCTCTCTCAAAAGTAAATAAACATTAAAAAAAAATTTAGAAACTGTCTTTATGATTTTGCTGTCACTTTATGTTTAAAACAATTCTGAAGCTTAACTACCTTTTCTCCACTGACCACGTGAAATTCTTTACAAATTCAGTCAACAGAAAATTATACAAGTGTAAATAAATCAGTTCCATGGCATTCGCATGGGGAATTGAATTTTTGCTATATATCAAAAAGTACTCATTATTCCTCCTCCAGTTTGTAAGTCACAAAGATTCTTTTGACCCTAGGATTCAAAAGAAATCCTTCTCTGTCCCCCACCCCCTACCCAGAACTGCTCACCTTCCCATTTCCTGTCTACTCCTCCTGGCAAGCCAGTCCCTTCCTCCCTCCCTCCTTCCTCTCAGTTCCAGATTCTCCCAGTCCTCCTCCAGCGGTGGCCCTGTTTTCTGGCCTCTCCCCTCTTTCACCTGCTATAGTCTAGAGCCTGGCTTCCTTTCAGAGCACTGACTCATCCCTCATCAAAGGTGAACGGGTGCCTACTTTGGGCAAGATGCCATCCACGGCCTATAGATCCCTACCGATCGGGGGCCGCATCTTACTAGTCACTGGGTTCCCGGAATCTGGAACAGAACAAGTCCTCTGGAAGTGCTAAGGATGGACAGATGGGACACACAGAAAGATGCACAGAGGAACGTGCCCGGGTCCGAATCCCAGCCTCCACCTCTCCTGCTCCAGAACGTCTATTTCTGCACCCCCGTGCCTCTTCCTCCAGGAGTAAATCAGGTGCTAGTGCTCCCCCCAGTTACTGAGACCGGCGGAAGGCAGAACCCCAGCTCTGCGTTCTCAACCCCTTCCTTCTCTGCCTCCTGCCCACTTCCCTCGCCTCCCTCCTCTGCCCCTCCTGGCCTTATTATTCTTCAACCGCACGGGCTTTGACCATTCCCACTGTCCCTTCCTTTGTCCACTCCGCAAAGCCCTGTTCGTCCTTCAAGGCCAGACAAGCGTCTGTGGGGCCTTCCTCCCCCGACACCTTAGGCAGCCATTCATATACCACATCTGTGCACATCCTTCTCTGTGACCAGACGGGAGGCTCTGAAGGATAGAATCTCCGGCACCATGGGGTCCCCAGCGCCTCGCGTGGGCTTGGGACACTTTATGCTGAGTGAGTGAATGAACAAAGAGACAGGCAAAAGGACAATGGCCACCTTGAGTTTCTGCCCCCTCAACTCAAAGACGTTCCTTCTGTTTGAGCCACCCTGGCAAGCCCCAACTCCGTCTTCGGACGGCTGCATGGTCCTCCTTGCTGCCTCTCCATGCCTGGAGCAGGCCTCCACTGCTGCCATGATGCCTCACGCCCTGCTGACCACAAATCAGGTGCCACGCCTCAGCCCTGGACCCTCTCAGTCTCAGACAAGAGACAAGCCTGGTTGTTTCTCTTGCAATGGTGAATCAGTCTTTCTTCAGTGTTTCCTTTCTTAAAAAAAAAAAAATAGGGGGCATCTGGGTGGTTCAGTCGGTTAAGTGTTGGACTTCAGCTCAGTTCACAGTCTCATGGTTCATGGGTTCGAGCCTCGTATCGGGCTCTGTGCTGGTGGTGCAGAGTCTGCTTGGGATTCTCTCTCTGCCTCCCTCTCTCTGCTCCTCCCCCGCTTGCTCTCTGTCTCTCTCTCAAAAATAAATAAATAAATAAATAAATAAATAAATAAATAAATACACAAACATTTAAAAAAAATAGTACCTACCACTCTGGGGAGGGGAAAAAAAACGTGAAACAGCGCTTCACTTAGATACCCTGAGATGGGGCGCCTGGGTGGCGCAGTCGGTTAAGCGTCCGACTTCAGCCAGGTCACGATCTCGCGGTCCGTGGGTTCGAGCCCCGCGTCGGGCTCTGGGCTAATGGCTCAGAGCCTGGAGCCTGTTTCCGATTCTGTGTCTCCCTCTCTCTCTGCCCCTCCCCCGTTCATGCTCTGTCTCTCTCTGTCCCAAAAATAAATAAACTTTGAAAAAAAAAAATTTTAAAAAAAAAGATACCCTGAGAAATACAACCATTTTCTATCTACCAAGAGGGGATGGGTTAAGTGAATCTACCATAAAATATGTGTCAGCAGTTAAAAACAAGGCAGATCTTTTTCCCGTGATATGGAATGTTGTCTAAGATACAGTGTTCTGTGGAAAAAACAAGTTACAGAACAAGGTACAGATTACACTATCACTTGTGTGCAAAAATACACACCCACATAAATAAACCTATATATTGATCTCCACGCACAAATGGATAAATGCATACAAATCATCCAGAAACATACACATTAAATTGTGGATGTGGCGACCTCATATTAAATCAAAACTTAGGGGCGCCTGGGTGGCTCAGTCAGTTAAGCGTCTGACTTCGGCTCAGGTCATGATCTCGAAGTTCGTGAGTTCAAGCCCCGCGTCAGGCTCTGTGCTGACAGCTCAGAGCCTGGAGCCTGTTTCGGATTCTGTGTCTCCCTCTCTCTCTGACCCTCCCCCGTTCATGGTCTGTCTCTCTCTGTCTCACAAATAAATAAACGTTAAAAAAAAATTTTTTTTTAATCAAAACTTAAAAATAGATACGATCATCCTGAAATACAACAAATGCTCATCCCGTTAATGCCTCTTAGATCGTATTCTTCTCAATGGGCTCAAAATAAAAGGTACATCATCACTCCTCTGAAACAGTCTTTTCTTCACAGAACTGAGACACACACTCTTAGTTTCAGAACGTGAAATCGGGCCACAATTCAACAGTGTAGAAACGCAAAGTTAAGGTAAAGTAGAAACAAAAGCGTTTGGAGGCAGATCTGAAAAGGCAGACCCACCCTGCACACAACGCCGTCCTGCTCTGACCCCGTGCCAGCCACGGGACAGGGACCCAGGGCGAGGGTGCCTCATTCCTCCCTTCACCATTGCCCACTGGAAACAAACAATTCTATTTTTCAGCAGACGAATTTAGGTGTTTGGATATCGATTCCCATGGTTCCACTTAGTATCAATTTCCCCAGCAACCAAAAAGTCTCCTGAAGTCCCCGGTTTTAGAAGTCCTTTCGGAAACATAAAAAAAAATAGAAATCATCCACCTTCCTTCCAGAATTATGAGAGAAATTGAACCACCAGTCAGCAGAGCAGGGAGGCAGCTGCCTACCTCGACACCTCGCTCACACGACTGCTCCGAGGTCCCTATCGGCACATCCACCCCATGTGCTAGACACGTTGACTACCAGGTGCCTGATCAGAGCAAGCTTTGTTGACCACGAACCCAAGAACCTGGGTGCAAAGCGGCTTGGGATGAAACCACTAATGCCCACCCAACCCTGGAGCTCCAATCAGGTGAGCCAGCTTTCTCTCCAGTCTCTCCAGGCTCAGGGCTAAAAGTGGCGCTGTATTATAGTCAGTGAAAGCCTGATTAACTGCACAGCTACGTTGCAAGGGAAAGATGTTCAGCCTGGGAAACACTGCAGGGGCTGCGTTTTGGAGGCCACTGGCAGTGCTCTCTCCTTGGGAGAGACAGTCACAGCTAAGGTGAGCAAGCATTTGATCCCCTTGAAAAGACTATTCCCACGTGGGTAGGAAAGCCTCAGGTGCGAGGCACTTCTGAAGATCCAATAACTCAGCCACCCTGAAAAAGAATTGGACCTCCCAAGGACATGTCTACAGGGATAGAATGTTCTGGTGGGTCTGCCTTGGCTTTCTGGATCAAGGGAATACTCAATTTCTTGCTGACAAGAATGAAAAGCTTTGGGTCCCTGTGTGTTTAGTTAAACGTGAGCCCACCCTTGCAAGGTGGAGATAGATCGTCTTGTGTTCAATTCTGGGGACTCCTCCTCAGGAACCATGAAAACCTTTCCTGAGGGTCCCATCAGACATCTCCCACACACCCTAGAGAAAGTCATTCAACATAAAATATTCTCCTTCCCATTTGACAGTACGGGAGACGCCCTGAGAGAGGACAGATTGCCCAGGCTCACTAAAGCAGTCAGTGACAGAAACTGGGAAGGGGGCTCAGGTCTTCGGACCTCAGGGTGCTCGCTGAAACCATTGCCATTTTGGTGCAAAGTCAATGGGTACACTTGGGTGCTCTTTGCAGCATCACTTCCCTGCCTCAATGAAGGGACCTGAGCTGTTGTGACTTGTCCTCTCCAATGGAGGAGAAGCAAAGAGGGAGGAATAACAGAAATTGGAGAAGACCTAGCCTAGGTGCGCCCCCCAGGAAATTCGCCCACAGATCACAGTCGTGAAGCTCGCCCAGCATGGTGTTACATCTAAATGAGGTCTAATACCTACCGAAGGGGCACAGGTGTCTGGTTCTCGAAGGTTGTTCATGACGGTGAAACTGAAGGCAAACAAAGGACATACAACTACACATGCTCCCCGTACAGATGAGCACGCCCAAATAAAGCGAGATCTGTGGGGCCCTAAATCCCAGGTGCACAGCTGCAGGTAGCCTGACCATCAGGAGTGGGCCAAGTCCCTATCGGTATCAGAAATGGGAAACTTGAGTTTGGCTCCTGCCTTTTCACCACCTGAGCTGAGACTCGGGGAAAACCTCCTAATCTTCTAGGTTTCTGTTTTTTCTTTATGTTTTAATGTTTTTTTTTTATTTTTTTTAACGTTTTATTTATTTTTGAGACAGAGAGAGACATAGCATGAACGAGGGAGGGGCAGAGAGAGAGGGAGACACAGAATAGGAAGCAGGCTCCAGGCTCTGAGCCATCAGCCCAGAGCCCGATGCGGGGCTCGAACTCACGGACCACGAGATCGTGACCTGAGCTAAAGTCGGACGCTTAAACGACTGAGCCACCCAGGCGCCCCTAATGTTTTTTTTTTTTAATATAAAAGCTATGCACATTCGTTGTAGAAAATGTGGAAATCCCAGAATAAAATAAAGAGGAAATAATCACGGGTATTTTCGTTGCTAAGAAGCAAATGCTGTTAATATTTTGACAAATTTCCTTCTGGTCTTAGTTTATGCATATTGATAACTGCTATTACATTTTGGGAGATAAGAGGAGCGTGTACTGCAAAAACAACTTGATGTTGGCTTTTTTTTTTTTAATCCAACATGATATAATGTAAGCATCCTTCTGTGTTATTAAGAATTCTGAGTAGGCAACACTTTCATGGCCACGTAATACTCCATTATGGGAGCGCACCATAATTCAGTTAACCACTCCCATTGTCACGTTGCCTCCCATTCTGTTTATCATGAATAATGCAGAGAGACGTCTTTGTAGCATGAAATGCTTTCTGCGCCTTGGATTGTTTTATTAGGATGGATTCTAAAGGTTCTTGTCACATATTTACATTTCAGTTTCTCTGAAAAGATTATCACCGATGGGAGCTTTGCGAACTCAAATGCCTCCAGGGGTTAGTCAGGGAAATGAGTTCAGTTGGCTAAGGTAAGAAGAAGCAAAAAACTAGCGGTGCCTGGGTGGCTCAGTCAGTTGAGCGTCCGACTCCGGCTCGGGTCATGATCTCCCGGTTCGTGAGTTCGAGCCCCGCGTCGGGCTCCGTGCTGACAGCTCAGAGCCTGGAGCCTGCTTCGGATCCTGTGTCTCCCTCTCTCTGCCCCTTCCCTGCTTATGCTCTGTCTCTCGAAGATGAATAAACATAAAAAAAATTTTTTTTTAAAAAGAAACAAAAAACTAGTGAGTGTGAGCTATCAGAGGAGGCGGCTGCTACAGGGCTCCAGCTGGAGGCTGCCATGAGGGATGGGGCCAGGGTGCTGCTGGCCGGCCCGGTGTTCCAAAGAAGCCAGCAATCCAGAATGTCTGCTCACGTGTAAACATTGGCAACAGAGGTCTGCTTGCGCCTTCAGGCTGGCCGGGAGCCGGCCACAGCCTCTCCACCGTAGGTGACTCTTTTCTGAGAGCCTGTGGGGTTTTCCTCAGCCGTGAGAAATGACCCCGGGCTCTAAATCTCAGCCAGAGCCTAGAAAGCGGCCAGTTACAGATGTCCATTTCATACACAGAATCACAGAGGCCCCCTTTTTCTTGCTCTCTTTGATAACCCTGGCCCTCTAATCTCCAGAAACCAGGTGAAATGCCTGTCAAATGAAACCCCAGGGCTTCGGGGTGCCAAGCTGCCAGGGAAGAACCTGCTTTTCCAAGCAGGCAAGTGGCTGAGACCTTCAGATCTGCCGAGGCTTGCCTGCGAGGGACGCGTGTGTCCGGGAGCGGGTGTGCGTGGACACGCGAGGGTTCTCAGTCTCCGAGTCCTCGTGACTCTAAACGGGCCGCCTCGCCGCCCTGACAGCAATCACAGCGGTGCCTCCAGAACGGAGACGGAAAAAAAGATTCTGAGAACCCAAATCCCCTTTCAGAAAGCCCATGGAGGTGCCTTTTATGCCTCTGCCATCTGTCATCACAAAATTCACAACAGCTCCCGAGTCTCACGACACGGACACTTCTGCAGGGGTCACCCGGAGCAGTTCAGACGCCCTGACAGCAGAACAATGTGCAGCAAGGTGAAGACCAGTGAGAAAATCCTGCTAAACAAACAAGAGGGGTCAACGGCTCAGAGAGCAGGATCCACTTAAACCCCCTAATTGGAAATAATTCCAAGTTTTTCAGACATTACGTAGTGACAATAAGGTGCAAACACCGGATTAGTGACCTCCAAGAGACAGAGCGCTTTTGTTCCGTCTTTACAAGAGCAGAATTTCACCCTGTGTTTTGAAGTTCCCATCAACTGCCCTGGGTGAATTTAAAAGTTTACAATTTAATAACATAGCCAGGGTTACATGTTGAGTTTCCCGTTCCAGGTCAAGAAGCAGAACGTATGTAAGGAAGGTTGTGGGGGGCGGGGGGAGGGAATCAATGAAGCACCGAAGGGAGCCAGGGAGCCACGTTCATTCTGGTCGTTCTCAGAGGTCAGCGAACCAAAAGGACACCTTGAATGGCCGTCCCGACGGGAAAAGCCATGAGTATTTTCAGGGGGTGTGGGTTTTGGTTGCTCTTAGTTTTATGTCAGTCTTGTCAAGCCATATTTGTCAAGGACCTTAGTCCTAGACTAAAGTTTTTTTTTTTTTTTTAATTGCTTTAATATGCTGTAGAATTTCGTTGAGCTTTATAAGCAACCTAAAAGAAAATAAAAGCTTTCTGAAAATGCCTTATGAGTCTGGAACCTTGTTTCACTTGGGAACTATGAACATTTTGCAAAAATCAATACTGAAACAAAGCCATTAAAAAAGAAACATCTTGTTACCATGGGCTCTGAATTTACCATGGGTTCTGATTCAATAGAGTTACACTCACTTCCAGCATCACCCCCAGGTGGGAGAACGGGGGAGTCACTGGGTAAAAGGGGGGATAATGTAATCAACCAACTCCATGTGTGGTCCCCAAGATGGAGACAGAGCCAGTTGCACTTCCTGGGTATTCTTTGCCAGGGTCTCTGTGAAGTGCGTGCCTCGCACAGAATCACCTATAGAGTGGAGGAACCAAGCTTGGACCCAAGTCTGTCTGTCTCTCCAAAGCTCCTGGTCTCTGCAGTGCAGACCTGTGTGGAGTTCTGGACCAAGAGGAAGGCTCTTAGGTCCCCCAGCATTCCATCTTCGCACCAAGATCCATGACCTTGAGTTAAAGACACAGTGATGTTCTCCAAAAACCCGTGAGCAAGCTGGGGACCACAAGCCATGTCTCAGCCCAGACCAGGCTTAGAGTGGCCACCCTGAAAAGGCCTGAGTAACTAAGGTGACACAGACATGCCAGCTGCAGTAAGAAGGTGCAGCTGAGGAGGTGAGGGACCCTCCCCTAGGAGAGCCTTTAGGCAAAAATACAAAATGGCTGTTCGGGTGACAACCTCACATATGCACGCAAAATGGAAAGCTGGCTGCGCTGGACAAAAGAGCAAAGTGTGAAGCCACTGCTGCAAAATCACAAATAGGAAGTAGGAAGAGGAAGAGGGGGTTGGGGGCCAGGCAGGTTGTGAACCGGGTTGAGGTTACTAGAACATCCTGTGGCCAAAGAAAAGCTTTCCAAGGATTCCAGAAGCTGCCTCCTCTCTTCCTTCCTTGGGGAGCCTGAGGGGTGTCTGGGGAGATCCAGCACGGTCTGGCAGGTCAGGAACCTCAGATGCAAAGTGAGCTTCGCACATGCCTTTGGCCGGGTTGCCACTGAGCACCAAGTGCCCGGTGAGCATAGACCAGCACTGACAAGTAAGACCTCAGTCCGGTCATCCAAGCCTCCTGCGTGCCGAGCATCCTAAAGTAAGATTCCACCAGTTGGAGATGGAATCGGGTTTCACCTTTGGCCAAGCCCCCGGCCATGCGCAGCATCAGAGGTCAACGGCAGCTGCGTTTCCTCCTCCCTGCTCCCTGGGCGCCCGGTTGGTTTCCCTCCTCTCCTTCCTCCAGGTGCGTTCCTGCCAGAGCCTGCCCAGAAAGCCTTCCTTTCACAGCGTTCTGATGAATAGATTGTCTGTGTTTTCTTTTGCATTCTTTTTAATGGCCTGGACTGTGCTCCAGCGACCCAGCTGTGCATGTCAAATAAAATGTATTGGGGTCGGATGGATTCTCACATAGCACCGAAATGCACAGCGCGTGAAACAAAGGGCACCCAACCACAACATGCACATTCTAGAAAGCTCCGCGAAGAACGGTGCAACTGCTAAAAAGCCACCTGAACTACACGAGCATCAAGTCAAATGGCATTATTTCATGTCCTTACTCCAGTCTCTCTCTCTTTTTTTTTTAAGGTTTTTTTCAAATATAGTTATGCAAAAGACTTTTGTTTTTAATCACTGTGCAAATAGTAACATTTTACAAAGCCCAGGCAGATAAAATCAGCTCAGGTTGAGTATATACTGAACATGGACCTATAACTGATCCAGCTTTGCAATCTGACCTTTAATTGCCGGGTAGAAATGGAGAACTGCATTTGCAGAAATGGTGAATTTATTTTTATGTGATATACAAAGGTACCGCCCCTCCTGAGGCATGTGAACTCTTGTCAAAGGGGCAAATGTTGAAAAACTGAAGGAAAATAAGAAGGCAGGCTTCCTGTTTCATGCACACGGAGGAAGAGGGGTCTTTTAAACTTATCATAAAACAGGTGGCCTCAAGAAACTCAGAAAAGGGTGCATGGAAATGTACCCTTACTGCCACCGTGATATTTTAAAGAAATAACATTTGTGTTTTGTTCCATAACTGAACGAAATGAGCTAGAGCCATAGGGAAAGTACATGTGTTTACAACCCAGCCCAGAGTCAGCTTGTTGTAGCTGACTTTCTGTTCTGGTTAAAAACACCTCTTTCTTCAGCTGGCTGTTGAATATGCCCTCACAGCTGAGGACAGATGTGGCTAGCAATGCCTTGTGAAACAAATGCCAAGCAGCAGACCGCTACCACAGGCTCACACACCTGCAGGTGACATCACCAGGCTCTGTCTTACCCCAGAAATCTATTAACATGCAGAAACAGGTGTCATCAAATCAAAACCCACTCTTAGAAAGCATTCACCTCATCCGCCTGAGAGTGGAAATGACAAACGAGATGGCGAACTTCCACTCACCTTCCATGTGTGACTAAGAGGGCAGCCCCCTCGCCCCCCACCTAAACCTCGCAGGACACCTGTTCCCTGACATCCCAAGGATTCCAGATGCGGCCAGAACAAAAGCTCTGGAGAAAACTCTGCTCCGTGGAGGTTGCGTTTTCCTTTGTTTTGGGGAGTTTAGTCTTTTCTTGTTGGCAAAAAGTAGTTAATACCAGCTCAGGTCTTTACTGACAGCTTACCCCTGAAATGGCATTTCTCTTTGGATCTGTAACCAGACATAGAGAAGGTACTCAGTATACACACGGAGTCATTAAAGAATGATATGTCTGGGATTTGTTTTAAAATACTTCGGCAGGGGATGAAAGGCAATATAGAAATAAACTAAAATTTTCAAAATGCTGGCAACTATAGAAATCGGGAGACGAGTAATTGGGACTCCACTCTGCTATTTCTTCTTGTGTGTGAAAATTTCTGTAATCAATATAATTTTTAAATACGTAGCAGTATTTCCAGGCATTGATCCACCTCCTCTCCTTTCTCCTTAGTAATGGAATCCCAATTGTGTTCATGTAATTCACCCTCCTCTAAGGAGCCACTGTGCTTCACTAAGCCAGTCATAGTCGTCCCAATTCCCCTTGCTTCTGTTAGCCTTAGGGCTGGACAGATGGTTTATCTGGCCAGTGAAAGAAGGGGGGACGTCTCCCGAAGGGTTTCTGGAAAAAGAAAAGCTCCCATGCTGCTACAAAGTGGCATATAGGAAGAGATGTGTCTTCCTCTTTTGCTAAAATTTGTTGTATCTGCATGTGACAGCAAGAACCTCAGCAGCCATTTTGTGACCATGAGGGAGTCAGCCAAAGACAAAACTAATTTGCTGAGGGCTGCAGAGAGGAAAGATCAAAGCAACCCTGTCCTTTGAGGATGTCATTGAGTTACTGAAATAACCACCCTGAAACTGCCTCACTTCAGGAATCATTAAGTGAGAAAACAACCCACTTACTGTTTAAAACAGTTGAGCCAGGGTTTCCTGTTACTCATAACTAAAGGCATCCTACTTGTTACAAAATAACTGTTCAACCAACGAAGAAAAGAATGGATGAAGGCTGACATGTAGAGAGAATTACCAGTTTTAGCTGCATCATTTGAGTCTTAGTAAAGTGAATATTGTAATCCCACGGACAAGTTGAGATTTACATTCCATTTCCCCTTAGTACATAGGATCTTCTTTCTTGTTTTATAGCACACATTGTACATCTTAGTTCTTTGGCAGCCAATCAGATACTTCCTGGTAACCTCTCCAGGAAAGTTGCTCTTTGATTTGTTCGGAGCTTTTCCTCCACCAGACCCTCATATTCATAGCTATGCCCAGGTCGGTGGGGGCTCCCAGTATACTGGAAAGTGCAGGATCTCTATTAAGTGGCTCTGTGGTCTCGGACAAATCCCTCAACCTCCTGAGCATTAACATCCTCGTCTACAAGACAGAATCAGTAATGCCCATCTTAGGGACTGAGAGAGTTAAATGGGAAAGCATGCAGCGAATCATTTAAAGCATCATTGCACAGTGCCATTTCATCCACACCAAGACTGGTTTGAAGGTTCACGGTAACTGTTGGCAACTTGCAGAATCGCTGTTTTATTCTTCTACCCTTGCTTTCGGGTATACAAAAAAAAAAAAAAAAAAAAAAAGGAACAAATTTCCCTCTTTATGAGCAGTTTGGTCTCCAACACCTAACATTCCTTTTTTTTCCTACCTATTTTCATCGCAGAGGACATGTGACTAAAAAGACTGAATCACTATGATGTACACCTGAAATTATTAGAATCTTGGATGTCAATTATACTGCAATAAAAAAAATGTTCTGGAAATAGAGAACGGTGATGGTGGCACAACTTTGTGAATGTATTAAACAACGCTGAATTGTACACTTTAAAACAGTTAAAATGGTGGGGCACCTGGGTGGCTCAGTCGGTTAATCGGCTTGATTTCAGCTCAGGTCATGATCCCAGGGTCGTGGGATCAAGCCCTGTGTCAGGTTCTGTGCTAATGTGCTTGGGATCCTCTCTCTCTCCCTGTCCCCATCTCTACCCTCCCCCACTCGTGCAGACAAGCACGCACGTACTCTCTCTCTATCTCAAAAACAAACAAACTTTAAAATCGTTAAAATGGGGTAAGTTTTAGGTGCTTTTTTTACCACAATAAAAAATAATTTAAAACTGTCATTTGAAAAAAAAAAGAAGATCCCGAATGGTTTCCTTTCGGACAACATAGGCCCCTTGGGTTAGTCAGCTCTCTCAAATGGGAAAGTTTTCTGAACACAGGTTGGTAGCTCCCTACCCCACAGCCCCCACCCGGTCTGACCATCAGGTGTGATGGATTGGGGGTAGGGGCAGGCTGAGCAGAGCAGTGGTCTCGGAATCTTCGATCCCCACAAGTGGGACAGGAACCACTGCCTGCCTCCCTCCCTTTTCTCAAGTGAGCGTATGAAAACTCAGAAAATTCTGGTCCCTCCTGGATCACTTGAGGAGGGCCACCTCTCTCTCCCCTGAGGTTGAGCGGGCGCTTTCCAGACCACGGCCACGTGGATGGCCCTCCACGGTTTCTGTCACATCATCACACTGCCTGAAGTCTTCTTAACACTCTTCCATGTATCTACTCAGCTTCTACTTAAGTAAATGTATTTTATTATTTATTTTCAGACACAGAGAGAGATAGAGAGTTGCTCAAGTGAGCAGGGGAGGGACAGAAGGCCAGTGGCGGAGAATCCCAAGCAGGCTCCACGATCAGCACAGAGCCCAACGCCAGGCTCGATCTCATGACCCTGGGGATCACGACCCGAGCCGAAATCAAGAGTCGGCCATTCAACTGACTGAGCCACCCTGGCGCCCCCTAAGTGGATGTATTTCAAACAGAAGTTTCCATCAGCATTAACTGTCCCTTCCAGCCCAAACGTGACTGAATTGCTTTCCCGCCAGGCCCTGGCCCCTGCGAGTGACCAGCAAACAAGAGCCTGAGGCTAGATCAAAGCTGTAAGCCACACGAAATCATCCCCGGGACTCCCAGCGGTGTCACACACTTTGGTGAGACATGAGTTCAAATCCCCACATCCACTTGGTTTAAAACCATCATGTCCTGCATCCTTCACGAGGGTACATACAGCAAGTCTCTGCCTGGACAGTCACAAACAGCTACAGACGGGAGGGGGTCTAGAATTTGTACTGACAATGCTGATGATATTCTCCACCTGCCCATCTGCCTGCCAAGCTCCTCTTCCTCCTCCAGAAGTTGCCTCCAGCCCGTCCTGTGGAACCTGGCATGGCCAACTACACAACCCCCGCCCCTCACACACACATATACATACATTCATGCCTTACCACATTGAACACTTCCATTATCACCCCTACCATACAGTATTCCCACGGGAGTCACCCGAGGTAGACGTGGTATGGTTTCAATTTCACTCATGGTAGATACCCAATAATCCCAGTTGAATGAACCCATGAATGATTTTACATTCAACGGGAATTTTTTTTCAGTGTCCAGATTTTATTTGTTTCTCATTTTAAGATTTTATAAGGGGGCAAAGGTGAGAAGAAGCCTGGAAATAGGACAGTCAAGGTACAATAACCAACTGCCTTCCAGTTACCTGTCACACCTTGTGGATTATCAACAGGGCAGAGCCCTCCCGTGTGTCTCCAATGAAAGCCCAACTAGGGTTGGAAGAGGCCTGGCTCCAGAGAGGGACAAACGAGTCTAACTGTTGATTTTGTGCCTCTATCCCATTGCCTAGACAACCAAAAATCAATTCTGAGTGATACACCATTTAGGAGAGGCTACATTCTCTCCGGCCCATTAGCATGATTAATTGAAAGCTGATTTGATTTCTGTGTTGAAACAAAGAGGCAAACAAAAGAGAATAAAGAGGTTTCCAGGGGAGTATTTTGTCAACACAGAGCCAACACAGCGTGTGAGCCTCTTAACAACAGATTTGATTCAATCTCTGTTGACTGCACACGCGATTGATACCTGCCAAGCCATCAAGATTGAAAGAGGAATAAATAACTGTGTAGATCTGGGGCACCTGGGTGGCTCGGTCAGTTAAGTCTCCGACTCTTGGTTCTAGCTCAGGTCATGATCTCATGGCTCGTGGGTTCAAGTCCAGGATCGGATTCTGCACTGACAGTGTGGAATTCTGCTTGGGATTCTCATTCTTTCCCTCTCTCTCTGCCCTTCCCATGCTCTCTCTCTCTCTCTCTCTTTTTCTAAATAAATAAATAAATAAATAAATAAATAAATAAATAAATAAAAACTTTTTAAAAAGTCCTGTACAGACCTTGAGAAGCGCTCCATAGGGACAGCGTTTCTCCTCCCTGGGACTGTTCACATTTTGGGCGGGATCATTCTTTGCAGTGAGAGGCTATCCTATGTGCATTGCAGGTTAGCTGCGTCCCTGGCTTCTACCCACTGCTCGCCAGTGGCACCCTCCCCACAGCGGGGACAACCAAAAAGCTCACTGAGTGTCCCTAGGGGACAAAATTCCCCAGGTGAAAACTCCTGGTCTAGGAGGAGTGTAGATAAATAACTGTGAGATGCACCACCATGTAAGAGGCCAGCCCAGTTGGGAACGTGAACAAGGGAGCAAGTCGTTCCCGGGGCGGGGGGAGTGTGGTGGCAGTGCTGGGGACGTCTGCAGATGCCTACACGTGAGGATATAAATGTGGCTCCTTCCGTGCCGCTAACACCCCCTCGCCGTCCCCACCCACCGCAAACTCTAAGGAAGTGGAAGCTGTCTTGTGTAACATAAAGAGCCACCGTGACAAGCAGTCACATCTACCTTACAAAAGACTCGGGAGTGTAAATTTACATATTTCCTTCTCTATATGGCACTCGAGGCTCTACCGACCCCAGCAGGAAGCAAAAGCTAAGTGATAAGACACCTCAGGAAAAAGTTTAAAAAGCTGCCTCGCATGATTCCTTTCCCATTGGGCCCGCAGCAAGTGGTATATGTGCTGCCCCCTTCAGGAGACCCCTCAGGTCCTCCGCAGGCCCAGTCTTCTGTGTATCGAAAGTTCCTGACGCAGAGATGGTTTGAGCCATGTAAGAGGCCAAAATGTCATTCATACAGGAAAAATTACCTACCAATGCGACACCCTGGTGACTGGAAGGAAGTAAATCTAGAACTTTCTGTGGCTAGCTTCACAGAGCCTAAAGATTACATCTTGCCAAGTTAACTGTACGTTAAAACTTGAGAAACACTCCTCAGGAAGAGATGTAGAACCTTAAGCCAAGCTTGCAAGTAAAGCCTTAGACAATCAGCCTGTGAACCAGGCCCCCCCGGCCACATCAGGCCGACCAGAGAACCCCTCTGTCCTCTCCCACTTAACGACAACACAACCAGGGCCTTGTAAACTCTCCTCCCATAAAATGGGTGAAGGCCAATCGCATGCTCACTGTAGGTGACCCTCTGGACTAGGGCATTATGGCACCAGTCAAGGGATTGTAGAGAAGGACCCTGCACTTCCCCCACTCAGCTTGGCTGTCATAGACTCCGGGCTAGACCATGGTCTGTGGGCTGGCCTCCGGGCCCCGGGAGAATGGCAACTCCCTCCCGCACAACGAGGAGTGTGCTAGTGATCTTCATCCAGGCTGGTTTCTCTGTCTGCGCTTTGCCCCGGCGCACCGTGCAGCCTGTTCACTGGGGGCCTGGGGCCCTGCCCCCTGCCCAGTGCCCAGCGGCAGTCAACCGAGTGGGAGTTGGGGTGACACCTGCCACATTAGCTTCAGAAGCCAGGGGGTGGAGCGCAGAGCCGCTTTCTCACTACTCTCTCTCACTGCTGAGATCTGGAAACAGCTGCACCCCATTCCCTGGGTCTCCGGGGAGGGACCAGCCAGCCGATGAATTTTCCAGATGGATGAGATGAGCAGTGCCTCCTGGAACATGACCTCAGGCACCTGCACTGGGGACCTCTGCTCCACGGAGGGGAGCAAGTGGAGCCTGGCGTGTCATCCAGCGCCCCCGCAGCCCCTCCAGTGCCCCCCACAGGGGCAGCAGCCTAGTGAGTGAAGAATAAGGTCAAACCCAATTGCCTCAGGCTGAACTGCCCACTAAGAGGGCCTGGCTCGAGCACCTTTCCATCTGAAAACTCCAGCTGACAAAAGTTCTGACCGCACCTGTCAACAGGTTTCCATGGAAAGCCTCAGAAAGACCCGTGAGTTAAACTTCATGCATGTGTTAGTTACACATCTCACAACTCTCCTTCACTGAAAACAATCGAGTGAGCAAAACAAAGAAATGGGTGCCTCATTCCAAGCGTCCGAAACACAACATAATTCCACACCCAGAAGCACTTGGACACAGGGCTACTATTTTTTTTTTAATGTTTATTTATTTATTTTGAGAGAGAAGGGGTAAGGGGCAGAGAGAGAGAATCCCGACGCAGGGCTCCATGCCACAAACCGCAAGATCATGACGTGAGCTGAAATCAAGAGTCAGACACTTAACGGACTGAGCCACCCAGGCGCCCCTGGACACAGGACTGTTAACGTGGCCTCAGACAAGGTAGTCTCGCACCAGAGTGGCCAGGGCTTTCGTCCCCAATGGCAGCTATCCTTAATTCGAGTTCACTGAGGTGTAATTCAATTATAGTAAAATTCACCTGTTTCAGGTGTTACAATTCTACAAGTTTGGGCAAAAAACATGTAACCCTCACAATCAAGATTTGGAATATGTCTATCGCTGCCCCCCCCCAAACTCTTCATGTCATGTTCTAGTTAACCCGTCCCCCACCCACTTCCTTCCCCGTAGTGCTCCCTTTTCTAGAACGTCACACAAACGGAATCACACAGCATATGCACTCTGAAGTCTGGCTTCTTTCACTCAACACGATACCTTTTTATTGCCGAGTAATATTTCACTGTGCAGATGGGCCACAGTCTGTTTATCCACTTATCGTTTTCACTTTCCGGCTATTACGCGCAGAGCAGCTACAGACATTTGCATAAAGTCTTTGCATGGGCAAATGTTTTCATTTCTCCTGTGTCAGTACTATCTGGGAGTGGAGGCGCCGGGTCCTATGGGAAGGCAGTGTTTAACATGATAAGAAACCACCAAAGTATCTTCCAAAGTGGCCACACTATTTCGCTTTCCCACCAACAATGTAAAAGAGCTATAGTTACTCCACATCTTCATGCTGTGTTGTCAGGATTTTGTGGGTTTGTGTTTTGTTGTTTGGGGGGGACCTTTGGGGGGGGGGTGTTTAAGCCATTCTGATCTATGCGTAATGGTATCTCACTGTGGTCTTAATTTGCATTTCCTTGATGACTAACAAGGTCGAGCATCCCTTCATGTGTTTATTGCCATCTCTTTTCTTTGTCTTCTGCCCTCCCATTTGCGTCTCTTCTTTGGTAAAGTATCAGTTCAAGAATTTTTGCCCACTTATCAAACTGCCGTCTTGTTAAAGGGCTGTAAGAGTTCTGCACATATTCTGGATACGAGTCCTTTATCAGCTATGTGTTTTGAAAATATTTTCTCCTGGTTTGTGGCTTGTCTTTTAGTTTCTAGGCAGTGGTTTTCACAGAGCAGATGTTTTTAATTTTGATAAAATCCATTTTACCAACTTTTCCTTTCACAGTTTATGTTCTTTCTGTCCGAAGTAGCCTTTGCCTTGCCCAAGGCCACAAAGATCTGAAGCTATGTTTTCTTCTGTAAAGTGGTCACTTTTAGATTTTACTTTAGGCTAATCTAGGTTTTTTGCCTTTATATATGCATTTTTAATTAGCTTGTCATTTTGTGAATTGGCTTACCATTATGCAAAGTATTTATATTTATGTTTCCATGTTTTAATTGGGGTTTTGTCAAATCTCTGGATCAATTTAAGTTAGGTGTCTTCTCCTTTTGAAAGTAAAGGAGTGGTCATCTCTCAGAGATACCATAAAAGAAAGACTGACCGGTTCCTTCCAAACTCACCCACACAGAATAGCTTTGCCAAATGGCCTTGGGTCTAAGGGCTGGGTTGTGGGGTTCACAGGTTCTGATGTGGAAGGGCATGGGTGAGGGGGGCCAGGAATGCAGTCTGCCTCTCCAACCTGCTCCCTGATATAGAAAGGAAAAGAAAGGCACGAAATTGAGGTCAGCCCTGAGCCCTAACACCAGAAAGGAGCATGACTGCTTGACAATTTTTTGAAAATGAGGTGACATCTTTTCCATCCTAGGGGCCATTAGAGGATGAGTAGGAGTTCACTAATGCAGAAGAGAAGACAGAAGTTAATTCCTCAAAAGGAAATAGTAAGAGCAAGGAATAGAACAAGCAGGAAGCTCAGAACTGCAAATTTTGAGGACAGAGGGTTGGAGATGAAGTCTGGGATCAGAAATCTGTTCCCTGAGCATGGAAGGCCATGGAAGCTTTTGAGTGGGAAGGGCATAATCAGATCTGTATTTGAGAAAGATCCTCTTACTGGCAGGCAAACTATCCCCCCAGAGATCACCCTGTGGGTGTGGCAACAGACATGTGATGAGCAGGTGTGACTGGGGAAATGGCCGAGAGTCTGGACCAGAATCTCTTTGGAGAACAAGGCCACCAAATGAAAACCAGACAAGGGATTGAAGGGGATGGGAGAGGCACAGGAAGACACATCTGTCTATCCCCGACTCCCCCGGACCCTGAAAAGCATCCACCACTCTCCAGGCGCATCCACAGCCCCAGGCCGAGCTCTGCGGTAAGAAGCCAACAACATACCTGTGGCCTTGAAGGACCTCACTGAGTAAGAACATGGAATCCAGACACAGTGTGAGGATTCACATTCTGCTTTGCAGGGGCAACATTTTGTGTGAAGGTTATCTTAAAAACGCAACCTTCCACAAGATGGCTTTGCTTTTAAGATTATGCCATTGGGGTTGAATAAATTTCTTGGCAACCCTGTGGATAAATCTGGTCAGGGCCTCACTGTGAAGTCTGAAAAAGAGACAGATGGAGCCGTCGGCCAGAAAGCCCCAGTGACAGAAACAACTATTCCCTGGAAGGGGAAAAAAGGGCAGAAAGGCATCTTTGTTTATTTTTACAAAATTTGGAGAACAACAGTGTCTCCCAGCTGTCTCCACAAGATCAAACCAGCTCCAAATGGGAGATGCTAGGTATTTGCCAACACTTGAAATCAAAGCCCAACAGGCCTGATGGCCCTGTTTCTTGTCTTTTCCTCCCTTTGTATTTCAAGATGACAATTTCATTTGTTCATTGATGCAGCCTGTCCATTCAATAAGCGTTCTGATTCATCTATGAACTTCAAACTCCACTTCTAATCTAAATCAGAACACAGAAGTACATGACCGCTTCACTGCTTGCTAGGCCCTCTGGCTCATTCAAAGCCAACACTCAAAGGGGGCCTCAGAATGACATTTAATCATGGGGTCTGCATTTTCGGTGTAAGGCCATGCCCTCCGAAGTCCAACACAGGGACTGTCAAACTGTCAACTTCTCCGGGACTGAACACGCACAAGCGCCCCAGTGCTCCCATCCCCTCGTCAGCCCTCAGGGGACACCAAAGCCTTTTAAGGGGTTGGTACCTGTAACTCCAGAATTAGGGTTAGGGCACAGGCCTGAACAGGGCACCAAATCTGGCCTTTGTTAAGGCCTATTAGAAACTGATAGAAAGAGTCCGTTGTGGGAAAGAGACATCTTTAGGCTTCATCTAAAAGTCAAACCTCTGTAAACTTCCATTTAACTATAACAGAGCCCAGTGGAAATTTTACTTCCTTCCTGATTTATTAAATAAAGATAACCAACAGAAACAAAACAAAATTCCGTTGGGAGCTAGTTCATGCTCTCCCACCCTGCTTCCATGGGCTATTCTTAGAAACACGGACCTAAGTGCCACGTGCAAAAATGCCGCGCTGTTGGTTTACATGGCCTGTCTGCCGTATCAGAGAAGCGAGAGCCAAAGGTGACATGCTCACTTCGAAGCCACTTCGTCTTCGCCCAGGAGCTCCTGCCAGGAGGGAGCAGGCTTCTCCGGGCTGCTGCACCGTGACAGACGGGAAGAACGTCTAAACTCTCTTTCAAACTTATAGAAAAAGAAAAAAACAAAACACCCACACAGTGGGGAACAATTTCCCCACTGCGTGGGTGGTGGGGCCCCGAGAGCTGTTATCTGCAAAGGGCACTTCTGGGGGTTACCCAGCTGTCACCACTGTGTGGATTCCACTCGAAAACCTCAAGCCAAGCAGTGGGGAATGAACATCAAGAGACAATTTTCCACTCTGTGAAAATGACTTGACTTTACAAAAATAAATTAAAATGCTATGATAATACATGAGATGTGTACAGGACCTGTTGATAAATGCACACCTCGGTCACAGTAGATGTGCTTCCTTGCTTGGTATATCTATACCATCAGAAGAATATGACTGTGTCATTCTCCACTTCCTGACCCCTCAGCGCCTGACCCCACATGACGTCTCACACACACATACACATACCCACACCCACACACTCTCCTATACCATACAACCGGGCGTGGAATTACTGGTCTAGCAAGGGCTGGAGCCTGAACCAGCATGTCTGAGGGCAGGAGTGGGAGCAGGTGGGGTGTGCGTGTGTAAGTGTGGAAATCGGGGGAGAGGATGTTCTAACACTGTTCATCGTAACAAGGGAGATCTGATGGCCGAAGCCAAAACGCACATGCATGAAAACAAAACCAGGCGTCCCTCGGGTTACGCCCCCCTTTTACCACACAAGGGCCCCCCTGCTCCAGGCTGCTCCGGGTGTCTGTGGCAGCCTGAGAGGCACAGCCTGCCCACCAGGTTCACGGGATTGAGTGATTCCTCCTCTCCTCTGCACACTCGTGTCCAACCCACTCCTAAGTGAACCCATCCTCCCGAGTGCTGCCGTCTGGAAACACAATCGCCTCCTCCCTTCCCTTTGTCCCTCCCCCGTCTATCACAGGAGCCTTGCTCTTGGCCCTGGCCCTCCTGTCAGAATTTGGGAAACAGACCTGGTGATTAGAGCCTCAAGTCCCAAACCTTGCTTCCAAAAGTCTCCTGATGCACACAAAGAGGACCCGGGAAGCTCTCAACTCCAGAATCTGGGTCCTGGGTAAACAACCATGAGCGTTTGAAGTAGACCCAGAACTATATAGATATAGGATACACTCCTACTTTAAAACGTAATCGACAGAAGAACAGCATGGCGATTCCTCCAAAAAAACCTAAAAATACAATCACCATAGGATCAATCCAGCAATTACATTTCTGGGTATTTACTCAAAAGATGTGAAAGCAAGGTTTCAAAGAGATTTTTGTACACTCGTGTATATAGCAGCACCATTAACAATAGCCCAAAGGCAGAAACAACCCGAATGTCTACTGACAGACACACACACACACACACACACACATAGTGTAATATATATACATATACACATATATACATATACACACACATAATGGTCTATATATACATATACACATACACACACACACACACACACACACACACACACACACACAGAATATTACTCAGCCTTAAAAAGGAAGCAAATCTGACACATGCTACAACATGGACGAACCCTGAGGACATTCCGCTAAGTGAAAGAACCCAGACATAAAAGACAAATACTGTATGATGATTCTACTTATATGAGGTTCCTACACCAGTCAAATTCAGTGACAGAAGGCGGGTTACCAAGGGCTGGAGGCAGGGCAGGGGAGGATGAGGAGTTAGTGTTCAAAGAGTATATAGAGTTTTAGTTTGGGAAGATGAAAAAGTTCTCGAGATGGGTGTGGTGATAGTTGCACAAGAATGTGAATGCACTTAATTTCACTGAAGTATACATTTTTAAACCTTTAAGCGTTAAAATAGTAAATTTTATGTTAGGTATATTTTACCAAAAAGATTCAAAAAAAGCAATCGACGAAAGGATTGAAGCTTCAATTAATCTAAATAAGCTAGCTTATTAGATTAACTAGGATTTTTATTTAAAGAGGAGACATAACCAGAAACCCACACCCTCTGGTTTCATCTTCTTCCCTCCTCTGAGGATAGAAGTGGGTGACAGGCAGCAGAGGGACAGAAGAGCTACCACCAGGCAATCCAAGGACATGCAGGCTTCTGAGAGGATAGACCAGTTCCTCCTGTGCCCGCTGACCCCAGAGACAGGACAGAGAAGGTGGTGTGACGGCAGGTGGTACAGTCTGACCCACAAACGGCTCTTCACAACACCTTCTTAAGAGTCGTTGATTCTGGCAGGGGCCCCTGGGTGGCTCAGTCGGTTAAGCGCCTGGCTTCGGCTCAGGTCATGATCTCACTGCTCATGAGTTCGAGCCCTCGCCCCCCCCCCCCCCCCCCCCACCGCCGGGCTCTGTGCTGACAGCTCAGAGCCTGGAGCCTGTTTCGGATTCTGTCTCCCTCTCTTTCTGCCCCTCCCCTGCTCACGCTCTCTCTCTCTCCTTCAAAATAAATAAGCATTAAAAAAAAGTTTTAAGAGTCGTTGGTTCCTGCAGACTGGGGGCTTCCCAGAAGATGGTTTCTTTCCCACCACAGATTTACAGACACTGTTGTGCTTCCTGGAACTTTTCCATCACAATTCCTTATATTTCAGAAATCATTTCTGGAAAATACAACCTCTGATAATGCGTTCTGCATTTCCACTACATCTGAGATGTTGGTACATGGACAGGTCAAATGCTCCTCAGTAACCTCATCTAGGCTTGGGTGAATGGGATGTGTGAATAGGGCATTTACACCTGTCACAGGCTCACCCAAGCCAAAAAAAGTCTCCACATTGTCCCTGTACATATGCTCAGGGACCTGCATTATCAGTTAGCGGGGCACCTGTCTGAGCCCACGGAGTCTGCCTTCTGTGAGGATGGTTTAAGATTCGCTTTCTCCAAGAAGCCTCCTTTGACTGATTTACCTCCTCCTATAAGATTTGCGTCTATCCTTAAGTCTTCTTCACCCATACCCCTTGTGTTTCCCCGGCTCGTAAATGCCTTATAGCCAGGACGGTGTCTTAAATTTCCTTTTACAACGGCTTTAAATAAGCACCCTGTCATTCAGCTGGGCTCTGCTGCAGACAGCATTTTCCCAAAACGGCCTCATGAAGATTTCCCCACCTCTCATGTCCTTGTTACAATGTGGCCAGCACTCCTTCCACTGTGAGGCCGGGTCTCTGCTTCCTCCCTCTGAACGCCAACAGGGGGTTGTGTCTGCTCCAACAGAGTAAGGCGGAAGTGATGCTCTATGACTTCCCAGGCTGGATCACAGAAAGGAGACAGCTTCTACCTGGCTCTCCCTTTCCAGGACACTCAATCAGAGAGGGCCGACTACCATACCGTGAGGAGGCCCAAACAAGCCCATGTGGAGACCACACGGACCCGCGTGCGGAGAGGAACAGAGATCTCTGGCCATCGGCCAGCATCACCGACTAGACACAGAAGTGAATGAGCCTTCAGATGTTTCTGTCCTCCTCCCTGAGTCTTCCAGAGCAGGCCCCAGACCCTGTGAAGCAGAGTCAGGCCATCTTCCCTGTCCTTCCAAACCCCTGTCCCACAGAACATTGCCAGCATGATCACTGGTACCTCAGCGGCCTCAGGCAGCCATAGGCACGGGGTTTCCATAAATGTGGCCACCGGATGAGTAATTCCAAAGCTCTCTCCTCTCTAAAATGGGCTCTGCTTAACTGCTCCAACTGCTACCCAGTCAAGGGTAAGAAAACATTTTCCCTTTCCAAATGAAGAAGATGTTCAGCTCAGACAACAGTCTCCACCTTCTGTTTGGTGTTGGTAACCGTACAGAAGGATGCCAGGGGCCTGCCCTGGCCCCAGGCAGGCCGGGCAGGAATCTTTTCCACGACACAGGCCTGGGACCCATAATAAGCACGGGGCCAAAGACACCATCCACCTGGGACCTCCATCCGGTCTCCCCTGCTCTGCTATCCTTACCCGCTTCCCTGATTCGAAAAGGTTGATAGTTGGCAAAAGTCCCTCAGCCTCACAAAGTATTAAAAAGAAAGTTTGTCCAGTTCCGGAAGAATCTGAGTTTCTGCACAAGTTAGAACTCTCCACAGAGCCACAGAGTAACCCTTACCGTGGCGGGAACAAGCACATGTTTGTTCTCCGGACTAGAGCAAGACCTTGGCTTTCTTAGGGAGGCCCCTCTAGCTCTCATGCAGAAAACAGTCTTGATAAGCAGGACTCGAATATGAGGAAAGTTCCACCAACGGAAAAGAACGGAAAGGGCAGGGGCACCGGGGTGGCTCAGTCGGTTAAGCATCCGATTTTGACTCAGGTCATGATCTCGCTGTCCGTGAGTTCGAGACCCACATCCGGCTCTCTGTTCTCGGCACAGAGCCTGCTTCGGATCCTCTGTCTCCCTCTCTCTCTGCCCCTCCCCCGCTCACACTACCACTTGCACTCTCTCTCTCAAAAATAAATAAGCATTTGTTAAAAAAAAAAAAGAAAAAAGAAAAAAGAAAAAAAAAGGAAGGAAGGAAGGATGGGCAAAATTCCCCACCCTCCCTCACACACACCGAAAAGCAATCATGAACATCTCTGGAGCAGCTTTCTTCAAGAGTATCCAGAAATGTCCAACAGAAACACTTTCTTCCCACACACTCATTCCTAGTTCCAAGTGGTTCTAGCCCAGTCCTGCCTTCTTCCTGCTCTACCCCACACAGTGCACCAGCAGCTTTTCAGGCTTCTGTGACTGCCCACCGTGTCGATCGAGCCACAGTTAACTGTAAGCAAGCACATACAACCTGTGACAAGCGTATTTAGAAGGCGATGTCCTTTGCAGTAACTATGGTTTGTTTGTGGAGAGCTGGCCAGATGTCCTGAGCTGACCAGCGGGTGGCACTTGGGGGAGGCTGTGAGCACAGGTTGTGTACGGGCAGGAGGGACATTGCTTATTACTCTTCCATTGAGACTGGATCTTTTTTTTAAATTTTTTTTTAACGTTTATTTATTTTTGAGACAGAGAGAGACAGAGCATGAACGGGGGAGGGGCAGAGAGAGGGAGACACAGAATCGGAAGCAGGCTCCAGGCTCTGAGCCATCAGCCCAGAGCCCGACGCGGGGCTCGAACTCATGGACCGCGAGATCGTGACCTGAGCTGAAGTCGGACGCTCAACCGACTGAGCCACCCAGGCGCCCCGAGACTGGGTCTTTAATGAACATCTTAATACATTCTGATGCATGCCAGGGGATGCATGTACTTGGATACTAGCATAAGAAACCAACATTTTTCGTAAATATGATGCACTTGAGAAAAAGGCAGAAATCATGAAGCAAGACCCCAAATGGCACTTTTAGCCATTCTCAGATATACCTAAGACAAGGCGGGGGGGCATGGAGGGGACAGGGGCTTCACTAACAAGCCTTCACTCAGCTTTCTGTTTGCCCAGCCTCACCATTCATGCGGGACATCCCTGATTTCTGCGCTTATCCCTAGACAGAATACACTACCCAGAAATCACTTGTGTCCCTGCCCTAGAGCCGTCCATTTTTTGTTTTAAAAGAAATGTGCTACCTACCACCACCTTTATATAAAAGCTCTATTCCTCCAAATAGCCAGCGGCGCTCATCAATGAAGCAAATGGAATAATTCTAATTGCTGTGAACTGATACCATAGGTAGAGAAGCCACCAAAATTTAGCTTGAAAACCCACAGGTTCGATCAAACCGAAAGCTATAAACCAGGAAGGGTATTCCTCAAGAGGAAAAAAAAAAAATTAGCTTTACCTGTGACTATAGCGGATGGCTATCGTCAGCCCAAGCTGTAATTAAAAAGAGAGAAAAACACATACTAAATAATATGAAGAGCATGCTGAGTTCACAAGAAAATTAACTTACGACAGTCCGTTATTTTTTAAACATTTCCTAAAACCTCCTGCTCCTTATATTTCATAAATAACACCTTTTAATGATAGTTCTTTGGTTTCAACATCATTCTTAAAGGCTAGTCAGATTGTGAAAGGGTCTTAGAGACATCTAAAATATTTCACTGTGTGGGGCGCCTGGGTGGCGCAGTCGGTTAAACGTCCGACTTCAGCCAGGTCACGATCTCGCAGTCCGGGAGTTCGAGCCCCGCGTCAGGCTCTGGGCTGATGGCTCGGAGCCTGGAGCCTGTTTCCGATTCTGTGTCTCCCTCTCTCTCTGCCCCTCCCCCGTTCATGCTCTGTCTCTCTCTGTCCCAAAAATAAATAAACGTTGAAAAAAAAATTTTAAATATTTCACTGTGAATTGGACAGGTGTCTCTCATCTGGAGACACCTTCCATAACAGAGCTTTTATTTGTTTGTTTATTTATTTATTTATTTATTTATTTATTTATTTATTTTGCTTTCTTTTTTTTTTTTCCTTTGCATGCTTTTACACTTAAGTTTTAAAATTTTTTCATTGAGGTATAACGGACAAATAAATTGTACGTACTTAATACGTGATGATTCGATACACATACACCCTGTGAAATTATTACCATGTGTTATCACATTAATTAACACATCCATCACTTCACATAATTACCTTTTTTTCCCCTTTTTTTGGCGAGATAGAACGTTTCAAGTACACAATATGCTACTGTTAACTACAGTCACCATGTTGTGCATTAAGTCTCCGGAGCTTATTCATCTTACAACTAAAAATTTATACCCTCTGACCAACATCTCCCCACCCCCAGCCCCTGGCAACCAGCATTCCACTCTCTGTTTATATGAGCAAAACAGGGCTCTTTCAGCTCTGAGACAAAGCCGTGAAAGGACGGGATTCAGCGTGTGGCTGATTCTGAGGTTTGCCATACCCCCGTCCTGGGGGTGGTTCCTTCCCCACTCGCCCTGCCCCAGGAGTGCTGAGCGTAGCCCAGGCCATGAAGAGGACTGACCCGACAACCCCTCCCCCCCTGCCCAGGCCAGAGTCTTGCCAGGGGAATCTGCACAACCTTCACACTGATCTCATAAGCTCCAGGCCGGCAAGGTGCACCTCTGAGGGCACGTGTGACATCGAGAGAAAGGGTACACAGTCGCTGGAGACGGCGACAAGTAGAGGCCAGGGTGGCACTGTGATTTCCTTTTTATTCTGTGGGGGCGTCACGGAAACCTCTCAAGCAGAAGAGGGGGTCGAATCATATGGCACGGGCCTCAGCTAGTTCATGGATTCCAGAAGAGTCAGGCCACAGGAGTTCAACCGCTAACCATACGGGCATCGCGTTATTTAAACTCTCAGGGTCACGGTGTCTGCATCTATATCATGGGCAAATAATTATTTTCTCGTGCAAGGATGAAGCAACTTTTTCTATTTTGGTGTTTATACCTGTGTGTGGTGCACACACGATGCGTGCCGCCTGATAGGAAAAACTCTACAGGTGGGCCTGGCGGCGGAAGGCACCGGCAAGTGGGAAAAAACTCTATAAATAGTAACTACCGCTACTATATAGGCAATATTTCATTTATGAAAATGTTTTCATTTTCCAAAATTTAATTGTTAAGTTCGTTTTGGAACTTACAAGTATTTCATTAGGTTAAAATGATGATCAGCCTCAAGCATGCCCATAAAAGTCTCGACGGTCCCCCTGTGGCTGAACTGTGGGCACGACTAGTTTAAGAGACTCGGCAGCAGTTAAAAACCCAAGCATCATCGATCATATCATTTCCGAGCAAAAAGTCTGCCTACGTGGAACCTTGAAATCCCCAAACACATCACTGCCAGTTTCCCTGACGTTGGCCCCAGGGCGGTGGGGGTGGGGAGGTCACTTCCATGGGGCTCTCCGGGATGCTACGAGATGACTCAAGAGTCCCTGGGCCGTGGGAGGGTGGAAGGGGTAAGGAAGAAGCAAGGGGATGGAGAGTTAGGAGAAATAAAACCGTTGAGATGAATATAATATTACGTCAACTATAATCCGTTAGAATTATTGAAAGAAAGAAAGAAAGAAAGAAAGAAAGAAAGAAAGAAAGAAAGAGAAAGAAAGAAAGCCCAAACTTCTGTCCAGCTTGACACGCTGCAAAATCCCCCAGCTATTGTTTGAATAGCTCAGCTCCAGAATGATTCGGCCATGTGTCATCATCAATGCATACCCCAAATGCAGAACCGACATTGGCGAGCCATTAGGGATCAGGGAAGATAGGCTTCATTTTACAAAAAGATTATCTAAAAGTGAAGGTGTGAAATATATAACATCCAGCTTATTTCATATTACACTCACCTGAGTGTATTCAATTATTTTTCAACTAAACCAGGAGTGTGTGTGTATATGTGTTTGTGTTTGTGTGTGTGTGTGTGTGTGTGTATATATATATACATATATATATATACACACGTATATATACACATATATATACATATATACGTGTGTATATATATGGGAGATTTAAATGAACAGAAGAAGAAGAGGCCTCAGGGACAATCAAGAATTTAAAGAACAAGGAGGAAATTATTTAGGGAAGAACATAAAAACAGAAACTACAGCCAAAAAGGTCAGGATGAGCAATTCACAGATTTCACATGTCCCGTCACTTTACATTTCCTGGAGTTAAAAAGTTCTGGCTTACAGTTAGGCTTATTATAAGATAATTTCACCAACTGAATGTGTTGATAAGCTTTAGAGTACTGCTTCATTGGTGGCTTTTACACAGTTGAAAGACACGCCTTTGCTGGAGCAGGGAGAGAAAATGGGCATGGGAGGGACAAAACTAAGAAAAAAGCAGAGGAAGTTGTTCAATGGTAGCCGTGCTGGTTAAAAGAAGCTGG
Source organism: Lynx canadensis (assembly GCF_007474595.2). Classification (NCBI taxonomy): domain Eukaryota; kingdom Metazoa; phylum Chordata; class Mammalia; order Carnivora; family Felidae; genus Lynx; species Lynx canadensis. The sequence continues at coordinate 103,805,112 of NC_044305.1, forward strand.
GAGATAAATCCTTCACAGAGATGAATTTCAATTAAGCACTTTTATTTGCCTTTTCCTGACTTCTCAAATATGCTTTCCCTGTCATTTTAAAAAGGACATCTTTGTGAAGGAAGAAAGTGTGCATCACGGAACCACACAGACCAGCTGCAGCATATCCTATGGGCCAGGTAACAACGTGCTAGGGAAACCAGATGATCCAAACCCATGCACAGGCCCCGGGGCTACATGGGAACCCACTCATGTGGTGCATGGGAACAGGGCATCGCACAGCCATCCTGGAAACACGGCTTAAACTGCACACGGAACGCACTGGATCCAATTAGGCAGCCTTGCCAAGATGCCGGAATACTGCAGAAAAATCGTCATAGGCCTTACCACAAAGCCCCAGGTTGGAACATGAGTGAGGACACTATGTCTGCTCCTCCTCACTCCTACATATCATCTGACCCTACAGAAGGCAGAGAAGGGAGAAAATTCCCTAAGGTTTCTGTACCATAGCAAATACCAGAGGCAACTTGTAATCTGCTGAGAAAGGAGCCAGAGATAGTCTTCTGCCCTGGCATTAGGAACCCCCACGGGCCAGTCAGGCCTCTACAAGCCCTCGCCCTGCTAAGAAGCATCAGCAACTCGGAAATGCTTTAACCAAGTCTCACCACTGTCTGCGTCTGCACAGACACACATGCATCCGCGCACATGTGCACACTTTGGGCCCAATCTACACATGCATGTGCACACATATGTACACACACGTGCACGCTCAGACCCAAGTCACACATGTGTGCATGGACACTTATGCCTGCATACACATCCACACTCACACACATGCATGCACAGGTACACCACTCGTATGTGCACATATACCAAGAAGCATGTGTTCATATGTGCACACATGCACGCACATGCTTACACAATACTCAGATGCAAACATACGCGTGCCCTGGCACAGATGCACATATACACACACATTCATAGAGACATGCACTCACCCACGTGCACAGAGACACTTTGGCATTCAGAGAGGCCCATGGAGCCCCCAGGGACAAAGGGAGGCCTCAGACAATTGACCCTTTTGTTGCTGGTCTCAGCAGGAGCCCAGCAGAGAGAGACGAGGGAGGCCTAGGGGTTGGCCCCCCTGACCCCAGCCCAGCCAGGGCTGAGGCCCAGGGACACGGAGGTCAGCTGGAGTTTTGTGCCTGCTGCCCTCCCGGGAGAACAGCCCCCCAGGACATACTGTAAGTATTACCAGAATGCACTTAACAAACTCCCACTCCGAGTACCTCGTTTTCGATTTACACAATTTGTTAATAACAAAATTAAATCACGTTTTAATGGCAAGGAAAGAGTACTTGAACGTTTTTCAGAATCTCTACCAGCTACAAAAACCTTTTTCCTGCTGCTGCGGCCTGAAACTGCTCCTTTTTTGGAACAGCTGACTAAGGCAGCTGTTTTGTATCAAGTCTGAGGGTTTTCTATATGACCCAGGGAGCTCAGACAACAGGCAGACCTCGCTGCATTAAAGAGTAATCCGAGAATAATTTGCCATAAAACCCCCCGAAGTGCGCCAGCTGTAGCCGGATACGCCCTATAAAGCACCAAGTAGTCTGCATGGATCTTGCAAAATAATCATAATAATTTCAGAAAACACATTTTTTAAACACCTTTAAAAAACATTTTTTTTTTTTTAAGGAAAGGAGCGGGTGACGCTGTCTTGGCAGGGCACTTGCCTCACGTGGGTTCCCCTCCCTGTCCGCGGTCTGTCGCGAAGCGTCTCTTCCTAATGCCCACTTGCCCAAGGGTGCCTGTGTTGTTGGGAATCCCCTCCTCACGGGTCCACTGTGCTTCATGTTTGTGATGTGCTGTCACCCACCCGAGGCAGCCGGGGGCAGGTGAGGAGGAAGAGTCCATTAAATGCCGGCCCCAAGGTGGCCCAGCTGGTGAGTGGTGGTGCTCCAAGTCTGGGCCCAGAACTTTCTAGACTGGGGTGATATGCCGGCCGGGGCTATGACTAGGAGCCATGCCCTCTCACAGGCCCGGTGCTAGCACTGTCTATTCCTCAAGAAAAGCCGGACGCCAAGGGCTTGAGCCGACTTGGTCTAAGTTCCCACGTCTTAAAATGATTTGATATTTTTCGAATGCTATGTGAGCCAAACAAAAGGTATCGGTGGCATTTGCCAGGGGACCACCAGCTTGCAACCTCAACCCTACACCTTTCCACACTGCCCAAGCCTCTCCTGGGTTTCAAATCTTAAAATCTGAACCCGTGCATGACAAAATCTAGAAAGAGCTTTCGTGTCATCCGCGAGTCTCCTCCCCTTTCCTATAATTACGCAAGTTTTTTCTTTAGCTTCCTTTCATTTGTTTTCATTGCAAGGGTCCAAAGATTTATACCATCACAAAATAAACTCAAAAAGAAAAGCTTCTGGTTTATTTTCCTCCTGCACTTTTCAACTGTTCCTCTCCCTTTTATGGGAAATACGGGAAAGGAGCCTGAAGGAGAGAAGAGGTATGGTGTAGACAGAAGCCCACACAAACACAGCCAGCCGTGTGTGACACCAGGAAGCCGGCACAGGGAGAAAGTGAGCCACCGAGTAGGTCTTTAACCCCTTCCCTGACTGTCTTCCTAGTAGTGTTCTCTCCAGGCAATAACAGACCCCACGCTCCCCACACAGCACCCTCCAGGGCTGCTCCTCCCCCAGGCCTCACCCCAGCTCTTCCCGCTCCCCCTCCCCCCCCACCCCGTGCCTGACTCTCAAACCCCTGCCAATGTGCCACAACTCACTAGTCTGGAGCCTTGGCATCCATCTAAGGCTTTCTCAGGCACTTGCTACTTCCTCTGAAAGATTAACCTTGCTAGACGAACAGATGCTTACGGTCAGTAGCAAAGAGCTTTGTGGTCAAGTTCCCTGACTTTTCTCGCCTTTTCCTCAATGTAAAATGGGGGCTGTTTTAGACAGATTAACTTAGACCTCAGAGATGTGGACCAGCAAGTATCCACGTCTCCTGGGAACTTGCGAGACATGCAAACTCTGGCCCTAACGCCACTGAATCAGGAACTCTGGGGGTGTTTTAGCTGTTCCTCCAGGGGTAGGTTTAGAAGCACTGAATGAGATGATGTATGGAGAGACCATAACAATGTGCTGGGCGTAGATGACTCTTATTAACTGCTATGAAGATGACGACGATGATGATGTTATAACACATAGTAAAGCTATTTTCATTTTACATGCTCTTAATGTCCGCCCAGTGCCTTACACTCGACCTCAGGCATGGTAACCACTGGGAGGTCAGGCAGGCTCACAGTCAGGCCTGAGGTTATGTTTTGGGAAACAAGGCCTCCTGGTGCTCACAGGTAACCACCCACTTAGCGAGAGGGTGGTAACCACTCACTTAGGGAGAGGTGTGTGCACCCTGCCGAGACCCACTGTTTGCTGTCAACCTGCAAGGACAGGGCCAGCTTCCAGGAGGCCAAGGGTGAGTCTCGATAGGTTGCAGCCCTCCCCTCCCTTCTGCCATTCCCCTCGAAAGAGGGAGAAAACGGCAAGGAAGGCAGAAGGAAGAAAAGGAGCGACATGTTCTTCATTACGGAGTTTATTTTGTGATGTTTTCCTTCCTTGGTCCCTTAAAATTAAAAAAAAAAAAACAAAACACAAAAAAAAATCAAGAAAAAGACACACTAATGTTTAGGAAAAGAAGAGGATGTAGATCTGAAACTTTCAAAACCTGATGTAAAAGAGGAGTTGCTAAATCAATGGAAATTGACATTGAACTAACATTGAAATGTAGGCAGTAGTTGTTTAACCAACCTAAGAAAACTGGTTGTTTTTAAGCCTCTAGGCCCCAGATGACTAAAAAGGTAAGACCAATGATGATGCTGTTCGTCACTGCTGTTCCCAAGAACCTGAGCCAGTCACTATCGTTTTGGATTAAACGTTACAACACTGGTTTTAAAACATGTAGATGGGTTTTCACAAGGACTTGCCTTATCCCCGATTCACCCAAAATGAAACTATTTATTAGTCCTGAGTTATAGCTACCCCACAGTTATAGCACCTTGGGCCCATTCTGCTAGGCATTTTCCAGGAGCCGAGCCCCAGGAGCTGTGGGGCTCTGGCAGGTGGAGGAACCCCTGTTCTCTACCTCAGTACCCTCCTGTGCAGACAGGTGAAATAAATGCAGCCCCCAGGAGCTACAGGGGAGGAAGCTCTCAGGGCCTGGCAAAGGTAAGGTCTTCTGGAGGCCAGCTCTTTATGGTCTTTGTCATTAAGTGGCCATGGTCTGTCCACCCATGTCACAGCACAGTAAGTGTGCAGCAGGACCTGGTTCCTCATCTTTGTGTGCCTGGTACCCAGAGATGGACAAACAGGGCTGCCAAATAGTTAGTTCATGAACTACTGAAATCACTCCAGGTAGTTCCGCTGATCCTTACAGTTTGTTCACAAATGTATTTTTTAGGTTTTAGGGTTCAAACAAAATAATCGTGGATTTTGGTTTCTTTGCTTCTCTTGATATGAATAGTTGGGTATTTGATAATATCATAGACCACACCCTCTTTTCCTAGAAAGCCTAACTTCTGTTTAAGAGAAATCAGCATGACAATGGACTTGGATTCTGTGTGCAGCCTACAACACAGAATACCTAACTGGAACGTTCGGCGCAAATATTACTTAAGTGAAAACTTGATTATTAAGTCAAAGAGTCAGCCAGGGGAGGAGGAAGAGGCTGAAGAGAAGAAAAGGAAATGTACAGGACTAAAGGGAAAAAAGAGGTGACGCCCTCAAATGCAGACAATGACAAAAGTATTTGAGGGCATTTCTAAGGTGGATTTGGGGCTGTTAAATACAAGAAAATGAAAGGCCCTTCTAGCCGTCACAGCAGCTTAGAGACCCCACCCGGCTTGTTGACCCATTCTGACCCTCAGGCCCCCATCAAAGTCGAGAGTAAACCTCCCAGGAAAGTATATCTCTTTTTAATGTAAAATACAAAATTAGTTTTAAGGAACTTGTTTCAAAGAAAGAAAAACACTTTTCCTCCTTCTAGTTTTTACCTACCTTCTCCTCTACTTTTTACCAAAAAAAAAAAAAAAAAAATTTACACAAAACACATAAACAAAATCCCTCTACCCAGGCTCATAAGATATAGGCTAAATTAATAAGGCATTCCATGAAATATGTCAGCAACTGTGAAAAACAATATGGTAGACCCATTATTGAAAAAACAATGTATTTTTAATTTTTTTAAGTTTATTTATTTTGAGAGAGAGAGTGGGGGTGGGGAGGGGCAGAGAGAGAGGGAGAAAGAATTCCAAGTACGTTCTGCGCTGTCAGTGCAGAGCACGACGTGGGGCTCAAACTCACAAACTGTGAGATCGTGACCTAAGCCGTAATCAGAAGTCAGGGGCTTAACTGACTGAGCCACCCAGGCACCCCTATTTTTAAATTAAACTCTTTACTATGAGATAGTTGTAGATTCACATGCAGGTGTTAGGAATTATATAAAGAAATAATATAGATAGTTCCCACGTGTCTTTTATCCAGTTTTCTCCAATAGTAACATCTCACATAACTACACATTAAGTATATTGGCATCAGTACAATTAAGCTATAGAACATTCCTGTCACCATTAGGATCCCTTGTGTTGCCCTTATAAATGCATCCACTTTCTTCCCACACTCACGCACTGTTTAGCCCCTGGTAATCATCAATCTGTTCTCCATTCCTGAATTTGTCATTTCAAGAATGGAATCATACAGTATGTGACCCTTTAGGATTAGATCTTTTCATCCAGCATAATTCTCTGGAGATTCATCCAGGTTGTTACATGTTACATACAAAAGGAATGTTGAGCTCATTCCTTTTGATTTGCTAAATAGAACTCCATGGTATAGATGCACCACAGTCTATTAATCTGTTATTTGCAGTTTGGGGCGATTATAAATAAAGCTGCTATAAACATTTGTGTACAGGTATTTGCATGAATATAAGTTTTCATTTCTGTAAGATAAACGCCATGTAATTCCCACATATGTTTTGTTAGATTTACTCCTAAGCATTTCTCTTTTTCTCAGCAATTATAAACAATATTGGTTTTTTTCAGTCTTCACATATTTGTTGTTAATATATAAAAATGCAGTTGATTCCTGTATATTTATCTTGTATCCTGCAACACTGTTAAATTCACTTATTAGTTCCAGGACTTTTTTTATAGGCTCCATGGTCTTTCTACGTAGACAATCATGTCATCCGCAAATAGAGTCAGTTTTACTTCTTCTGTTCATATCTATACACCTTTTTCTCCCTTTGTTGCTTTTTTGCACTGACTAGAAATCCCAGCACTATGCTGTGTAAAAGTAGTGAGACAGACATCCTTGCCCTATTCCCAAGTTTAGGGAGAAAGCATTTAGTCTTTCACATAAAGGATGATAGTATCTATAGTTTTTTGTTTTTTGTGGGTTTTTTTTTGTAGATGCTTTTATCAAGTTGAAGCAGTTCCCTTCTATTCTTATTTTTCTGAGAGTTCTTATCATGAATGGGTGTTGAATTTCCCAAATGCTCACTTAAAAAACACTTACCTTCCTTCTAACTACCCCATACTTTCTCCTCTGTTAGTTTTGACCAAAAAAAAAAATTACACACAAAATATTTTTAAAACTAGGTCCTCTTTCCAGGTGTATGGAGCATAGGCTAACATGAGGCTTTCCATAAAACATGATCACAGCTATTAAAAAAGAGTACAGGGGTGCCTGAGTGGCTCAGTTGGTTGAGTGTCTGACACTTGGTTTTGATTCAGGTCATGATCTCACGGTTCGTGGGATCGACTCCATATTGGGCTCCGTGCTGACAACATGGGGCTGGCTTGAGATTCTCTCTCTCCTTCTCTCTCTGCCCCTCCCTTGCTTGTGCTCTCTCCCCGCCTCTCTCTCTCTCCCTCAAAAATAAATAAATAACTTGAAAAGAAAGAGTGCAGTAGCTTCACTGTGAAGAGGCACAACATATTTTTAAGTAAAAACCAAATTGCAAATACAAGGTAGATGTGTATAATAGGTATTGAAGTGATATTTGATATTAGATAATTATTTACATAATTATAAGGAGAGACATGTGGAAGACTATCAAATTGTGGGGTGGGAAGGAATGGAGTAGAAAAGGACCATCACGCTTTTACACTCTTGTTTAGCGTGTAATTTGAATGTTTTAACACAATCTGGTAGTGAATAGTGAGTTTCACAAAACTTTTAATGAAGAAAAAATGTGGGGGAAATTACATTGCAAAATGCTATGAACCATGTACTTTTTTGCATACCCGAATGCAATTTTCATCTCAGGATGCTGTCTTCATCAGCCTAAAACGTGAATGCTTTGGCAGAGGGATATTATTAAACTATGTCCCACCAGGACAAAAATTCAAAACAAAGACTCAAGAAACTAGGTAAAAGAACAAGGCTACAGTCTCTTGGAAATAAGTGTGCCACCCCCACCCCAAACAAATTCTCACAAAGGTTCCCTGTCATGATTTGAGTTGTTAGGTCAGTACAATCTACAGGCGGTAACTTCAGACTTTGACGTGAGAAGTGAATTTGTCTAAAATGATGGATGTGAGAGAGGCAGTGACTAATATGCCTGCACACGCGCACCTAGCAGAGTGGGAGAAAGATCTTTCTTCTTCTTCCCCCGCCTCAGACCAGGTTCACGGAAAGACACAACCAGACAGAGAGAGCCCCGCTGAAGTGTGATCGTGTAATCACAGAGAAGAAACGTCGCAGAAGACACAAGAGCAAAAACACCTTCAACTGGTTTATAGACGTTGCTATCACCCGTCACTGCCTCATCAGGAGACGGAAGAAATAATCTGAGTTTTCTCAATATTCCCAGGACAGTTCTCCAGGGTGCCTTCTCTTCCTCTGAAGAGAAAGAACAAACTTCTCAAGGAGTAATCAAGCCCAAGCAACACAGCTAGGGGGAGGCCAGCACATCCCATGGCCATCAGTGAGGTGCCAGACCAGTGCTGACTGCCATCTTGACCCAATAAGGACCCCAAAACACAAACCCACCACTTGAAGTGGGGGCTACTTAGACTGTAATGCACTGGCACTCCAAATTGGGATGGAGTTGGAGTGTGAAGTTTAGTAAGTAAAAACTACGAAGAACATAAAATGGAAAGTCACTAAGTAATACAACAAATACTAAACATATGGAAAATATTCAACCTCATCAGAAACCCCCAAAATGGAAGTTTAAACAGTGAGAGTGAGACAGTACAAGTTGGCGATTACCCTTGGTAAGGTCTCCCCAAAGACCCCATCTGAATTCCAACCCCAGGTCCAGCATTTCTGAACCATGTGACCTTAGGCAAATGGCTCAATCTCTCCGTGCCTCAGTTTCCTCGCATTAACTTGGGGATACCTATTGTTACTCTCTCCTAGCTTTGTAAAGAAGGCTGTATCAGATGATGCACTCAACGTGCTCCACAGTGTTCGCACACAATGAGCATTCACTATCTGTTAGTCATTGTTGATGGTTACAAGAATTAGATCTAGAAAAAACAGTCTGGTCATAACAAATGCCAGAAGTGGAAGGAGCACATTCACACCTGTCGGCATAGCCCACTCGGAAAACAATTTGACACAATGTGTCAAGAAGTCATGACACTATTAAGCCGTTTAGATCGTCCCTAAGGAAATAACATAAAAGAGAAAACCCGAAGATGCACGCTCAAGTCTTATGTACAAAGATAAAAAATTGAAATAATGTAAATATTAATAATAATTACACGAGTAATTCAGTCAATATAACACTTGAACTCAATATTTTGTTGCCACTAAGACTGACAATTAAGAAAAGCATCTCGTAACAAGGGATACGAGCTCAGGATGTAATACGAAAGAGGCAGAACATAAGCAATATGTATTTTACCACTGAGGTTACAACCACATTAAAAAGTAAAACATGTGACTCCCCCTCATCCTCAGCTCACCCACCCAACCACTCGCGAGCCCCAGTCAATATCTCCAGATGAAAAAAAAAAAAAAAAGAAAAAAGAAACAAGACCTCCAGATCAGTTGCTCTGGGTCCTGTCCTTTCCCATTAGCCCCATGCCACTGCCTTGAGAACGTCACCTTTTCTCACAGGAAGAACAAGAGAGAGCTTTTGAAGGAGTTTCTTTTCTTCAGCTGAAAAATCAGAGCTGATCACACCACTGAGTCTTGTGAAAGACTCATCTGGGACTCCCAGTGGCCATGTGATAAAGCCAAGACCCTAAGCCTACCTCACATGCCTTTCTGCCACTTATGTTTATCTTCCACCCCATACCTACCCCGGTACCAGATGTACAGCAGGAGCTCAATGAACATCTGCTAAAGTATGGGTTTTGTGTTTGTTTCTTTTCTTTAATGTGGATATGCAGTTGGCTGTGTTCATAACACGCAGAAGTCTGTATTTTCCCCCTTGACTCGGACAGACAACAGAACAGCCCTCCCTGTGGCCTCCATGTTCTGGTATAGCCACATAGCCGCCAAGAACATTCTGCTTCCTCACTGTGGTGAGGGGGACATGTCTGTACAAGGCACCCAGCTGGGTTGTTTTTCTGAGAACCTAAGAAAAGATTACAGGACAAACTGCACACCAAAGATCCTAATTGCTATTTTTAAAAAGTCAAGAGAGAAACGAGCAAAAGAACATCCCCCAAACTCAGAAGGCTATGTGGAGGTCTTCAAACTTTAATCTGACATGTTTGTAATACCAGGATGACCATTGCATTGTTTTGGTTCAACGGCCACCAATGACAAAGTTGTGTTACGTTTCTCTCTGTGTGGAAACTGCCCATTTAATGCATGTGAAACACAGGGTTCCAACCCATCATCAATGTGTATAAAAAGCCCATTGTGTACAAGACACCAAGAAGGGCATAAAAAGGTACATGGCATGGTCCCTGAGCTCAGAAAGCATAATATAAACCAAGAAGATAGCTTCACAACACACTGTGTAAAGTGCCAGACTCCAAGAGTTCAGAGGAGGGTAATCTTGTTGTGAGAGAGGTTGATCAAGAAACCTTCACAAAGGAGCTGGGGCTTGAGCTGGGTCTCAAGGGATCGGCAGGATTCAGATAGCTATGGAGAACAGGGAGGGCATCATGTGGGGACCTCAGCATCAGCAATAGCTTACTAGTAAGGAATCTGAGTTAGGCAGGAAGTCACCATGGTGATTGAATGCCTGGGGATATTTAGGACTGGAGTATGATGGGTCTTGAGTACAATGCTAAACAGTGAGAACGTGATCCTGGAAACAATCAGGAAATGCTGAATGAAGTAGAGACAGACTCTGTGATGCTTCTGAAAGATTCGCCTTGGCCATTGCATAAAAGGAATTAGAGGAGAGGGAGACAAGGAGAGAAAGCTTTGCTTTAATGTGCTACATTTTTGTCCAAAGAGGCCTTTTATCGTTTGTTGATGAATCACCAATTCAGAAATGGTAAATCAAATAAAACACCCAGGTGGGTGGGGATGAGACAGAGCTGTCACTGTCCTTTTCCATCAGACTTCCCTAATGCTTCTGAGCTGAGTGCTTGGGAGCAATCTCTAAGACTTCTGGAATACTTGGCATTCTTCATCACCTCTCCTCTCCTCCACATCTTCCTGCCACTGGATATGCCCAGAAACATGGCCCAGGCTTCAGTCAACCATAGGAGGAAACAGAAATCATACTGCTACCAAAGGAATGAATGTTTTTCAAGATTCCAAGAAAAACCTTAGCTGAGGGCCCAAGACATTTCTCCGTCACGATCTCAGAGCAAAGTAGAGGGGTACAAGGACAACTGATACAGCATTATCTCTAAAAGCAAAACTTTGGAAACAACATAAATGTCCTCCTATAGTGAACCACTAGGCACTATTAAAAAGACTGAGGAAGCCATCTGTATGCTCACTTGGGAAGATCTCCAAGAAATAATGTTAGGTGAAAAAAGCAGGCAGAAATTCATTTCCTCTTTTTTAATGTTTATTTATTTATTTTTGAGGTAATAATTTATTTTTGAGACCACGAGAAGGCAGAAAGAGAGAGAGGGGGAGGGAGAGAGAAAATCCCAAGCAGCCTCCATGCTGTCATCGCAGACGTGGGGCTCAGTCCCATGAACCATGAGATCACGACCTAAGCCAAAACCAAGAGTTGGACGCTTAACCAACTGAGCCACCCAGGCGTCCCAGAAATTCACTTCTAATATGGCAGTGTGAGCCCTTTCCAGATCAACCCTCTCACAGATCACAGCTGTAAACTTTAGGCAAAATACACAAAACAACTATTGAGAATTCTGGAGAGTAAAAACAAACAGATAGATTACAGAGTAGCCACTGGCACAGGGTGAATTTCCTGAATTTTTTTTTCCTGTTTATTTTCCCCCTGAAAGCAGGCCATGGTTGAGGAGCAGTGCAGCATGGGTGGCTAAAACTGAGAGAAAACCTGTTATCTTTCTGGCTAAAGGGACTAGGAAAATAGTAAAGGCAACTACTGTCACAAGAGTATGAGGAGAAATCCTAGAGAGGCAAGAGTAGAAGAAGGGGAATCCCTGAGCCTGTGCAATAACTCTGGATGAATCTCAGGCTGACCACGAGGCCAGCACGCATTGGAGGGACAAAGCAGTGCAGCAAAACTTAAAGAGTTGAACTAAGACAAACCCACAGAAGCTAAGACAAAGTTCAAGGTTGGGCCTTGAGTCTAACCAAGTTCATTGTCTCCTAAAATAAACCACCAACTTTCCTCAGAAGAATATAACATTTGGGAAAAAAAGAACGTACATAACTCAGAGTCCCCAAAACATAATATTCATAATGCCCAGGATATAATCCACAGTTACTCATTTTATGAAGAACCAGGAAAATCTGACTTTCAATAAGTGCCTACCTTAAAATGATCCAGATATTGAAATTATCAGATAAAGGCTTTCAAGAAAATATTCAGTTGAGGGGCGCCTGGGTGGCGCAGTCGGTTAAGCGTCTGACTTCAGCCAGGTCACGATCTCGCGGTCCGTGAGTTCGAGCCCCGCGTCAGGCTCTGGGCTGATGGCTCAGAGCCTGGAGCCTGTTTCCGATTCTGTGTCTCCCTCTCTCTCTGCCCCTCCCCCATTCATGCTCTGTCTCTCTCTGTCCCAAAAATAAATAAACGTTGAAAAAAAAATTAAAAAATAAAATAAAATAAAAAAAAAAAAAGAAAATATTCAGTTGATCCTGAACAATGCCGAGGTTAAGGGCACCAACCCCCTGCACAACTGAAAATCCACATACAACTTTTGACTCCCCAAAGACTAAACTACTAATAGATTACTATTGACTGAAAGGCTTACCAATAACATAAATTGTCAATTAACACATATCTTGGATGATATATTCAATATATATTGTATTCTTATAATAAAGTGCACTAGAGAAAAGAAAATGTTAAGAAAATCATAAGAAAGAAAATACATTTACAGTACTGTGCCATATTTTCTTTAATCCATGTATAAGTAGATCTGTACTGTTCAAACCCATGTTGTTAAGAGTTAACTCAATAACCATATTCCATGAGATCAAAGAAAATACACTCTAATTAATGAAACGACAGGAAATTTCAGCAGAGAAATGAAAGATAAAAACAAAAAACAAATGAATATTTTAGTATGGAATAACACAATATCTGAAAATAAAACAGGTTTATGGATAGGCTTAACAGCAGAAAGCAAATGCCTAAAGAAAGAGTCAGTGATGCGGTGCCTGGGTGGTTCAGTCGGTTAAGTGTCCGACTTCAGCTCAGATCATGATCTCAAAGTTCATGAGTTCGAGTCCCACATTAGGCTCTGTGCTGACAGCTCAGAGCCTGGAGTTTGCTTCGTATTCTGTGTCTCCCTCTTTCTCTACCTTCCCCTGCTCATGCTCTGTCTCTCTCTCTCTCTCTCTCTCTCTCTCTCTCTCTCTCTCTGAAAAATAAACATTAAAAAAAAAGTCAGTGAGCTTGAAGATGGATTAATATAAATTATCCAAATGAAAGGGGAAAAAAGATTTTGAAAAATGAACATCAAAGAAGATATAAAGAAATAGATATTCTATGTTCATATATCAAAAGACTCAATATTGTTAATCTGTCAATTCTTAAGATCCCAAAACAATCTCAATCAAGTTCCCAAATAATTATTCTATCGATGTTGACAAATCTAAAAATTATATAAAAAAGCACAGGACCTAGAAGAGCCAAAAACAATGAGGAAGAACAATAAAGTTGAAGAACGCATGCTATCTCATTTCAAGACTCCAGTAATTAAGACAGCATGGTATTGGAGAAAAAGCAGACACATAGATCAATGGAATTGAACAGAGAGCCCATAAATAGCCCCACACAAATATAGTCAACTGAGTTCTGATAAAGCTGCAAAGGCAATTCAACTGAGAAAGGATCACCTTTTTTGATAAATGGTGCTGGAACAGTTGGACATCCATGTACAAAAGAAAGAAAGAAAGAAAGAAAGAAAGAAAGAAAGAAAGAAAGAAAGAAAGACAGACAGACACAGACTTTACACCTTAAACAAAATTAACTTAAAATGGGTCACAAACCTAAATGTAAAATGCAAAGCCATTAAATTATTGGAAGAAAACATAGGAGAAAATCTATATGATCTTGGGTTTATGTTGAGTTGTGGACACACCAACAAAAACAATCCATAAAAGAAAAATAAATCGACCGAGCTTTTTTAAAAGTTAAAGCTTCTGCTCTATCAAAGATACTTTGTTAAGAGAATGAAAACCATAAGTTAGGAGGAAATCTTTGCAAAACACATATATGATAATGGATTGATATCCAAAATAGCCAAACAACTCTAACACTCAACAATAAAACAACTCAAAAATGGGCAAAAGATTTAAAGAGACACTGCCAAAAAAATATACGGAGAGAAAATAAGCATCTGAAAAGCTGCTCAACTTCATATGTCATCAGGGAAATGTAAATTAAAACAACAATTAAATACAACCACACACCTATTAGAATGGCTAAAATCCAAAACACTGACAATAACTGGCAAAAATCCAGAGCAACAGGAACTTTCTCATTTAATGCTAGTAGGAATACAAACTGACAGAGCCACTTTGGAAGACAGCTTGGCAGTTTCTTACAAAGCTGAACGTAGTTTTACCATACAGTTCAGCAATAGCACTCCTAGGTATTTACCCAAACGATTTGAAAACTTATATCCACACAAAAATCTACATGTAAATGTTTATAGCAGCTTATAATTACCAAAAACTAGAAGCAACCAAGATGTCCTTCAATCGGTGAATGGATTAAAAACAATTGTGGTACCGTTAGGGGTGCCTGGGTGGTTCAGTCGGTTAAGCGTCCGACTTTGGCTCAGGTCATGATCTCACAGTTCGTGAGTTTGAGCCCTGCATCGGACTCTGTGCTGACAGCTCAGAGCCTGGAGCCTCCTTCAAATTCTTTGTCTCCCTCTCTCTCTGCCTCTCCCCCATTTGCACTCTGTCTCTCTCTCAAAAATAATAAATAAACAGAAAAAAAAAAAAAAAAAAAACAACTGTGATACCTTTACGAGGTAGAACAGTATTTAGCAATAAAAGCCATGCAAGAACATAGATGAATTTTAAATGCATATCGCCAAGTGAGAGAAGCCAATCTAAAAAGGCTATACGCTATGTGATTAAATTTACATGACATTCTGGAAAAGGTAAAACTATAGCTGATAATCAGATTAGTGGTTGCCAGAGGTTTGGGGAGGGGAGAGAACTAAACCAGGGAAGCACAGGGTATTATTCTTTGGGGGTGGTGAAACTATTCTGGATGATATTGTCATGGTAGGTACATGAAACTATATATTTGTCAAAACACATAGAACTTCACAGCACAAAAAACTAAACTGAAAGTACGCAATTTTTAAAAAATCAGGTAAAAGTTAAGGAGATTGCAGAATGGCATTCAGACTGTGACAAAAGAATCTATCGCAAATGTAGAAAACCACCTCGCTGAAGGGGGAGGGAGATAAAGTTACTGAAACGACCTCACTGAAGGGAGTGGGAGATAGAGGTACAGAAATAAGTGACTTTGGAATTGAGTGTAGAATGTAAAGCTAAAAGCAAAATAAACTGCACATAAGCACTGTACTCTGGATGATAAAATTGTTTCCCATGGGTGAATGAGTTAGCAATTCTGAAACCACCATGCATGCATACTGGAATTGAACAATTAAATAAATAGATGGCAAATGGCTGAAGCTAGGTTTCTCACCATTGAAGCAGGCGGTTGCAGACAATCTAGAGGAAAAGTTTAGAATATATCCATGTGGTGATGGATTAGAGCTGAGACATCAGTATGAACTCAATTTTAGCTTCATATAGATACAAACAGATACATATTTAGAGATACCTATATACACACAGGTTAGCATAAAGACATATTTCCTTGCTGTATCAACTGGGAGGCCCTGGAAGTAACAACATTCTAGTAGCAACAAAAACACTTAGCACCCAAATCTTGGTTTCTAAAACCATTCTCCAACAAAAGGAACTAGGGGTCCTTGAAAAATGACTGATCATAGGACTGGAGTACATGACCATGACACCAGGGATTTTGAGAGCCCAGTTTTAATGGATTGCATTTGTCGTAACAGTCTGAGTAAAATCCAGCTTAGGAGGTATGACAGCCATTTTTTCCACAAAATTTTCCATACGGATGCCTTATACTTTTTTGAAAATGAGATGTGAAAGTGAGTCATATATGTTCTTCATTAGAAGTTCCTAACATACTCTGGGTATTCAACAACGGCAGAAGGGGGAAAAATTTCCCTCAGACCCAGCGTCCCTTTGTCCCATTCCCTCTCACCCTTATCTCCCGGGCTCCCTTGTTTCACACCTCCCCAGCAGCCATCATCTCACTCTGTTTTTCTGCAACCCAATTTCCAAATTGGGACCAATCCAACCATCTCATTTCCCTACCACTGCCCCCAATACTACCTACATCATCATACTGCCTGGTCACAAATGCGTGTTACATCACAGCAAGCCACTCAAGACTGGGTCTTCAATGATCTCCACAAGCCCTCTTCTTTTTTGCCTCTCTTCTTCCCACCCTATCACCTTCTAGGGCTATAAACACTGGGCATCCTGGTGCAAAGTTTCCGACTCACCCCTGATCTTCTTCCTCATACCTTGACCTAACTCTGCATTCCTGAGAGAATAGAAATAGTTGGTTAGAGTGTTCTCAATTTTTTTTGCCCCTGCTGGAAAATTCTTTGTCTCCTCCTCTCTTCAGACTTTCTGTCCCTCCTGTCTCTGAAGAAGAAACATCTGCTTTGGCTTCAGCATCATTCCTCCATCCGTGTATTAATGGCTTGTTATGTGTCTCCCTGTGACCTTCCCACCAGGCAATCCCCCTCTCTCTGGCAGCATCAATCTCTCCCTTCCTACTTCCTCTTTCCCCTCTGGGTTCAGACATGCTCAAGTTACTCCTACCTCTAAAACACCATTCCTCCACCCCACAGGCATTTCAACTCTGGTCCCATATCACCTCCCTTGTTTGAAGGCATGACACAGCATATGGTCCCACACAGGCATGAGTTCAAATTCAACTCCACCACTTACCAGGTAGGTAACACTGGGGAATAACCAAGACTGTGCTAAAGCCTATGGAGGGTTGGTCCTGCATGTTGGGCGCCATGTGAAGGACATCACTTAAAATAAGACGATAGCTTATGGAATCCCATCAACATCCTCAGGAAACTGGGCCATTATATGTTGTTTAGAGAAGAAAAACCAAGTAATCTGTACAAGTATGTGCAGCTAATAAAAGTGGAGGTGGAACCCAAACAGCTTGTCTCACACTAAAGCCAACATTCTGTCTCCCATGAAGCCTAATACCCTGGTCCTCAGTCCCTTATCTATAGAATATCAACATTCTGGTCTCCCTTGTGGAACGCCTACAAGAATTAAAGGAAATGGGGTATGGGGAACACTTAGCCAAATGGCTGGTACTCAAAAAATGAACATCATTCACCAAATGGTGATGATTACTGTGGATTCACTGGCCACACATTCCTTCTGGAAATTCTCTCCTCTTGCCTTCCGCAAAGATTTAATCTGCTAGTTTTCCTCCCACTTCCTGACCAATCTCTTGCATTCCCCCACCATGCCCTTTAGCTTATCCTTTAAATGTAGGCTTTTCCAGAGTCCCTCATGACTATTTCTTCCTGCACGATGTCACCTACTCTTCCCAGCTTCGGCCAATGCATCCCAGAGCCTCCCCACTCCTGCCTGATGCTTCTGCAAACTCATGCTTTCCTCCCTATACCTGTTCCTCCTCTGTGTCCTCCATTCCAAACCAAGGTGTTCCCTGAACTGCAAGCTAATTCTCATCACTTCCTTCCTTACAAACCATCAGTAGAGCCCCATTGCCAAAAAAATAAATAATAATAATAATAAAATGCAAAATCTTTAACAAAGCAAGAAAAGCCCTCCATCATCTGATCCAAACCTGCTTCCAAGCTGCCTCTGATAGCCCCAGTTTATTAGATGGTTGCTATCCTGCCTCTCCATCCCAAGATCTTCTCTCTTCCCAGCTAAATGCCCCCAGATGTTCTAGTAGTTCCTAGCACGGCGTGGCGTCAAATCCTTTTACTATCCTGGGTATCGTCTCCAGACTGGCTCCATTTGTCTGGGTCTCGATTTACAAACCAAGTCCAGAAACCAACAGTACTCCAGGCAGTGAGCAGAACTATCCCCTCCAGTGTTCTGAAAATTATGCTTCTTAAAACCCAGTGTGTCCTCCCCATGCCCATCCAGCTGGCCTCTAACTGCAGCATGGTAGCCAAGTCAGCTGTGCTCGTTACAACCTTCAACGTGCTCCCAGGACACCAATGTCGGTGTAGGATCCTTTCATGTCTCTACTCTGCTCTTCCAGCAGGACTGAAAACCCCTTAAGTGCAAGGACTTTTATTATGTTCTGTCCTCCAAAACATACAATATGGTCATGTCTTTGGCCTGTATAGTAGACTAAAGCAAATAAACGAGAAGATTTGTAAGGTCATATATGAAAGTGGAGCTGTGTCAGAAGAAAGGCCGTCCTTAAACTAACTCCCCCATTTTTAAATTCCACTTACTTTAAAAATGGAGTATAGGCGCAGAGTATACTTTTGTATTAAGCGCCTCTTGTGATCTAATGCTCAGCATTGTGCCACAACAATGACAAAACTGTCCTCTAAATTTAGGAGATCTCTCATGGCAGGAGAAGGTATTATTTGGCTGACAAGATCAGTTCTTTTAAAAGAAATGTCTGGAGTGTGCATTGAAACAAAGCGTAGATGAGATGCCAAACGCGAGAAAGAGAAAGCACCGTGGTGAACCAGCCCCTTAGCGCCTTATACCATGACAGTTATTTATTCAAGCATGAAAACTGGGACATTGTTCTTACAATGCTAATTAGACAAAGAAATGAGATATGCAAATATTTTTAAAAAGTCTACTCACCACAACACTCTCATCAGATGAAAATTAATCAAGAAATCATGGCCCGATAGGGTCGCTTTGGTGCTAATGCCCATCACCCTGACTGCCTGACCTATGATGTCCCTGCAAACAAAAATCAAGTTTGAGTCTAAGATCATTCCCACAAACCTAGAGATAGACAGGATCTAATCCTCAGAATATCACCTGGGCCAAGTGGGCTCAAAGGTCAGTGTTTACCCAAGCAAGAGGCATGAAAGTTTCCAGAAATCTAAGATGCCACACTTTGTATATGTGTGTTTGTGTGTGTGTGTGTGTTTACTGAGAGAGAGAGGGTGCAAGTAAGTGAAGGTGGAGAGAGAGAGGGAGAGAAAAAGAGAGAGAGAGAGAGAAGTGGGTCTCATCAGAAGTGGGGCTCGTGTTCACAAGAAGTGGGGCTCGGGTTCACCCAAAGCAGGGCCTGTGCTCACCTGATGTGGGACTCGAACTCACAAACCGTGAGATCATGACCTGAGCTAAAGTCAGATGCTTAATCGACTGAGCCACCCAGGTGCCCTAAGATGCTGCACTTTGGGTCCCCTTGTCCAACACTCCTTCTCCAGTGCAGCCTCAAAATAGAGGGTCTTTCAAGTAGCGACTGAATAGACAGAAAAACAAGATCTATGTATATGCTGCCTACTTCAGACCTAAAGACAGATACAGATTGAAGGTAAAGGGCTGGAAAAAGATATTCCATGCAAATGTAAGCAAAAAAAAAAAAAAAGCTGGGGCAGCAACACATACTAGACAACAGCAACACATACTAGACAAAACAAAACAGACTTTAAAACAAAGACTGTAAAAAGAGGTAATGAAAAGCATTGCTAATGATAAAGGGATCAGGCCAACAAGAGGATATAACAATTGTAAATATCCGTGTACCCAAGTAGGAGCACCTAAATATATATATAGCAAATATCCACAGACATCAAGAGAGAAATTGACAGTAATATAATAATGGTAGGCACTTTAACACCCTACTTAAATCAATGGATAGAACATCCAGACACAAAATCAATAAGGAAACAGTGGCTTTGAATGATACATTAGACTAGATGGACTTAATAGATATATACGAAACATTCCAAGCAAAAATAGCAGGATACACATTCTTTTAAAATGCACATGTAACATTCTCCAGGACAGATCACATGTTGGGCCACAAAACAAGTCTCAATAAATTTAAGACGACAAATCATATCAAGCATCTTTTCTGACCACAACAGTAAAGAACTAGAAAGCAATTACAAGAAATAAACTGGAAAAGACACAAATATATGCAGACTAAACAACATGCTACTAAACAACTAATGGGTCAATGAAGAAATCAGAGAGGAAATTAAAAAAAAAAACAACTTTGAGACAAATGAAAACACAGTGGTTCAAAATCTTTGGGATGTAACAAAAGCAGCTCTAAGAGGAAAATTTATAGCAATACAGGCCCATCTCAAGAAACAAAGATCAAATACACAATCTAACCTTACACCTAAAGGATGTAAAAGAAAAAGAAGAACAAAGATCACAGTTAGTAAAAGGAAGGAAATAATAAAGATTAGAATGAAAATAAATGAAATAGTGACTGAAAAAAATCAGTAGAAAAGATTAATGAGGGGCGCCTGGGTGGCGCAGTCGGTTAAGCGTCCGACTTCAGCCAGGTCACGATCTCGCGGTCCGTGAGTTCGAGCCCCGCGTCGGGCTCTGGGCTGATGGCTCGGAGCCTGGAGCCTGTTTCCGATTCTGTGTCTCCCTCTCTCTCTGCCCCTCCCCCGTTCATGCTCTGTCTCTCTCTGTCCCAAAAATAAATAAACGTTGAAAAAAAAAAATTTAAAAAAAAAAAAAAAAAAAGAAAAGATTAATGAAACTAAGAGCTGGTTCTTTGAAAAGATAAACAAAATTGATAAACCATTAGCCAGACTCATCAATAAGAAAAGAGAGAGGATGCAAATAAATAAAATCAGGAAACAAAAAAAAAAAAGAAGTTACCACTCACACTGCAGAAATATAAAAGATTAAGAGACAGCTACAAAAAAGTTTACACTAACAAACTGGACAGCCTAGAAGAAATGGATAAATTCCTAAAAACATGTGTCTTCTAAGGCAGAATAAGGAAAAAATAGAAAATCTAAATAGATCAATTACTGGTAATGAAATTGAATCAGTAATCACAACACTCCCAACAAACAAAAGTCTGGGACCAGATGGCTTCACAAGTAAATTTTACCAAATATTTTAAGAAGATTTAATGGATTGAAGAGGAATGAACGCTTCCAAATTCATTCTACAAAACCAGCATTACCCTGATACCAAAATCAGACAGAGGCACTACAAAAAAAAAAAAAAGTAAAAGGAAATTATAGCCTAATATCCCTGATGAGCATAGATGCAAAAGTCATCAACAAAATATTAGCAAACTTAATTCAACAATACATTTGAGAGCCACAAATCAAGTGGGATTTATTCAGGAGACACGATGATTCAGTATCTGCAATTAAGTCAATGTGATATACCACGATAACAAAATGAAGGATAAAAATCATATCATCTCAATACACACAGGGGAAAAAAAAAAACTTTTGACAAGATTGAACATCCATTCATGATAAAAACTCCCAACAAAGTGGGCATAGGGGCGCCTGGCTGACTCAGTGGAGCGTGTGACTTTTAATCTCAGGGTCATGGATTCAAGCCCCACATTGGGTGTAGAAGTTACTTAAAAAAATAAAAATCTTAAAAAAAAAAGTGGGTATAGAAGAAACACACTTCAACATACTAAAGGCCATATATGACAAATCCACAGTAACATAATACTCAGAGGTAAAAAGCCAAAAGCTTTTTTTTTCTAAGACCAGAAACAAGACAAGGTTGTCCACTCTCATTACTTTTATTCAATGTCGCACTTGAAGTCCTAGACCCAGCCATAAGACAAGAAAAAGAAATTAAAAGGCATCCAAATTAGTAAGGAAGAAGTAAAACTGTCCCTATTTGCAGATGACATGATACCACATCTAGAAAACCTTAAAGATTCCACCAAAAAACTCTCAGAACTAATACATGAATTCAGCTAAGTTAAAGGCTACAAAATTAATATACAGAAACTTCTGTATATTGTTTCTCTACACGAATGACAAACTAGCAGAAAGAGAAATTAAGAAAATAACCCTATTTACAATTGCAACAAAAAAATAAAATATCTAGGAATAATTTAATTTAAAAAATAAACTTAAGGACGTGAGAGACATGTACTCTGTAAACTATAAGACACTGAAGAAACAAACTGAAGAGGACACAAATAAATGGAACATACCCATAGAATGAAAGAATTAATATTGTGAAAATATCCATACTACCCAAAGCAATCTACAGATTCAATTCAATCCCTAACAAAATAGCAACAGTATTTTCATAGAACTAGAACCAATATCTTAAAATTTGTATGCAACCACGAAAGACCCCAAACAGCCAGGGAAATCTCAAAAAAAAGAAGAACAAAGCTGGAGAAATCACAAGCCCAGATTTCAAACAATACTACAAAGCTATATTAATCAAAACAGCATGGTACTGGCACAAAAATAAACTAGACACATAAATCAATAGAACAGAATAGAGAACCGAGAAATAAATCCACACTTATATGGTCAATTGATAGACAACAAAGAGGCAAGAATTTACAATGAGAAGGGGCACCTGGGTGGCTCAGTTGGTTAAGTGTCCAACTCTTGGTTTCGACTCAGGTCATGATCTCACAGTTCGTGAGTTCGAGCCCCATGTCAGGCAATGCAAAGCCTGCTTGGGATCCTCTCTCTCCCTCTCTCTGCCCCTCCCCTGCTTGTGCTCTCTCTCTCTCAAAATAAATAAACTTAAAAAAAAAAAGAATATACAGTGGAAAAAAGACTATCTTTTATAAGTGGTGTTGAGAAAACTGGACAGCTACATGTAAAAGAATGAAACTAGACCCCTTTCTTATACCATACACAAAAATAAACTCAAAATGGATAGGGTCCTAAATGTGAGACCTAAACTATAAATTTCCCAAAGGGAAACATAGGCACTAAACTGTTGGACATTGGTCTTAGCAATATTTTTTTGGATCTGTCTCCCCAGACAAGGGCAACAAAAACAAAAATAAAAAACTGGGACTACATCAAACTAAAAAGCTTTTGCACAACAAAGGAAACCATCAACAAAACAAAAAGCCAACCCACTGAATGGGAGAGGCCATTTGCAAACAGTATTTCTGATAAGGGGTTAATATCCAAAGCGTATAAAGAATTCATACAACTCAACACCAAAGAAAACAAACAATCTGATTTAAAAATGGGCAGAAGACCTGAGCAGACGTTTCTCCAAAGAAGACATGCAGATGGCCAACAAAAACATGGAAAGATGCTCAACATCGCTCATCATCAGGGAAACACAAATCAAAACCACAATGAGATATCCTCCCACACCAGTCAAAATGGCTACTATCAAAAAGACAAAAAACATAAGTGTTTGCGAGAATGTGGAGAAAACGGAACCCTTACGCAAATTGGTGCAGCCACTATGGAAAACAGTATAGAGGTTCTTCAAAAAATTAAAAACAGAAATATGTGCGACCCGGTAATTCCGCTTCTGAGTATTTACCGGAAGAAAAAGAAAAACACTAATTCAAAAAGACATGTGCTATTGTTACAGCATTGTCTACAACAGCCAAGATATGGAAGCAACCTAAGTGTCTACTGATAGATGACCAGGCAAAGAAGATGTGGTACGTAAATACCACAATGGATTCAGCCATGAAAAGGACGAAATCTTGCGATTCATGATGCGGATAGACCTAGGGGGTATTATGCTAAGTGAAATAAGTCGGACAGAGAAAGACGAATGGCGTCTTATTTCACTTATATATGGGATCCAAAAAAACAAAACAAATGAACAAACAAAAAAAAACAGAAAGACTCATTAAGGACAGAGAAAAAAAAAAAAACTGGTGGTTGCCGGAGAGGAGGGGCAGGGGGGCACGACACAAGTGAGGGGGATTAAAAGTTACAAAATTCCAGTTATAAATAAGTCTCAGGGATGAAAAGTACAACATAGGGAAGATAGTCAGTGATATTGTAATAACTTTGCAGGATGGCAGACGGTAGCCACACTTACCGTGAGTGCAGAGTAAAGTACGTAAATGTCAAATCACTGTGTTGTATACCTGAAGCTAATATACTATTGTATGTCAACTATACTTCAGGTAAAAAGAAAAAGATTTTTTTTTTTAATTTTTCTTTTTAACGTTTATTTCTTTTTGAGACAGAGAGAGACAGAGCATGAACAGGGGAGGGGCAGAGAGAGAGGGAGGCACAGAATCTGAAACAGGCTCCAGGCTCTGAGCAGTCAGCACAGAGCCCGACGCGGGGCTCGAACTCACGGACTGCGAGATCACGACCTGAGCCGAAGTCGGACGCTTAACCAACCAAGCCACCCAGGCGCCCCAAGAGAAAGATTTTTTTAAAAGGGGGTCTTTGACAAGAGCTGTTCAAGAGGGACCCTCAAGCCATTCGAGGGCGAGGTGGGCACAACACTGCATTGCCCCACGTGAGCCGTGTGCCCTTGCCTAGCTACCTTAGTTCACAGGGCCTCTGTCTTCTCATCTGTAAAGTGGGAACCAGGGTAGAGCTGTCATGAGCGCTGGGTGAGAAAGTGCACATGCAGCATCGCGCGTCTGGCCCGTCAGTGAGCAGTCAGCACATGGCAGCTCCCTTTCCCTGCTCCTGAACTTCCTCAGAGCAAAGATGCCGGCGAGGGGCTGGGGAGTCCCCGGGGCTGAATCAGTTCACAGATATTTATCGAGGGCCTCCTCGGCACCTGCTGCTGCGTGAGGCCCCCCGTCCTCTAGCAGATGCCAGTCTAACTGCCAGATGGAGAAGCAGGCAACAGTTGACATCTGGGGCCCCACACGCGAGGTGCCGTGAGAGCTCCACGCAGGAAGGGCAGCTGCAAGGGCGGGGAAGTTTCCTGAGGAAAGGACAGCTACCCTTGGACAGAATGGCTGAATGGCAAAGGAGATGGGGAAGTCATGGGCAGAGCCCAGATGTTCCAAGGTGTGGCCTGTCTGAGGAACTTCAGTCGGATCTGTAGTGCTGAGTATGAGATCATTTCTGTCGCCCAGAAAGAATCCCCCTTAACCCAGCTCCTCCAGGCTGGGACCGGGGCCGTGCTCTGAAGCTTTAATCCTGTTACTCGGCCATCTCTAGAGAATGAGAGACCATCCCCAGACCTGTGCGTCATCTGCCCAGAATAGCACTCCAGTCACACTGACAATGTCGTCAGACCCATGAGGCTCACCCATGAGCAATCTGCAAGGGTGAGCCAGGGAGCAAGTGAGATCTGCAGGAAATAAAAAAAACCCAAAATAGTCTCTGCCTGTATAGACGCCTTCATGGACTGAATATACCCTGATGTGGGCAAGCTCCAGAGTTATAAAATGAAAGTCTGGTACACACACAGAAGAAATGGAGAATATCTGCTTTTAATTTTTTTAAAGATTCAGATCAGGGTTCACTGCCCTTAATTCATTTAAAATGCCACCAAATGACATGCAACTGATCTCCATGGAGCTGTCATCTGGACTGACTTCTTCTCCATCAAAGAAACCTTCCCTTCATCCTTATATCCATCCATCAATCCATCCATCCATTCATTCATTCACTATGTGCTTACTTAGTGCCAACCCCTGTTCTAAGTTCACAGGGGACAACAGTGGCCAAGAAGACACAGATCCTTCTCTCTGAAAGCTGACATTCCCAAAGACTGACCTCCCAGGTCAGGCACCCCAGGCAAGACCTACTTGCTTCTGAGTTTTCTGAGCAGCAAATAGAGGTGATTCCATAGAAGCCCTCAGGCACTCCACGCAGGGCCAACCTTGCAGGCAGGGAGTGTCCATTCTTCAGTTTACGTCTTCCTGCTCCAGCCACAACGTCTCCAAACTGTGGTCAAGTCTGATCCAGAGGGATTCCCTACAATGCAGGCAGGATTTCCCCCTACCCTAAACCGTGTAATAATGTAGTAGGGCCACCTATCCTCACAGGAGCAGGGGACTGTGCTTAAATATGACCAACATCCCTCCCTTTTATGGTCCCTACATTGCGTTTTACAAGGCACCCCCACCTGGCTTTTATGCTAATTGAGAAATAAACCAAATAACAGTGGACACAGGCCAAAATGTCGCCTTTCTTATTGATTCAAGCCAGGCTAGAGGAAGCGGACTCGCTCATACCGCAGCCCAGCCTCAGACGCACTTGTCCGTGCAGTCCCGGCAATGCTAGACAGGGAGGCCTCCCCATGAGAAGGGGCCAGGCCTCAACACCAGCTCCTTGAGGAAGGGGGAAGGGGGACAGCAGGCTCCAAAAACCCCAAGGTATTGATCTCCAGCTTTCCAGCGAGGTAGGTCACCGCACAACCCCTGTGGTAGTGTAAGTAAAGGGTAGAGTCAAGCCAGGTGTATATTTAAAGGAAATTTTCTATCAGTGGGAGCAGAGGAGGCAACCCCTTCTTAACTCCCTGAATGAATTCAAGTCACGCAGTCACCAAAGCCAGACCTGCTGTCATCCTTGGTCTCTCACATCCAATCATCTCCAATATCCTCTCTATTCTGTCCTTCCCAAAAACACCTTATTCTTTCCCTCACCCCTTCCATACCAACGGTGTATCATGTCTTACTTGGACCACTATCCTAATCCCAACTCCGGACCCTTCACCCTCTCTATCTTCCACCCATCTGCCAAGACAGTCTATCTAAAATGCAATTCTGGTCACGTTTTTACCCCACATGCAACCCTTCCTTCGCAGGTTCTCCATGGCTCATGAGTCCTTTTCCATTATGGCCCCAGCTTACCCGCCAGCTTGGTTAGGGGGCCTTCTCAAGCAGGCCATACGAACTCTGGCCACACAGAGCCTTCTGTTCATCCACAATGGGCTTCATTGGTTTACCGCCCTTTGCCTTCATGCATGGTCTCCCCTCTGCCTGGAATGTTCTTCCTCCACTTTATTTCCCAAGCAGTTTCTACTTATCCTTGAAAAGTCAGTGTAAAGTCTTTGGGGGAACACTCCTCTGAATGGCTTACGCTGAGCCTGGTGGCCCTTGGCCTGGTCCTGCTAATAACCCCATCTTAGCACTAACCTCACATTGATTGTAATTGATGGGTTCCAGTCTCTCTGCCCCCCAACCCTCTCTCTCTCTACTTGATCCCAACTGACCCTGTAGGGGAAAAAAACTGAGAATTTAGAGAACTCTGAAAAAAAATCTCCAACTGATCTCTATAGAGAGATTACAGAACTACTGCATCTAAAAAACAAAAACATATACCTATAGAAAAGGAATAGTTAAGAGAAAGAGCTCTTGAAAATTAAAAATAATTACACAGGGGCACCTGGGTGGCTCAGTCAGTTAAGTGTCCGACTTCAGCTCAGGTCATGATCTCGTGGTTCATGGGTTCGAGCCCCACGTCAGGCTCTGTGCTGACAGCTCACAGCCTGGAGCCTGCTTCGGATTCTGTGTCTCCCTCTCTCTCTGCCCCTCCCCCGCTCGTGCTCGCTCTCTCTCTCTCTCTCTCTCTCTCTCTCTCTCTCTCAAAAGTATAAACATTTTAAAAAATTAAATAAAATAAAAATAAAAATCATCCCACTGAACTGAGCTCAGAGTTGTACATACTCAACAAATGTTCACTATGAATGGACCTTTGGCCCATAAAAGAAGGACACTGGATACAAAGGCTGGGTCAGCCTGTCTCCCCTCCCCAGTCCTGCTCCCAGCACACAGACAGATGGATGCTCAGGACCACTGTGACACACGGCGATCATGCAAAGTAGACAGTGCCGCTAAAAAACAAATCAGGTCCCAGGCCACAGTGGAGAAAGAAGCCGGGATTCTGGCCCAGCCGCTAACCATTTGGCATCTGCCAGATCCCAGTCTGAGTGAAACTGCCACGTTTTTAAATGTAGGCGAATTCCTTTTTTAATTTTTGGTTTGGTTAACCGAAGCAAATACGATCGTGCGCCAAGGCGGTCCCAGAGTGTCAGTGCGCAGGGTCCGGGCCGGGCTCACAGAACTCCTTGCTTGAGGATTGAAAAAGCCATCCCGGTGCGGGCAAAGGGCAGGACCCCAGCGGCGGGCTGCCGCCTTGTGAGGCCCGGTGGACCCAGCGCGAGCTGTTACCATTTTTCCATGTCTCCGTTTTCTCATCTGGAAGACAGGGATGGTGACGGCACCCATCTCACAGGGCTGCCATGACAACTAAAGGAGTGACTACGTATAAAATGCTCAGGGAAGCACTCAGTACGTGGAGTTATTATTTGGTGATGGCTTGAGCTCCTGTCGCCTTTTTCTCTGAGAACCTACCAATGCACAGATTCATCCACAGAGACGGAAGAATGGAGTTAATGAAATGTGGAGGAAGGAAAAGGTACGGAGGCCTGCACGGGCATTTGTGCTACATGGAGTATCAAGTTTCCAGAAGACAAGCTCCTAAGGACAGCAAGCCAGCCGTTCATCATCCACACTTGACCTCCCGGGTGGTGTAAATGATGCTCCCCGGAGATGGACAACAGGGCCGATGACGCTCCTCACAGCTGCAGCCTGGGTGCTCTTTCTACCTGTCCTAGGTGAGCGGGCTGCGAGAGCCGAGGAAGGCAAGCCCGAGGCAGGACCCGGGCTCAGAGCAGCTTGGAAGCAGTCTACACTGGCAACAGCACCACTGCCGCTCTCAGCGCCGCCACGGCCACAGTGCAGGGTTTGAGGAGACTGGGGTTTCCTACAAGGTTTTCTCAGCCTCTGATGACTTAGTTCACGAGAGCTCTGTTCCTTGAAATGTTCTCAGACTCACAGACATCTCACATTCCTTGGCCACATCAAAGGGGGAGGGATGCCCAAGGCTTTCCTCTCCTACGGCACGGAAAAACTCCATATACCACCTGCGCTCTCGGGCTGTCCACCTGCAGATGTGACCTGGAGACTTTGCTCAGTGCTGAAGGGCTGGAGGTCAACTTCTAGGTCTTTGTGCCTGAGAGACCCGGAGACTTCATTTAGAAATGGCTGCACTGGACTCTTATCTCTGAGGTCACTTCCAACCATAAAAATCTCAGGGCTCTCCTTCTATGAAGGGTTATTCTCCATACCATCGCCACCCCCTCTCCCCTCCTGCCAGTGTAACCCCTGGAGGCCTCCTCACAGGGAGCCCCTCACAGTGCTGAAGTATCTCAGTTCCCTGGCTACACCAGGAGCTCCCGGGGGGGCACACACCTGCTCCCGATCAGCTCCGCTCACTACCCACAGCGTCTCATCCAACATGTGCTCACAGAATCGAAGTACATTCGAAACGGTAATTCTTTAAAACAACCACTTCAAAAATTCATGTCATGTGCTACTTCTCTGTAGTTGTACTGGATCCTTAGCTCTTTGCTCTTTGGGGGAAAAGGCAGCAGATGTGCCTTTTAAAGAATCAATGTTTAAATTTCAGTTGTTCAAAATGTAAACTGCCATGGAAACACCACAAATGAAATTTTTCACCATTTTCACGCCCGTCCCAAATGCTGCAAACTTATTTTTTAAGACATTTGTGAGTCAAATTATATCCTGAAGAGTCATCCAGATAACTGCATCCTACATACAATCTTGGTCTTGAGCCAGACAGTTGCTCAGCTGATGCACCCCCATTCTCCTTATATTGACCACTTTGTAATAATCAGCACTCATAGCTGACAAGGCGCTAAACTGATGAGAGCAACAAAATCCCAGCCTTTTCTTCCATACAAAAGCAAAGAAATAGAAAAGAAAAATAATCTGCAAGTCATTATTGGTATTTGCTACCCTCTGGCGGTCAACCTGGGGAAGAAGTGTCTACACCAGAAAACTGGAAACTATTTCACAGATGGCCCCTCTGAGGCTCACCCAGCTCAAACCCTGTATCCATCCCATGGGTCTTCCCCGGCATTGGAACAAGTCCTGCTACTCTGCCCCTTACACCTGTGTATGTATGTGTGAGGACGCTAGAGAAAGAATAATGTCAACCTGAGTAGAACGAGATGAGCAATGTGAATCTGCTTCCTCAAAGCATACACATCTGAAAAGACAAGTATACAACGGACACAGGATGAGCTCCATTTTCAATGCTCCAACTCTCTGTGATACCAAATGACTGGCCACATCACAAAAGCGTCAACGGAATAAACATCAGTCAACTTTGCCTCCTGAATTTCAATGATACACACACTTGTGAGCGTCACACATTTTCAAGACATTACTCTAGGGAACCCATCTCCTCCCCCTCACTCTACCCTCCATTATTCCATGCCTCTTGACAGGGCAGAAGTCTCAGTGCGATCATTGTCAGAGTACTTCCATTTCCATCCAATCCCATTCAGTTTAGTCCCCACCCCAAGCCCTCGTGGGTACAAGACCCTACAGAGATGCTTCTTAGTCCTTAGTGTTGGGTGAGGGCCAGGCTCTGGAGGATGGTGTATGCCTCTGACTCCTCCTGACACACTCTTGCCTAGGGAGTTTTTCTAAAATATGGTATCCATTAGAAAGGTGACTGCTTCTGGGTGTTGTATGGAAACCAATTTGTCAATAAATTTCATATATATAAAAAAAAAAAAAAGAAAGGTGACTGCTTTTCTTTAGAACATTCTATAGCTCCCCGTTAACTATGAAACCATTCATGAATGGATCACCCTTGTGTTCAGAGTCTTTGAAGTGGGATGGGTGGGTAGATGGGTGAATGAATGGATGGATGGATGAATGGATGGGTGGATGGATGGATGGATGGATGGATAGGTGAGTGGATCAGTGGATAAACAGATGGATGAATGGGTGAGCTGGATGGACAGATAGATGGACAGACAGATGGATGAATGGACAGGTGGGTCTATAGTGTGAAGATTGACAGGCTGATGAGTGGATGGATGGATGGATGGATAGATGGATGGAGAGGTGAGTGGAAGGAAGGAAGGAAGGAAGGAAGGAAGGAAGGAAGGAAGGAGGGAAGGTTAAAAAGACTGCATGACTTTTAGTGCTCTACTGGGACCTACACTAAAGCTGAATAAAAAGACATGGTCTCTGCCCACTAAATGTTCTATTAATAATGATAAAAATAAGATCAAACTGAGTGACAAGAAGGAGGTAAACATAAAATGATTCCAGAAGAAAACTACAGTGGGTGACCTCCTAGCAAGAATTAAACAGACAAAAACTTGATAGTATCATAGTGGTAGCCACAGAAATTGAGGTTATTAATTTTAGGGACGGAGGGAGCGTCAACTCGGGGAAAAATGTCATAGCATCTGGTTCATGGTTGTCAGGGCAGGCAAACTGTCACACTCTGACACGAGCTGCCCAGCCCCAGCCCCAGCCCCAGCCCCAGCCAGTGACTAAAGCACACAGAGCCAGATGCAGGAGCCAGCGCCAGGGTAAGAACACTCACATCCCAGACATCTCTGAGGATGTGTCAAAGCCTGGGTGAAGGGGAAGCCCCAAGCTAAGGCCAGAGAACAGCAGGAACACACAGCCTGCTCAGCTGTGTTCACCCAACGCGCCATCACGCCCCTTGTGGTTTAAAGAGCCCACTTTGACTCAGAAGACTCATTTACCCCCTACCTCTTCTTCTTTGTTGTTCTAATTCTCCATGAAACCTTATAGTCAAAGGTCTTGAAAAGGTTATTCAAGGCCAGGATATCCCCACACTCCCATCAATAGGGGAGAGAGAGACTCTCTTGAAAACGTGGACCCTACCACCTTCCTCAGGCCCTTTATTCATGTCCAACAAGGCTCACTATCAGAAAAGATCATGTTCCCATCACAAGTTCTGAGTGTCCCACATGAAACCATTTTCTTCCCTTTGCTCTCCCTTCAGCCCCAGGAAGTGGGAAAAGCTATCCACCATCATACATACCGCAACCTTTTATGACTCAGAGACGGTCATTCACTCTCTCCACTCTTCTCTCAAGACCATGTGTCCTTCACTGCACCCCAGGAAGACAGTCAGATGGCACGGACCTCACTGCTCTCCATCCCATATCCACAGACACCCATGACCACAGACATTTTTCAGCCACATCCAGCTTCAGCCTCATAATTCTCCACTGTCAGCTCAAGCACCAGTACCACAAAGGGCTGAGCATGGGTTATAAACCCAGTTCGGTATCCCCACAACCTCAGAGGTCATTTTCACGATCTACGTTCCTGATCTTGATCACATAAGCCCCCACATCCCTTATAATAATAATAGCAGCCTCCGCGTATTGACGATTTAGTGCATGCCTGCACCCTAGAAGCCCTTTACAGGTGCTGACCCACTCAGGCCTGGATTACAACAGCTCTACGAGGCAGTGCTGTCTTTCTTTTTAGGGGCGTGGCGAGGCTCAGTGACTTGCCAAGGTCATGCAGAGGCAGGCTGCAAATCCAAGAGGCTGGTTCCGGAGTCCATGCTGTTAATGGCCTCTGGAGTAAGCACAACATTCCAGCTGTTTCCATGCATGTCACTCCCACACATCTCAACCGAACAACTTTATATGGGGCATCTTCCCTCTGCCTGCCTCAGCACTGGCTCCAGGATAAGGAGAGAAGGAGGAGCACGGCTCCCAGCAGCTGCAGACCTGGTTGGCGGCTGTGGTGAGGATCTTCCTCAGCCAACAGCTCACAGGCCAGCTCACGGCCTTCTGTGGCCCAAAGCTGTAACTCAGCTAATTGGGCAGCCCATGAACAGGCCTGAGAACCTCCAGCTTCTTAGGTTTCATGTAGTGCATTTGGGCCGCCCCTGTTCCCACCGAAGTCAACCATATCTTTCAATAATATCTACATGTCAATCTTATCTACACAACATACTAGGTATGACCTTCCTTCTGTCTCCCTTACCAAGGACCAGCAGAGTCAGCCTATGTATATTCAATGCCCACCTTGGACAAATTCCTTTAACCTCCTCATGCCTCAGTTTCCCCATATGCCAACGGAACTCTCTCAGAGCTGTTGCGAGGAGAAAGAAGTTAACACCTGTAAAGCACATATTATGTGTAGAGTCCGAAGGAAGGGGTTAGCGACATCCTTCTTCCCTGCCACCCTGGAATGGGTCGAGGGGTTGGGGTGTGGGGCATGAGAATAAACACGTGTTGAATGCTTAGTTCACAAATCAGGTTGTGGATTCTGATGCGTTCTTCATTCGTTCTGTCAACTCCTACTCGCTGTGCTCCTAGTATGTGCCCTACCACGTGGGAAGCTGAACACTCAGCCGTGAATGAAGCCGGCAGGGCCCGCACCGCAATGAGCTTTTAGGCTAGCAAGGACGCAGAAACGGCCTGTCATGTCTTTAGCTGGTCGTAACCACAATAAATGCTGCAAGGGGGAGTGCAGTGCCTTGGGCACATGACAGAAGGACCACCCGTAGGCTGTGACCTTTCTGAAGAAGGGACACTCGCCTGAGCTCTGACATGTACACGAAAACTCACCAAGTGAAAAGTGGGGGTGGGTTTGCTAGGCAGCACAACAGCATGTGAGAAGGAGGGTGGAGTGAGAAGTCATGCAAGTCACTGGAGACCAGAAGAGAACTTGGGCCATGATCCTAGGGACCCTGGGAGGCCAGGAGGGTGACAAGGTGGCTGGGACAGGGCTGGAAAGTTACAACTGTAGGCATCCGCTCTGCACAAGGGTTCTCCAAGTAGAGTGCCCAACCAGTAAAGGCAGCATCACCTGGGAAGTTGCTGCAAATGCAGGCTCCCCAGCCCCTCCCAGAGCGGCTCAGGACTCTGGGGGAGAGACCCCGCTTCTGTGCAATACCTACTTTAAAAGACTAGGGAGGGGCTCAGTCGGTTAAGCGTCTGACTTTGGCTCAGGGGTCATGATCTCACTGTCCGTGAGTTTGGGCTCTGTGCGGACAGCTCGGAGCCTGGAGCCTGCTTCAGATTCTGTGCCTCCCTCGCTCTCTGCCCCTCCCCCGATTGCTCGCTCTCTCTCTCTCTCTCTCTCTCTCTCAAAAACAAATGAACGTCAAAAAAAGAAAAAGACTAGGGAAGACCCTTAGGCGAGCAGGGACCGGCTTGTCTTATGCTGAAATATCTACTTCCACACAAAATTAACCCAAAACGATGGGCTAGACCTCCTTCACATTTCACACTCCCTCTACTTCTGCCTCCAAACTCATGGTGACTTTCCCCCACTTCCCTCCTCCTTCTGGAAAGGCCTCCCAGCCTCCCCACTTCAGCTACAGAGCCCTCCCAAGCCCCCACCTCCCACCCCTGCCAAACGTCTTGGTTTCCTTTTCCTTTTGTTCCTGCTAATCACTTAATCTGGCACAGCACCCTGGACACAAATTGGAGGAAGGCTATTAAGGCAAGCCTTTAAGAGAAAAATCTGAAAATGCTGAGAAACTATGGAAATGAGAGAGAACCATGAAGAATAAGACATCTGGGCAAAGTTTAAAAGGACGGGGCATGCTCAGCCTTGAGCAAAATGTCACCATGGGGAGCCGCGGTGACAGTTTTCTAATACATGAGGAATGCACGGAGGAGAAAAGGATCCATTTTTCCACTCATCAGCGAGAGCAGAACAAGCAGGGCCGTCTTAGGTTTCAGCCGAGAAAACATCTGTCATGCGTTTGAGCCCTAGGAGAGGAGGAGTTGCCAAGAGGACGGGTGAGATCATCCTCGCCCGAGACGCGCGCGATGAGATCACAGTGGCCAGGGTCGCTGTCCATCAGGGCCGAGCGCAGCAGGGGCACCCGAACCGTGCAGAGTCGCAGGCTGCGCGAGCGGGTCTCCCTGTCACAGAGTCGACCTGCCTCCTGGGCAGGGCAGGTGCTGACTCACGGCCACTGCATTTTGCTTCAGATACAGAGGAATCCAAAGGAAACTACGCACTTCTGCAAAACGTCTCAGACTTGCCTCGTTACCTGCAGGCCAGGATTCCAGGCATCTGTTTTCCTGGAAAAGCCCATTTATTCCTTTCTTACAGCCAGCTGCTGTCTTCCCAGCAACAGCGGCACTGGCAACAGGCATCACGTCAGTAATGGCTCAGAGCTATTGAACATCTGCTCTGTGCCAGTGCTCTACACACCCCCCTCACTCATGCCTCACCGTTATCACAAGGCCCGTTTCACAGGCAAAGAAACTAAGGCTTAAGGAGGGCTCTTGATTTGCCCACGACCCCACTGCTGGTCATGTCCAGGCTGAGACTGGAGCCCTCGGTTTTCTGACTTCAGAGCCCATGATCAAGATAATGCCTCTACGGTGCCAGCGTTCAGTAGAATGGAGAATGCACACCTTTTAAAAAATCAGCCACTCTGGGGGCGCCGGGGAGGCTCAGCCGGTTAAGCGGCCAACTCTTGATTTGGGCTCAGGTCATGATCTCACAAGTCATGAGTTCCAGCCCTGCATCGGGCTCCCCGCTGACAGTGGAGCCTGCTTGGGATGCTCTCTCTCCCTCTCCCTGCCCGTCCCCTGCTCATGCTGTCTCTCCCTTTCTCTCTCTCTCTCAAAAACAAATAAACATAAAAGAAAAGAATCATCCACTCTGTCTCCTCTCTCCCATCTTCTTTGCTCCAGATCTGGTGATACTTAAAATCAAGTCTCTTCCAGAAGGTCTGCCACTTCCCCATCTCTGCTGTCCTGATCCTGCCCCTCGGGACTCCAGCACTAGGCTGAATGAGCTAATGGGGCTGCGGGCAGCCTGGGCGTCCTTCACACAGCATCGCCCACTCGGAAACATAAAGCATAGGCTTTCTGCACCGCCTTCTAGCCGGGAGCCAGCAGGGGCCTTCGTGTTCACCGAGCACACTCTCCGCGAAGGGACCCCAAGGCTCCTGCCGTCACAGGGGATATTACGCAGATACTGCCATCGAGGCACCAGCTGATCCTGAATCCGATTTTGTCCCATCTACAACGTAATTCTCAGCTCACTGGCTTCTCTCCTTTTGCCTCTTTCTGGAGTCTCGAAATGGCTGCAATGGTTTCGATGACAGACTTGAAGAAGAAGTCCTCCTCAGCACTCTGATGCTGTGCTAGATAGAGCCTTGGCCTCACCTCTGCGCCCAGTTCATCACAAGCTCATTCATTTGTCAGATGATTCAGCTAAGGGGACCAACCAGCTGAGCCACTCCTGACGAGGGGCTTCAGAATTGAACACCCTTTAAGGGCTGCCGAAAAACAAGGGCGGGAAGCAGTGCCCATGGGCAGACTTGAGGTCACTGGCTCGGTACGGAGTGTGGGTATTCACGGCATCACAGTCGTACCAGCTGACAGGAAACACAAAACACAGGGAAGCTCCTGTCAGGCAGGCTTCCTGGGAAGCTGGACCAACACAGTGGAAATGAGTAAAGAAGGATTTTCCTGCTACTCAGAAGACTTTGTGCTGATGTCAGGTGAATGAAATTTATTCCTTCTTGATGGAAAAATTGGATTCAAGCCACAATGTATATTCATGGGTTTCTTAATTTTTCTTCCAGCTTCACCAAGCTCAGTGGAGCTTAAAGCAGGCTTTTCCCTCATGCAAAGAGATGAAAAGGGCCCAGAGAACAGATAATGCTGAGACTTGAGGAGGAGGAGGAGGAGGAGGAGGAGGAGGAGGAGGAGGAGGAGAAGGAGGAGCAGGAGCCTTCCAGAACTTTCCTCTCTGGGCTGCTCTTTCCAAACTAGTTGGTATTGGGGAAGGTATGGGAGGAGGCGAGGTAGAGATGCCTTCCGGGGGTCTGGCTTCATGGACTCCAACCTGTGACACTGAATGTCACACCCCAAAAAGCCACACGACCATCAAAGCTCCCCAGTAAACTCAGCTGAGATATGCCAGCCTTCCCTCATGTGTCAGCTTTTAGCTGCTTCTCCAGCAGATGCGTCTGTTCTGAATGACCCGTTCCCCCAGGGTCAAGTTTGTGGCCCTTTTGCCACAGTGCCTATGTTCCACCCACCATAATCAGCAGCACATCTAAGATGCCGATGGATAGGATCCCATGATAAGAAGGGTGCAGAAATGCTCTCTGGGTATGGCCAACTGGCGCTTCTCAGTATCTAACCATTAACCTTAGCCACATTATACCAACTGTGGCTCAGGAAACTCAGCTCCTGAAACTGTTACCCATCCCTGGAATAAGCAGAGAATAAACAGTGATGTAAATTCAAATCAGAGTCGACTACCTTCGTGGCACCCATAGCTTGGAAAGTCACAGCTAACCTTGAAGGGGTCAGCGTTGCCAGCATCCCGTTGAATCTTGCACTCTTGTTCTTAATAGGGGAACGGGACCGCCCATCTGGAGCCACAGAGCCAAACCTAGGGTAGGGCAGAAGCAGGTGGAAAAGAGGGGCAGGTTTAACACAAAAGAAGAACTTGGCTCCACTAGAAAGGATACCATATGCACACAGAGGGATGTCCCACAGGTCTCCAGATCCAGGAACCGCCCTCGCAAGATAGCAGAGTCAAGGGTGAGGCAAGATGTCCTCAGGAGACTCTGACAAAGGCTTGACCCATGAAAAGTAAAAGCAGGTTCCCTGCCACCACCAGCCTATGACTCAGTAGCGGCTCCCGGCAAAAAGAAGGATGAAGACCACCCTCAATGAGCCAACGGCGGAGCCCGAGTGTGAAGACCACACATCGATCTGCTTTTTTGTGGTTGACATACAATTCAAATACCATAAAATCCCTTCTAAAGCGTGCAATGCAATGGTTTTTAGCACCTTCACAAACTTGTACAACCATTATCACTATCCAATTCCAAAACATTTCACCACCCCAAAAGGAACCTCATACTATTAGCGGTCACTCCCCATCATACCCCCAGGCCCTGGAAACCATGAAGCTGCTTTCTATCTCTATGGATGTGTCTACTCTGGACATTTCACATCAGCGGAATCATACCACGTGTGGCTTTTGTGTCTGCCTCCATTCACTCAGCTCACTGTGTTCAAGGTTCACGCGTGGTTTAGCATGTATCATATACTTCCTCCCTTTTCGTGGGCCAATGATACTCCATTGTATGGAGTCACCGTATTTTGCTTATCCATTCATCCGTTGATCGGCACTCGGGTCGTTTCCCCTTCTACGGATACTATGAATATTTACACTATGCACACTTGTGTACAAGTTTTTGAGCGGACATGTTTTCAATTCTCTTGTGAACAATGTTTCCACACCTACCCAGGAACAGAGCTGCCGCTGGCTCCTACGAAAATTGTAAACTTTTGAAGAAGTGCCAAACTCTTTTCCAAATCAGCAACACCATTTACATTCCCACCAGCAGCATAGGAGGGTTTCAATTTTTCCACATCCTCGCCAACCCTTATTATGGCCTGCCTCTTTTATTATAGCCATCTGAGCAGGTGCAAAATGGTGTCTCATTGCGGTTTTGATTGGCATTTCCCTAATGACAATGAGGCTGAGCATCTTTTCATGTGCTCAGTAGCCATTTGCATATCTTCTTGGGAGAAATGTCTATTCAGATCTTTGCTCATTTTTCAAGTGGGTCATTTTTCTTTTTATTGTTGAACTGTAATAGTTCCTTTTGTATTCTGGATACTACATATGTATGATTTGCAAATGACCTACATGGTATACATGTATCATATATATTACAACATATGTGATTTCCAAATATTTTCTTCCATTCTGTGCATCGTCTTTTCACTTTCTTCTTAGTGTCCTTTGAGTTGCAAAAGTTTTTTCATTTCATTGAAGTCTAACTTATCTCTGTTTTTGTTTGATTGTTTGTGCTTTGGTGCTTAAATTAAGGTCACAAAGATTCACACCTATGTTTTCTTCTAAGAGCTTTACAGTTTTGGCCCTTACATTTATATCTATGATTTTTTTTTTTTTTTGAGAGAGAGAGAGAGTGAGAGAGCTTAAGTCAGGGAGAGGGGCAGAGGAGGAGCGAGAGAGAGAGAGAGTGAGAGAGAGAGAGAGAGAGAGAGAGAGAGACAGAGAGAGAGAATCTCCAGCAGGCTCCACCCTCAGTGCAAAGCCCGCTTGCAGGGTCAGTCCCACAGTCCTGGGATCATGACCCGAGCTGAACTCAAGAGCTGGATGCCCAGGACACTCAACCGACTGAGCCACCAGGCGCCTCTATCTGTGATCCATTTTGAGTTAATTTTTATATATGGGATGAGATAAGAGTCCAAATTCAGGCTTTTGCATGTGAATACCCAGTTGTCCCCACACTATTTCTTGAAAAGACTATTCTTTCCTCGTTAAATTGTCTTGTCACCCTTGTTGAATATTTATTTCCCATAAATGTAAGAATTTATTCCTTGACTCTCCATTCTACTTCACTGTCTGCATATCTATCCTTATGCCAATACAGTGGTTTTTCTTTTTCTTTTTTGCCTCCCACCTGCTTTCAGGGGGATCCACTATAATAATCACACTGTCTCAATTACTATAGATTTGTACTAAATTTTCAGATCAGAAGTGTGAGTCTCCTACTTTGTTCTTCTTTAGCAAGATTGTTTTGGCTATTCTGAATCTCTTGTGTTGCCATATAAATTTTAGGATCAGTTTCTCAATTTCTGAAAAAAATAAAAGGTAACTGGGATTTTGATAGGGATTCCAATGAATCTAAACATCTATTTATTGGAATACTTTTTATCAACACCCCAAAAATGGGGCTCCTCCTTCAAAATACCTGTGTTGCGACTGCTATTCTCTGGTATATTGGGGGCAGTTTAAATACCAATGGAATGGCTTTAAAATCAAATCTTGCTTGGGGCATATGGGTGGCTCCATCGGTTAAGTGTCCTACTCCTGATTTAGGCTCAGGTCATGATCTCACGGTTCGTGGGATCACAATCTGAGTCAAAATCAAGAGTCATCAATCCCTGAGTCGAGTTCCACGTTGACAGCCTGGACCCTCCTTGGGATTCTCTCTCTCTGCCTCTCCCCCGCTTGCGAGTGTGCTCTCTCTTGCGTGATCT
Organism: Lynx canadensis; assembly: GCF_007474595.2. NCBI lineage: Eukaryota > Metazoa > Chordata > Mammalia > Carnivora > Felidae > Lynx > Lynx canadensis. The sequence goes on from NC_044305.1 coordinate 103,844,519, forward strand.
CCCTCTCTCTCTCCCTCTCTCTGAAAATAAATAAACTGTAAATATAAAATAAAATCTTGCTTACCAAAAAAAATTCTATGTTATTCTCAAACCTTCTACAGATCATGTAGTTCACTATCACTTTTCTTTCTGGTTGAATCTAACTTTCTAATCTCGAGGGCATTGGATGAATGCTAAACCAATGGGTCCAGCTTCTGGCAGACTGGCCAGGCCACTGAGAGCTCATTAGAGTGGGTGAGACATGGGGAGCTCCACATGTGGCTTTCCTTCCCTCTTCCCCATCTCCCAGAGCGGAGTGCGGCTGATAAGTGGCCAGGAAATGGGCAGGCACCTCTGGGGAAGGCTGGCAGTCCTCAGAGCTGCTGTCACGGGCACAGATAGCTCCTGAGGGGGCCTAAGGGTTTCAGCACACATCAGGATCACTGCGAAGATGCTTTTGTTTTTTCTGTTTTATTTCCTACCACTTCATGGCGGGGGGAGGTGGGTAGTCAACAGAATTTGGTCCTTTTACAGTTTGTTTCCCACACATTTTTCTTAAACTTGTGGCATCTGCTGGCAAGGGCTTGCAGGCAATGAAAAGGAGTGAAGTGTTAAAGAAAAATCTATCATAAAGCAGGGAGACAGCTGATTATGCACAGCTTGATTGATTGCTTTTTCACAGATTTCAATAGCACTGGAGGTCAGGATTTTCATTGGATACATGAAATGCTGTTGAGAAAAATAAAGGTAATTCGTGTTTCTTGGCCTTGGCAAAGCGTAATGTGAACCCCTAGAGCTCCACCCCCAAAGTGCGCCCGAAGAAGAAGCCTTCACCTCATCATTTAACCCACCCCTGACACCAGTGGGATGCTGGGAAATAGTGACACTGAGCATCTCTGACATCCATCCAAGTAGTACGGGCTACAACAGCCTATTAAGCTGAAAGGCGGTACCTTATCTCCTGCCACCCGCCAAGAAGACAAACACTACCTGGTGTATAATAGAAAAAAAATTTTTTTTCAAGGAAACAACCTAAATGCCCAACAATAAGGGATGGATTACATAAATCATAGATCACTTATTCAATAGTCTATCATGGCAATATTGAAAATGGTAATGCGTATATGTAATTACTGTTGCATAAAAACATTTGACATAATGTTAAACAGGAATTAAGAATTATAAAACATAGAATTTATAAGTGGATCTCATGCAGTAAAAATTAAACATACCTCTCTCTGTTGGTACATTAGCATGGAAAAAAAGTCTAGAGTTACACATTAGAGTGTGTGCAACAATCATTAAGTCTGGGTAACAGCATTCTGGGTAATATTCATTTATTTCTATTTTTGTACCCACATTTTCCAGTGGGTAGTCAAGAGACTTCTGGGAGTGGTTCAAAGACGGCCTAGATGTGCAGCCCACGAGACAGAGACACCAGGCCTAGTTTGCGAGAGCAACGAGATCATACACACAGTCAACCTGAGTTAAAGAGAAAACTACTCACTTATCCAGAAGGTTCTCCCTTGGAATCCGAACCTCGTGAAATATTAAAATCCCATTATCCACACCACGCAGGCCTAGAGAGAGCAGAAGAGAGCTGCAGGGGGCAAATCCGTGCTAGCATCTGAACCACTACCCCTGCTCCTTCCCAGGCCTGTCTCCACTAAAACTCAAAACCCTTTTATTCACTCCCAGAATGGCTGATTCTTCCCTATTTGGGGTGGGGGTGGGGATGCTCTCTGTTTTCTTGAGGAGCTGTGCCTTCTGTGCTCCTGGGCTCAGGTGGAGGATCTCGGTGCTGTGACTTGGAAAGGAAGAGCTCTAGGCAACAGAAGGAATATCAGCCTGAACTCAGGGAAGGCAGGAAAGCCGCTTACTCCTCCAGTGATAGAGAAGTCAAATTTTTCCTCTTTCCCAGCGCTTCCTTCCCAGCACAAGGGGTACATGTGTGAAGCCACAAGAACAGCAGTGGGTGGCTGGGGTGACCCAACTCCCCAGAAGGTTCCTGAAAGCCCCTGGGCCCTTTTCCTAATGATACCTATCAGAGTCTGGGGTCTACTTTTTGTTCATTTTGCACTTAGAAAGATTTAATCTGAAGGGGAAAAAAAGTCTTTACTTAGTAAATGTCTTTATTTAGAACATCACCCCTTGACAAGGACACGGTTGCAGGTAGGAGCTTACAAGGAAACCAAAGCAGACTTTCTGAAGTTGCCCGTGTTTTCAATGTCTGGCACCACTTCACAAGAGCTGGGTCGTCTGCTCAAGAGGTGCTTTCAAGGGGTAAGGCCAGCAAGGGCCTCAGTCACCCCTGAGAGATACAATTAGAGCACTCACAACCCCACCCGCCGCCCATTCCAGCAGCCATGGCGGCAGTCAGTAAACACTGACAGGCCAAGGCGAGACTATCCCCTCGACCGAAGGATCAGCTTCTTCTCCCTCTTTTCTTTTTCTTCTTTCCTTTTTCCTTCTCCCCACCTGTTTCTTTGGTTTGGTTTGGCCTTGGCTGTGGACACCAGGGGAGCCCACGGGTATGGCCTGCTCTCACCAAGTGTTATAAATTGAATTGTGCCCCCCGCCCTCCAAAATCCACACGTTCGAGTTCTAACCCCCAGTACTTAGGAATGTGACCTTATTTGCAGATAGGGTCTTTACAGAGGTAACGAAGTTAAGAAAAGATCATTAGGGTTGCCCTAATCCAACGGACTGGTGTCCTTACTAAAAGGGGACATCTGAACACAGACACACGCACGAGAAGGGAGAACGCCATGTAAGCATGGAGACAGCCATGGACAAGCCAAGGAGAGAGGCCTGGCACAGATTCCCCCTCACAGCCCTCAGAAGGAACCAACCCTGCCAGCACCTTGGCCTTGGACTTAGAGCCTCCAGAGCCATGAGACAATACAGTGCTGTTGTTTAAGCCACTCAGCCTGCGGTACAACAGCCCCAGCAAACCGGGTCAGTCCTTAGGATTCATCAGGGGCCTCCTGGGCACCAACACCAGGCTGTGGCTCAGGGGCAGGAGAGAGAGCACCTCAACCCACCCTCTGAGAGCTCACACATCCAAGAAGAGGAGAGGAGGCAAAATTACCCAGGGCGAAGCTGCCTCATGACTAGAAAATGCGAGAGGCTGGGAGAAAATGAGGCCAGTGCATATTCCTAAATGGCAATCCTCAACATTCCCCAACAGTTCTCACATAAAAGACTCTCATCGGGCTTCAAAATCAGAGTCTTCTCTGCCTTCACTGCTTTGGTGAATTATTTTAGATTCTCCCTCGGGTTGGGGGAGGGAGGCAGGGAACAGCAAAAGATGCAGATGAGGGTAGGAGAGGGGTCACCTGGGGACTCACCTTCTTTGTACATCATATCAACGGCCGTCACTCCTGGGTACAAGGTTCCGTTTTCATCGCGGACAGGAACAATGCAACAGTGGGGCCCTAAGGATGACAAAGAGACAGTGCTAAACTCTCTTTTCAGGGCACTTGCGTGGCTCAGTCAGTTAAGCATCTGACTAGATTTCAGCTCAGGTCACGATCTCATGGTTCAGGGGATCGAACCCCGAATCAGGCTTTGTGCTGACAGTGCACAATCTGCTTGGGATTCTGTCTCCCTCTCTCTCTGCCCCCCCGACCCCCGCTCGCTCTCTATCTCTCTCAAAAATAAATAAATAAGCATTAAAAAAGAAATAAAATAAACTCTCTTTTCTAAAGATATAATTAAAGCTTTATTCATTTCCTGGGACAGTATACAATTGTGTTGATCCTGAAGCTCAGTCAGTTCTATGACTGAATCGTATACAGCAGTCCCCCCACCCTTGTTCACAGGGATATGTTCCAAGACCCCAGTGAATGCCTGAAACCACAGATAGTACCAACCCCATCTATACATGCCATGCGTTTTCCTATACATACAAGCCTATGATAATGTTTAATTTAGGAATAAGGCCCAGTAAGAGATTAACAACAATAACTAATAATAAAATAGAACAATTATAACCCTATGCTATAGTAAGAGTTATGTGGGGGCACCTGGGTGGCTCAGTTAGTTGAACGTCCAACTCCAGCTCAGGTCATGATCTCACAGTTCGTGAGTTCAAGCCCCACATGGGGCTCTCTGCTGTCAGCAGAAAACCCGCTTTAGATCCTCTGTCCCCCTCTCTCTGCCCCTCCCCCGCTTGTGCTCTCTCAAAAACAAATGAACTTTTTTTTTAATTTTTTTTTTAACGTTTATTTATTTTTGAGACAGAGCATGAACAGGGGAGGAGCAGAGAGAGAGGGAGACACAGAATCCAAAACAGGCTCCAGGCTCTGAGCTGTCAGCACAGAGTCCAACGCGGGGCTCGAACTCACGGACCGTGAGATCATGACCTGAGCCGAAGTCGGACACTTAACCGACCAAGCCACCCAGGCGCCCCTAAACATTTTTAAAAAAGAGGTACATGACTGTGCTCTCTCTGTCTCAAAATATCTTCTTACATTGCACTCACCCTTCTCTTGATGGTATGAGATGATAAAATGTACAGGGAATGATGAGATGTGTGGGGAATGATGTAGCCCCTGGGATGCAGAGAACACTACTACTGACCCTCTGACCGCACGTCAGAAGAAGGATTATCTCTTTCCAGGCTACAGCTGACTGCAGGTAACAGAAACCACGGAAAGCAAAACCGTGGGTAAGCTGGGGGGGGGGGGGAGGGACTACTGTCATGCCAAAATGTAATCATAAATTTTGTCATCGTAAATATTTAAGAGATAAAGTTGGTACTGAATTTTATACAAGCCAAAAACGGTGCCGTAAAATGCACTTTCAGGGTAAAGCACTCGCTGGAAAATAGTAATCGTAAAGAAAATTATTCTCGCTTTCTGCGCCAGCAACAAACCTTGAGACCTTCCATTTATGATAAGCTGAGCAAACACGGCCGCGTAATTCCCATGCATCGCGTTTCTGACGAACATCTTCTCAGCATTTTCACACGGCGTGTCAATTACGAACTCCTACACAGAAAAAGCGCGTTCGAGTTTCTGCTTTCTTATGGCTCATTTCAACCCGTTGGCTCAGTGCAATAAAGACTGTGAAATAGAACCACATCATGACCTCACGGCAGAGGAGCAGGCAAAACCCCCCAACCCCTGGTGATATATACTCTCACTCCCAAACACCCCACTGGCAAGGCTCACAGGGAAAGACGGGACATCTAATGACCTGGGACCCCTAGCTGGATGAGTCCACATCTATGTGTTTTATTTTGCCTGCTGGGCATTGCCCCTTCTGGCCAAATGACTTAGTTCCTCATGCCCTCCACTCTTGCCCAGGCCTTAAAAATCCCTGCCTCATTGATATGGGTCAGCAACCAACTGAGGGCCAAAACCATATGCCTGGCTGATAGCAAGCCTAATAGACAACGATGACCTATTTCCACCATGGCTTAGAATCTCAGTCCACACAATTCTGATTTTTATAAAAAGAAAAAACCTCATTGGACCCTTAGGATGATTGTTTCAGAACCTGCCCCTCTGTTTTCCCGGTCAATGAAGATAATAATTAAAAGTTCCCCCAAATGCATAAGCCCTTAAACTGAAGCATTGGTAAATAACTCTCCATCTTATAAGGGAAAGAACCTTTACAATATGCCACCCAGTTTGTCTCCACAGCATGACCGGGGATTCCAGCCCCATACAGCCTGAGATAAACTTGGGTCAGAAGAACACACAGGGCTTTTGTTTTCAGGCTCTGCTCAATCTCGGTCTTCTCTTTCCCCCTCTCCAGAAGCCAGTACAGAATCCCAGTGGAGATGCTCCCCTTCACCTCTAATTCTGCCTGCCACCCGAGTTACCCTTCAACCTCTTGCCAAGAAGGGACTGACAATAACTGTCAGCTCTGAATGCGGGGTCCCCGGGACAGGTCGGAGAATCCAGGGGAAACGGCAAAAGGGCAGGATTGCACCTTTCATTGGAGCTGACTGTATCGAAGATGTGGTTGAACTAAACCAACAAGCGACTGATTGTGTGAAGATGATCTCAGAATTCAGATTTTCAGGTGCATAGACTACACTTTCCCACTGGCCAAGAAATACACTCCTGAAGCCTAAGGAAACATTCTCTGACATATGTTTGCACAGGGAAACTTCTAACATGTGCGAGCGCTTTTCGGAAACGTAAGTGGACAAGCTGAATCTGTTTTTAAGAGAAGTCTCTGGAGACTGCCCTTGTCTTATCAGGTCAGCCAGGACTTCTCAAAGAAAGGAATTATTTGAGGCTGGATGCAGTAACAACAACAACGAAAACACCACACACACACACACACACACATACACACACACACACAACATCAAAAAAAAAAAAACCCACAAAACCCCATGTGGTGAAGAGATGCTTACCCCCGGAGGGTAGGAAGAGAAGTAGTAGAATGACCCTGTCCTGGCAGGAAAGATCTGGTGAGCTGGGGAAGAGGCAGGAGGCCATCCATCCCCGTACACATCTGATATACTCTGGGAAAGGAGGTTTGTCACTTCTGGCAAAGACACTTGATTTGGAAAGTTTGCATAAACCAAAATGCTGGCATTAAAGCAGGATCTAAATAATGCACACCATGTGTGTTGGTTCCTACCATAATTAGTTGTTGAAGGCCAACCAATTGGTCAGTGCTGTAAGCACTAGAACAAAACAAAACAAAACAAAAAAAGTCTTTGGCCCGAGAGCTCTTAGCCTCATTCATTTTTGCTATTTAGCGCAAAATGTAAAAATAAACCTCTCTCTGGCTTCTTAATTATCCGTACCACTAACCCAGCCACTGTCCAAAAAAATAAAAATAAAACAGCCAACCCACAGAGAAGAATAACCAAGAAAATGTAAGAGATTGGAACAGTCCTTGAGGGAGAGAGGGCTCATTCGATACGCTCTAGCATTTTAAAAGGGAAACGAGGGGGGAAACAGAAAGAAATGAGGGAGAAACCCGTCCCCCTGCTCTGTCAGTTCTCAGTGGCTTGAGTTTATGATGGGCTCATTCTCTCACTCCTACCGGAGGCACAGCGCTCTCCAGAGTGTCCTCATCATTATGATTTCAACTTTGCGGCTCCCCTACAGGAAGCGGCAGCTGCGGAAGCACACCAGGTAGCTAAATCGTTTATGCTGCTTGGGGAAAAGGGGACCCACACGGGGAAGTGATTTTGGCGGGGAAAAAAAATAATAATTGTAAAAAGAAACAAATAAATAAGAACTCTGGATGCAGTTCCCCCCCCCCCACCGCCCCCCGCCCTTTAACGAGAGCAAGGTGACCTCAGTACCATGGTTTAGGGAGAGAAAAAACTGACCGACCTAAAACCCAAAAGATGTTCGGTCAGCATCCCACCACTGGCAGAGGAGCTCAAATGTTAAGGGCAGTCCCACCCACTTGAACCAGACTCACTCATTAACCACATACTCAGAGCCCGTTTTTCCTACCCTCTGTGAGCCTCAGTTTCTCTGCCTAGAAAATAGGGACAATAATACCTTCCTATAAAACTATAGGATAGTTAACACAATGTTACATGTAGACTGCTTAGCCTGATGCCTAGCACACATGTGCTACATTAGCAGAAGCGGCTTACCATCATGTTTACTGGATGGTTATTGCGAGGGAAGACAGTAAACTAAACAGAAGGGGGTTGACACTGAGCCAGGCGCATAGCAAGTATTCAATAACTGTCAGTCCTTATTCTTGCTATGACCTTGGACATCACTGACAATTGTAGAGAACTATCACCTGGGCAGGACAGGATGAACATAGTCCCAAACAACCATCATTTGAATCTGTCATTCTAAACTCTGATCACCTCTATGGGGCGCCTGGGTGGCTCAGTCGGTTACGCGTCCGACTTCGGCTCGGGTCATGATCTCGCGGTTCGTGAGTTCGAGCCCCACGTCGGGCTCTGTGCCGACAGCCAGAGCCTGGAGCCTGCTTCAGATTCTGTGTCTCCCTCTCTCTCTGGCCCTTCCCCTCTCGAGCTCTGTCTCTCGCTCTTTCTCTCAAAAATAAATAAACATTTTGGGGCGCCTGGGTGGCGCAGTCGGCTAAGCGTCCGACTTCGGCCAGGTCACGATCTCGCGGTCCGGGAGTTCGAGCCCCGCGTCAGGCTATGGGCTGATGACTCAGAGCCTGGAGCCTGTTTCCGATTCTGTGTCTCCCTCTCTCTCTGCCCCTCCCCCGTTCATGCTCTGTCTCTCTCTCTCTGTCCCAAAAATAAATAAACGTTGAAAAAAAAAATTAAAAAAAAAAATAAATAAACATTTTAAAAAAACGTAAACTCTGATCACCTCAATTAGCATTTGTGGGCCAGGAAAACCTGCTAACGAAAATTCAGATTCTGAAAGACAAACTCAGAAAAAATGAAGATCAGACTGAGTAGCCATACCTACACTCATGTACCATACTTGCACACATATATTTACCCAAACTCATTTCTAGAAAGTACTCCAAAATTTATGTATTCCTTTGTAGTTCTTAGGAAAGCCCAAAATCAAATAAGAAACTATGAAGGGGAGTGAAATAAATAAATACTTTCTTTTTTTTTAATGTTACTTATTTTTGAGAGAAAGAGACAAAGCATCAGTGGGAGAGGGGCAGAGAGAGAGGGAGACACAGAATCAAAAGCAGGCTGCAGGCTCCAGGCTCCAGGCTGTACAGGGCCTGACGCGGGGCTCGAACTCACGAACTGTGACATGAGATCATGACCTGAGCTGAGAGGAGATCATGACCGGACGCTTAAACGACTGAACCACCCAGGCACCCCAATAGTTACTTTCTTTATTCAGGAGGAGCAGGAGCTAAAGAAATAGTGATATCTGTAGATTTATACAGCAGGGTTTTCACCTTGCATCAGTGGAGAGAGGTCAATTTAGAAGGTCTTTTAAAAAAAATTTTTTTAACGTTTATTTATTTTTGAGACAGAGAGAGACAGAGCATGAATGGGGGGAGGGTCAGAGAGAGAGGGAGACACAGAATCCGAAGCAGGCTCCAGGTTCTGAGCCGTCAGCACAGAGCCCGACGCGGGGCTCGAACTCACAGACCGCGAGATCACAACCTGAGCCGAAGTCGGACGCTTAACCGACTGAGCCACCCAGGCGCCCCTAGAGAGTCTTGATGGACTGTTTTTTATAAATGAGAATGGAAGGAAAACTAATAAAGTTCATCACATACAGCAAACATAGTAAAAGTTAAGACCGTTTTGTGAAATTCTGTTTTGGTTGCCATGTGAATTCTCACGCAGGTCACGGTTAAAAACACAGCCTAATGCCAGTAATGAGGGCGTGGCTCCCAGTAAGGATGCCCCAGCCCACACAGCACCCTCCTGCCACACCGGGCAAAGGGGAGTGCAGACAAAAGCGTCTCGTCCAGTCATTTACCTGCTGCTTTCGGGAAGGATGACAAAATGGCTCCAGTCCTGTTCTCACAGAGTTGTCACAAAGCATCCAATTAATGAGTGCATGTGGAGAACGTGGAGCGGTGCCCACACATAGTGGGTGCTGTGAATGTGTTGGCCGATATTAGACACGTGAAAGTTGAGCGTATGCCCACCTCCACTGAAGCACTTACCCATTTGTTCGAATCTGAGCACCTCGGGCCAGACAGCACACACAGAGGATATGAGGTTGGCCTCAGGAAGAAGGAGAGTCCTGTTCTGAACAGGTCTCCTGCCACCCTGAACTGCAGAATGATGGGCAGAATCCTCACCTGCACAGAGAGGTCAAAGGTGGCTTGGGTCTGGATCCCTCTCACGTCGCTCCCGTGGCCCCTCTCGGTCACTGCGAACATCCCAGTGTATTTCTGCCCCTGGAGTTTACCAGACAGTATAAGGGCATTAGCTAGTCAGGTGGTTGCTCTAACGGAGACTTCTCTGATGATCAAGAGTATGAGTGAGAGGGGAAGAGGTGAATTGGAGAGAATTGTAAGAATTCAGCCCGGCGGCAGCTGATGTGATAACAATACGACAATTTTTAGAAGCTAGTCTTGAAATTCTCATTCTGAACAAGATTCTTGCCGCCACCCATTCTCTGATTTCTTTTCTTGTTCTGCAAACATGCACACGCACACATCTAGCTACTGTGAACTTTTAAGGCTCTCCACGGAAGACATCTATTGAGGTACGTGCCATACCTGGAGTGGCTGAAGCCACTTAGTCACATGTCCCGGGCTTCCAAGATTCCTGACTGTGCCACCAAATAGCCAGTAAATTATTCCACGCTGAAAACAAGCACAACATTGGCCATCGTTAGCAACAGTCAACAACTTAATGACAACGAAACCCCTGGTCAAGGGCCACTCGGGGAGCGTCTGTTCAGCTCATCAAGCCTTACGTAAGCCCCACCAGCAGCAAGGCATCCGTGCCCTTCCTTTCATTGCCTGGGAAGCTCCAGTCCCTGTCAGCAGACATAGCCCATGGTTCTGTCACTTGGAGAGGAGGACCCAGCACCACAAAGTGTCAGTTCTCCATCCTCAGGGCTGCCCAGTTCAGCCCATCAAATGACTCTTTTTTTCTTCTTTCACTTTCCTTTCTTTCATTTCATCATGGTGAGTATACTTTCTAATCCCCATTCCCTATTTCCCTTAACTCCCCACCCTTCTCCCCTCTGGTAGCTATCAGTTTGTTCTCTATAGTTAGGAGTCTGTTTCTTGGTTTGTCCTCTCTTCTCTCTCTCTTTCTTTCCCTTTGCTCATTTATTTCTTAAATTCCACATATAAGTGATATCATATGGTATTTGTCTTTCTCTGACTTATTTTGCTCAGCGTCACACTCTCTAGCTCTATCCATGGGGTTGCAAATGCAAGATTTCATCCTTTTTTATTGCTGAATAATATTCCATTATGTATATATACCACATCTTCTTTATCCCTTCATCTTTGGTGGGCACTTGAGCTCCTTCCGTAGTTTGGCTATCGTGAATAATGCTGCAATAAATATAAGGGAGTACGTATCCCTTTGAATTACTGTTTTGGTATTCTTTGGGTAAATGCCTGGTAGTACAATTCCTGGAGAGTAGGGTAGTTTTATTTTTAATTATTTTTATAAGTTTATTTATTTTTGAGAGAGAGAGAGAGAGAGAGAGAGAGAGAGATAGAGCATATGCCAGGGAGGGGCAGAGAGAGACACACACACAGAATCCGAATCAGGCTCCAGGCTCTGAACTGTCAGCACAGAGCCTGACGCAGGGCTCGAACTCATGAACCGTGAGATAATGACCTGAGCCTAAGTCGGACGCTCAATCGACTGAGCCACCCAGGTGCCCCCAGGGTAGTTCTATTTTTAACCTTTTGAGGAACTTCCAGCCTGTTTTCCACAGTGGCTGCACCACTTTGCATTCACACCAACGGTGCAAGAAGGTTCCTTTTTCTCCACATCCTCACTAACACTTGTTTCTTGTGGTTTTGATTTTACCCATTCTGACAGGTGTGAGGTGATATCTCATTACACTTTTGATTTCCATTTCCCTGATGATGAGTGATGTTGAGCCCTTTTTCATGTGTCTGTTGGCCATCTGTGTGTCTTCTTTAGAAATGTCTGTTCGTGGGGCGCCTGGGTGGCGCAGTCGGTTAAGCGTCCGACTTCAGCCAGGTCACGATCTCGCGGTCCGGGAGTTCGAGCCCCGCGTCAGGCTCTGGGCTGATGGCTCAGAGCCTGGAGCCTGTTTCTGATTCTGTGTCTCCCTCTCTCTCTGCCCCTCCCCCGTTCATGCTCTGTCTCTCTCTGTCCCAAAAATAAATAAACGTTGAAAAAAAAAATGTCTGTTCGTGTCTTCTGCCCGTTTTTTAATTGGATTGTTTGTTTTTTGGGTATTGAGTTGTATCAGTTCTTTATATATTTTGGACACTAATCCTTTATTGAAGATGTCATTTGCAAATATCTTTTCCCATTCAGTAGGTTGACTTTAGTTTTGTTGATTGTTCCTTTGTTAACTGTGCAGAAACATTCTGTTTTGATGTTTTCCCAATAGTTCATTTTTGCTTTTATTTCCTTTTCCTCAGGAGACATCGCTGGAAAACCGTTGTCACGGCAAATGTCAGAGAGATTACTGCCTGTGCTCTCTTCTAGGATTTTTATGGTTTCGGTTCTCACATTTAGGTCTCTAATCCATTTTGAGTTTATTTTTGTGTATGGTGAAATCAGGTGATCCAGTTTGATTCTTTTCCATGTTGCTGTCCAGTTTTCCGACCACCATTTGTTGAAGAGACTTTTTCCCATTGTATATTCATTCCTCCTTTGTCAAAGATTAACTGACCGTATAATTGTGGGCTTATTTTTGGGTTTTCTGTTCAAGTCCATTGACCTACATCTCTATCTTTGTGCCAGTACCATACTGTTTTAATTACTATCGCTCTGTGATATAACTTGAAACCTGGAATTATGACACCACCAGTTGTGTCTGTCTTTCAAATGACCCTTCTGAATGTTCAGTCTGCCTTGTCTGCTCAAGGGCTAGCTTAGTGCCTGGTATGTAGAAGATGTGCAACAAAGTATTTGTGCACTGATGCCAGGCACTGGCCCAGCCTGCAGAGGTGAGCCCGGCCATGAGCAACAGGAAAGCTGATGGAAGATGCAATGCTGCAAAATGAGCAGGAACTCAGCCTGGGATGAGATGAGAGAGCTTGGGCTCAAAGCCCAGCTCTGCTACCCACTGGCTGTGGGACCTTGGACGAATAGCAATCCTTATTCCCACTTCCGACGAAAGCAGTGAGCGATGAGCGCCCCCACTCTTACTGAGCCCTCAGCCTTCCGAGCACTGAGCTTCACACACACAAGCTCGCTGATTCCCACAACCACCCTGGGAAAAACACATTATCACCCCCACGTGACAGATAAGGACACTGAGCTTCCAGAGAGGGGACTGGCCAGCCCAAGGCTGCACCCTGAGATGGCGAGCAGGGCTGGGGTTCCCACCCAAGCTGCCTCGTGCCTAATAGCACTTCCTAAAGTTGCTGCGAGAATTCAGTGACAGTCAACTGCCAAGTACTTTGGTCGTTTATAAACCCTGGGAAAGTGTTGCTGGCAAGAAGGAAGTGAAGGAGGGGAAAGATGAGGAGGAAGATGAGAAGGAAGGGTGACTGGAGTGAGGCCATTTGAAGGGATCAGGGGACTGATGACAAAGACAGAAGAGCTCAGACAATGGCTGTGTTTGCAGGTTAGCACGCCTTCTCCTGCCCCAACCACATAGCCCCGGCTTTCCTCTGGGGAGCCCTCCTCCCCTACAATCAGTCCAAGTGGTTTGTGGCTGATGTTGACCTCCACCCCCAGCTCTAGGATAAGCCTGAGACCCAGGACTGGCCAATCTGCATAATATCATGGCCCTACGGGATGGCTTCAGCATAGACCCATGATCTGGATGGATCCAACCAGAGTGGGCTCTGGGACACATGGGTGAGCTAGTAGAGAAAAGCAGCTCTCTCTCTTTCAATGCAATGGACCTGGAAGAACGGAGGCCCAGTGCCACTAGCCGCTCTTGCCTTCGCAAGAACTGGTATATGAAACCAACACATGGGGTCAAGGTGGGAAGAAGGAGAAAAGCAGAGACGTGAGAGAGACCAGGTGCTACACATCCACACCTGAACCCTGATGCACTCTGGACTCAAATACAGCAGCCCCTAGGTACCTTTTCTTCCTGGGGTCACTATAATTGAATGAGCCTTAGCAGACAAAGTAACCCCAGGGAAGACCTTGCAGGAAGGGAAATGGTGGGAACAGAATCTTGAGATGCTCCTGTCCGGGAACTGGCACCAGCCTTGGGCGAGAACTAGTCCCTGTCCTCCACGTGCATGGTCAGCCTGGCACTCGCTGTCTTAAAGGGCACTTCAGCTTTAACAGCCTGACCAGCTGAAACGCTCTGACATCATGACAGACAAATGTCATTAATAGCATCTGACATATGGAGTGCTTTCATTTGGAGAAGCATAAAGTGTCCTCAGAAACGCTCAACACTCTGATGACTCAGCACCCCCTCCACAGAACCATTGTGATACACTGCTAATTCCAGCCTGGAAAGATGCAATCAACCCAAATAGTAATGTTTCCCCCATAAGCCATCTTGGAAATCAAGTTAAAGAAAAGTGTTTTTCTAAAACTAAAACAGATTGAATTCTCTACCCCTAAATCTCTCTGGCGGGTGGCTAATGCATTCTTTACAAATATAGTCCTTTTCTAGATTTTAAATCCTTTCCTCCTCTTTAGAAAAGGGAGGTGGGACGAATGTTTCATCCACATGTTGAAAACCTCCATTCATTAAATGCCATTAGTAGGAGAACTGGGCTGGTGAGTGAAACCTGTAGGTTTGCAGAAACCGCAGCAGTTAACAGAGGCGGTGTCTGCATGACCCCAATCCACACAGTCACTTAAAATGGGGGGATTTTCCCTCATGAGCTGGACAGTGTGTTCCCAAAGCCACATTCTCTGAAACGCAGATAATCTGACCAAATGGGGCCGACGCAGGGGGAGCACCTGAGCATTCTAAGCAGATGACTCCCTGGCCTAACATAAGCTTTCAGCAGGTGCCTCTTGTGAGTGGCAAGGATCCCAGCCCAGCCGGCAAGGAGGTGCTCACGCTGCGGCCACTGAGGTGAGTCCAAGAGCAGTGGTCAGACTGCGGTGGTGAAGGGGGTGAGAAGTAGAGGCAATCAAGGTAGATTCTGGAGACAGAGCTGATGGGTTGGATTTGGGAGAAGAAGGCAAGAGAGGGCTCCAGGTGACACCTGGGTTTTTGTCCCGAGTCTCCAGACGGATGGAGGCCCATTGCAGGGGTGGGGGATGCTTGCAGGAGCAGCCAGAGAGAAGGGAACGGATTCGCTAAGACAAGGACCAGAGATTGAATGAAGAAGGGCACTAAGCCATCATGAGGGCACAGGGCAAAGTGTCCTTCTCAGAGAGCAGTGTCCACTGCTATCATCGTGCCCTGTGGGCACCCTGGCCTCCAGTCCACCTCGGTGGACAGGACCCAAAGAATTCCATTTGTTCTGAGAAGACCGAAGACAGCAGTGGTAAGGAAATGAGAAAAAGGGGAGGACACCTAACAAAAACTCTAAATCTGCGCGCACCTTGTGTTGTCTGGGAAAGCTCCCTCTTCTCCTTTCTCACTTATCTGGAGGAGGAAAAGGACAGCTACATCAGGGGCATGAGGTCATGACCACAACTTGTCCAGTGACGGCTGGCAGTAGCCTCTGGAGGCCACAACCAGAGCTTCCTGGGGGCTGGGAACTGCGGTCAGGACAGGCCGACAGGGTTCCAGAAGGGGGCTTCTTAACTTCCAAACGATGACTAGCAAGAAGTATAATCCCATCATGGCAGGGAAAGCTGGTGGGCTGGAGCTGGAACGCAGATCGATTTCACCTCAATCCACCAACGGAGCCACTACCTAGAAGACTGCCGGGAAGGGCTCTGGACCACATCTTTTTTTTTTGGGGGGGGGGGGTGGGTACAGTCACCACCACTTATCGAGCTCCTGCTACATGCCAGCCATGGCATGGAGCTCCTCATAGGCATCATCAATTTGAATCTGAACACAGCCTATGAATGGGCGTTAGCAGGACCATCTTCACAGGAGAGAAAACCAAGGTCACCCATCATGAACTTAGATGTAGAAGGAGCGAGCGTGAACTGTGACGGAGAGGTCCCAGAGACAGAAGGTAAACCCATGTCAATCTGACTGTCTCCGTGCCACGACGGACCAGGCAGGTTTGTCATGCAGGCCAGGAAGTCTGCCAGTGCCACAGCTGTGATTAGGCCAGGCCCTTCCTACACAGTACTCCAACAGTGGTTCTCCTAAAGAACCTTCAAGTGCATTTAGAGTCTTTTCGTTCCAAGAGCAAATGAGGCACTGCAGGTGTTTTTTCAGACAATGGTGACCCCAGAAAGGATAATGCTATGCGGACTGCATTAGGTTCTCCCCAGAATTCATGTGCTGAAGCCTTAATCCTCAATGTGATGGTAGAAGGATATGGGGTCTTTGGGAACCAATTAAGTTTAAATGAGGTCATGACAGTGGGGCCTTCATGATGGGATTAATGCCCTTATAAGCGATACCAGAGAGTGTTCTTTCTCTCTCTCTCCCTCTCTCTCTCTCTCTCTCTCTGCCCAGTTCCAATGTGAAGACAGCAAGAAGGCAGCCATCTATAGGGAGAGAGTCCTCACCAGGAATTGAATCAGCTGGACCTTGATCTTGCCAGCCTCCAGAACTGTGAGAAAATAAATTTCCGTGGTTTAAGCCACACGATCTATATATTTTATGAAGGCAGCCCAAGCAAACTAAGACAGATAGTGGGCTGGTTCAAATAAGGAAGAAGGGGAACAGTCGTGGGGAAGAAGAAAAGGCAGCACGTCACATTTCTTTGGGCCCTAGAATCCTTCCAGATTGCATCAGTGTGTCTGGTACAAGACCTTGGGCTGGCTCCCAAGCGAAAGCAGGGATTCAAAGCCCTGAGTAAAGGAAGTCTTTCCCTGGCGCCTCTCACTTTCCCACCCCCCTCGCTGTGAGTCGCTCTCAGAACCAGCCTTGACCCTGCCAACACTTGGCTGTGTTACTCCAACGATGTTTGTCCAAAGCTCTCAGGGACACCTACAGCCTTTAGATAGCACAGACATGGAAGGAGAGAGAAAAGGGGCCCAGGCCTGTGGGCACAGATGACTTAGATGAACTGACAGTGACACGTCCTTGACATCAAGTTGACAGCCAGCTCATGGGAAGGTGTAAAAGGAAAGGAGGCAGAGGCCAGCAGCTGCCCTTGGGCTGGCCGTGAGATCTGGGGATGCCCTGACCAGCCCAGGGCTCACAGGAATTGTATTCCCAGCACATCACATCTCCCTCCACTGCCCACAGGAAAGACAGCCTTGGCCCTTTTGTGCTAGGCTCAGGGGCACAGTCTACATGTTCCTCTAGCTGTCTGGGAGATCCAAGCGCAAGAAAACAAGTCCATTGCAATGACTGATGTGTGGGAAAGCAAACAGGGTTAATGGTAACTTTTGTTAAATTTTTAATGTTTCATTTTTATTGTGGTACAATGCATTTAAGATAAAGTTTGCATTTTAGCCATTTTTAAGTATACAGTTCAGCGGTATTAATTAGATTCACACTGTTGTGCAACCATTGCCACTATCTACCTCCATAACTTTTCATCACCCCAAACAAAAACTCTGTGCCAATGAACTCCCCATTTTCCTGTTCCTCCGGCCTCTGGTAACCCATGATCTACTTTCTGTCTCTGTGAATTTGCCTATTCAAGAATCTTCATGTGAGGGGCGCCTGGGTGGCTCAGTCGGTTAAGCATCCGACTTCGGCTCAGGTCACGATCTCGCGGTCCGTGAGTTCAAGCCCCGCGTCAGGCTCTGTGCTGACTGCTCAGAGCCTGGAGCCTGTTTCAGATTCTGTGTCTCCCTCTCTCTCTGACCCTCCCCCATTCATGCTCTGTCTCTCTCTGTCTCAAAAATAAATAAACATTAAGAAAAAATTAAAAAAAAAAAAAGAATCTTCATGTGAGTGGAACCATCCAATATTTGTCCAGTTGTGTCTGGCTCCACATAGCATCATGTTTTCAAAGTTCATCCAGGTTGTAACATGGACCAGAAGTTCATCCCTTTTTATGGCTGAATAATATGCCGTCGTGTGCATGGGCCACATTTTGTCTATCCATCCATGTGATGACAGACACTTGGTCTGTTTCCACCCTTTTAGCTGCTGTGAATAATGTTGTGATGAACTCCGGCATACAAGTATCTGTTGGAGTCCCTGCTTTCGATTCTTTCGGGTGTATACCTAGGAATGGATTTCCTGAGTCATGTGATAATTCTATATGTAACACTTCCGGTAACCGTTTTGATTCTATGTATTCTGTATTCCTTTCATTCTCATGTCCTGATAATATATAACAGGAACGAAGGGGATGAGCTTCTTCAAGAAGTTTGCCCTCTAGTGGTGCTAAGAGATCTACAGCAATTAGACACACAGATAAATGGGTAAGTTCAAAGCGGGCACATGCTGTGATAGAAAACTGTAAGGTTCAAAGGTATGAAGACAGATGACCACAAGTAGAGGGAATTAAACTGCAGGCTTGAAGGGAGCTGCCCTGCGTGGAGGACACGTGGGCTGGGGCTTAAAGAAGGAGCAGGTGTCAGGCAGGTGAAGGAGGGGAAAAAATCTATTCTAGGTGGTAGCAAGAGTGGTCCAAAGGTGGGTGACAGGAACAAAAGAATGTCAGGTCTCCTAGGGAGGAGGACAAAGTGATACAGCAGGTGTCTGGAGAAGTGAGTAGGGTCAAACCACATAAGGACCCGTGGGCCATATTAAAAATAGGAGGGCTTCTCTAAAGCCTAAGGGGAAGGAGTTTTAAGCAGAGGAGTGGCATGATACGAGACGAGACGCATTTCTAAAGACCTATTTCTTTAAATCTATGCAAATTTTCATCTAGGATACTCAGGAACCAAACTTTTGTGTGTGTTCATTCTATTGATTTGCGAGAGAAAAGAGAGTACGAGCAGGGAGGGGCAGAAAAAGAGGGAGGCAGAACCCCAGGCAGGCTCCGCACTGTCAGCACAGAGCCTCATGCGGGGCTCAAACCCACAGACCATGAGATTATGACCTGAGCCGAAATCAAGAGCCGGACGCTTAACCAATTGAGCCACCCAGGCACCCCAGGAGTAAAACTTTTTTAAAAGCCTTTTGTTTTGGAAAATTTTAACCAAAATACAAGAGTATAATGAACTCAACTATGACCAGCCTGTGGTCCATTTTGCTGCATCTTTTCCCCAATCCACTTTCCCATGCTACACCCCAGGTAATCCTGAAGTTTACATCCTGTCATTCCATCCCTAAATATATCCCATACACCTGTAAAAGGGACTCCTTCTGAAAATGTAACCCTAAAACCATTACCCCACCTAAAAACATAATAATAATAATTCTTTAATATCACCAAACATCCAAAGTTCAAATTTCCCCCACTGACACATAGTTTTGTTTTTCGGGTTTTTTTTTTTTTTTTTTTAGTTTGTTTGAACCAGAATCCAGAAAACGTCCACACATTGCAAGTGGTTGAAATGTTTCTTAAACCGCAGGCTGCCTCTCCCTTAGTTATTCAAACATCCCCTGTGCAATTCTATGCACTAGGATCCGTGCAACACCCTAAAGTTGCCAAGGAGAGGGCTCCCCACCTAGAATGCTGGAATCGATGGTGATTTCTGCATGGTCACCCCTCACCACAGGCTTGCTGAAAAGAAGGCCGGTAGGGAGAAATATGGTAAAAACACAAGTGAGGATATTGAGTCTAGACCAGGGTCCCCTAGTATTTCTGAGAGGGAAATCCATCCGTTGTATCTCAGCTGGATTTCTTCCGTCTGGAAGAAACAGCCAACCCATCCAGAAGGGAAGAGACCCTGCCTGGCTGAAATCACAGGGAAGCCATTCTCCCCCAAAGGGCCTAATGGTGGGTGCCTTCACCACAGATGGCACTCACAAATTTCTTTGTTTTTAATTCCTACCCATTTTTAGGGGCATCGGGCTGGCTCAAAGAACATGCGACTCTTGATCTTGGAGTTGTGAGTTCAAGTCCCATGTTGGGTGTAGCGATTACTTTAAAACATACAAATCTAAAAAACGAAAAATACAAATAACATAGTTCCTACCCATTTTTTAAATGTCTACACTGCAAAACAAAAATAACTGCCATTTTGGACTCACCAACGATTGACTTGGCTTCCTCTCTGTTCATTCTCTCTTCGTGTTCTAGTTATTTCTCCCCTTTGGGGACATCAGGACTGAATTTTTGGATGCAGGGACCTATTTTGAGGAGCAGTGGTGTCCAGGGAGGGAAAGGAGAGCATATACATATGCCACACAGATGACCCTCCGCTGGGGACTTTGGGGTACCATGAGGAGCCACAACCCTCACACTTCATGCATTATTCTGTTCAACTTGGTGACCTGGGGACATGCAAAGCAAGCCCACAGTGCAATGCCACCTTATTGCCCATTTGACCAGCAAAAATGGAGAAGCCTAAGAATTCCAAGTGTTGTAGTATATTCACACAAAGGAATAGGAAAAATGGATGAACTTCCATCTGTATATCATTCTCAAAATGGCCAAACTATAGAGACAGAATAGATTAGTAGTAGCCGAAGGACAGGGAGGGGGTGGAGACTGGGTGCAACCACAAACGGGTAGCACTAGACGTTTCTTTGTGGTCATGAAACAGTTCTAGATCTTGATTGGGGTGGAGGTGGTTGCATGAATCCACATATGGGACCAAACTGCATAGAACTACACACACACACACACACACACACACACACACACACACACGGGGTACATAAAAGCTAGTGAAATCTGAATAAGGTCTGTAGTCTAATACTGTACTAGTAGAGTACTGTAACAGGGTTGATTTCCTGGTTTTACATTGTCCTAAAAGCTAAAGAAGATGTCACCACCGAGGGAAACTGGGTGAAGAGTTCATTTAACTCTCTTCTATTTTTGTAACTTCCTGTGAGCATTATTATTTCAAAATACAAAGATTTAAAAAAAAAACAAATATGAATGCAGTGGCATGCTATAATACGGATCGATCTTAGTGATAATATTTAAGTGAAGAATCACGAATGATTATGAAAATTTAGCTTTAAAACGGGTGAAAATGATTGACACGGTGCAATAAAACTAAACAAACAAACACGAAAGAAAAAACAAATACAAGGTTGAATATAATGGGTAGAGAGGAATCAGGGCGATGGGTCGTAAGGCATACCATGTTGCGTCTATTCCAGCGAATAGACTGATACCTTTAGGGTTCCACTTTGTACCCCTTGCTGTTCAAAACTAGGTTATCAGCTCACCAAGGGTGGGGTGCCCAGAGCCTCTCACCTTTACTCCTGTGGCCATGTCCGCCATGGAGAGGACTTCTCCTATGGCCAGGCTCCGACTGACAAAATTCTTTGTGTTCTCTGCCTGAAAACATGACAGACCCAATGTCAAGGTTTCCTTATGGTTTAAAATTAAGTAAATTAACATGTTAATTGATTTTAGTATTTTTTATAATAAACGTTATGTTGCTTTCATAATAAAAATTCAACACAATGAAAGCAAATTTTTAATTAAGAATACTTCCCATGACCCTACTGAAATAAATGTGTTCATGCAATGTCTTAATGTGGCCGTCTGGTCTCTGACACATCAGAGGAGAGTCGACTGCACCCGCGTGGAGGCCAGGCTCCTGGCAGACTGCCCTCGGGCCTCGTGCTGCCTTAACCAAGTTTGTCCCTCGCGGCTCCCAGGAGCCTGACACCCCCCACGCTTCTGCCTAGCAATGCGGGGCGCCACGGCCTCTTGGAGCCAAGGGACGTTCCCACCAACAGGGGACGCCTGGCTCAGATCCCCGCGACAACCTTGATCTGAAGACAGAGGATCCGGAAGGTTTGGGAACACTGTTGACACAGAGAAAGCAATATTCTTCACTCTCCTTTCTAGATCTTCTCAGGGCTTTGATAAATAAAACGCAATGAGGTCCCGGTCCCCCTTCACTGCCCTCCTCTCTCTCACTGTACACAACAGCCACAAATCCCAAAGTTCCACGAACACACTTCACCAGCGAGATAGGAGACAGGGCAGAACCCCTGTCGCTGTTTTATTTTTAAAATTCACAGGGCACCTGGGTGGCTCAGTGGGTTAAGCGCCGGACTCTTGGTTTCTGCTCAGATCATGAACTCGAGGTTTGTAATGAGTTCGAGCCCCGCATGGGGCTCTGTGCTGACAGCCCAGGGCTGCTTGGGATTCTGTCTCCCTCTCTCTCTCTCTGCCCCTCCCTTGCTTGCTCTCTATCTCTCTCTCAAAATAAGTAAAAATAAACTCTAAAAAAATTCAAAAGCAGGCAGCATTTCCTTAGACGGGGCTGGGCCCCTGGGTGTGCAAATCGCAATTATCCATTGTTGGAATTCATGCTAGCCTTCCTTAATTCTCCAGTCTCTCCTGAGACCCAACCAACAGCGCTGGAGCTTGTTGCTTATTGTGTACATGTGTGTATACACGTGTGGTGTGTGCACCTGTGTGGACATGTGCCTGAAAACTGCCCCACCAGCAACAGGATGGTAACCAACCTTCCCAGGGTGACTCTCAGTTTCCACAACGGCTTACGCTTTTTCCCCAGAATACACTAGGTTTTCCCCTTTGTAGCTTTCTGCAATGTTTCTCTCGAGCATTATTAATTTTATCAAACAGCAAAACTGTCAAGATTTATGACTCTCACACTGGCTCCAACCCAATGCATCTTGTATTGATTAGGTCTTAAAATATCTCCAGGCTCAAGCATGAACCATTGCACGGCTCCAGCTTCAGCTCACACTGGAGAGTTAGTTACCAGCAAATAAGAAATTAAAAAAAAAAAAAAATTGTGGCAGGGATTTGCGGACTTTCTCTAAGGGCCCATGTGTCCTCCGTCCTGTGGATCTTCACAACTCTCCGTAAGAGGCTAAGAAGGACAGGAAGTACAGAGCTCATGTCACAGAGAGAAAATTCCAGGCTCAGGAGATCAAAAGACTCGTCCAACCAGGGTCACCTAGTAAGTGGGAAAGCAAGGGCCAGAGACAAGATCTTCAGATTCCCCATGTGAACATCTGGTGCCCACCGCTCACCATTAAGCTTACAGAAGCCCCAGGACCCGGGTGGCCCAGACTTTACTGCCAGCGCACCCCTATTCTATAGCACGAGCATTATCCCCAGAGAGCACCTCACATGCCCAGGTGATCTTTCTGAGAGTCACCCCACCCTACATCATTACAACAAACCCTTCTTCACATTAACCCGCCTGCTCTATTTTAGCCACACCTAAACCATCAGGAGTAAGTAAATCCCTCAGAATCTCCGACTCTTCACAGTTTTCTTCATAGTTCATTCCCTCCATTTATACTGTTGATGCAAGAGCATGCCTTTGTCATTAGCGCTGTCCAAGTGGTCATCTGTACTCACGAGTTCGAAATCAATTCAATCACGTTTGCTAAAGAATCAACCCCAAACTCAGCCATCTTAGTGCATTCTGAATTCTTTATGATGATTGTTTTCCTTCCCCAGTCTCTGCACGAGTCAGCAATCTTTGTTATTAGATCTGATGGGCAATGCCAATAGCAGTTTGCCATTAATCCTGTGATGGTGATTTAAGCATTCATTTGGATTGGTCTATTTTAAGACGTCAGGAAAAGCTCCAGAACTAAGACTAGGCTTAATTTGATGGACTGCCTCACTGGCATATATTTTAAACATCTTTTCCACACATAAACTCTTTCTTTTCTTCCATTCTTTCATTTCTGATTCATTTATTATTCTTAATTAAAGAATGTCTAATACAGACAAGGCCCCCCTCTCATCCGACTGACAACATAATGTTGTCTGTACTGATAATGATCAATAAATAATCAACATGTGGGGCACCCAGGTGGCTCTGTCGGTTGAGCATCCAACTCTTGATCTTGACTCAGGTCATGATCTCACGATTTGTGGGTTCAAGCCCCATGTTGGGCTCTGCGCTGACAGTGTGGAGCCTATTTACATTTCTGCATAATAGATGGTCTCAAATGGAAGGAAGGTAGTTTCCCCTAAAATATTCCCCATTTCTTTGTAGAGCACTTGATGTATCAGACCTTTGTGATGCAATATTCTGTTGTAAATCAAGTTCCACAAAAATGTACATTTTTGGTTTTAGAAGTGCAGACAGTCTCCAAAGACATATTTTCTTCTTCAACTAAAATCAGCTTGATTCAGCACTGCTTGAGCTGTCTTTTCTCTGATATTAAAAGACCCTCACCACCCCCTTTATAACGCATCTGCAACCCCAGTTAGGTGCCCAGACAAGGGTACTGGACAGAAAGAGGTTCCTGACATCAGTTTTCTATTATCAGTGCCCAAACTGGTATATTTGCTGCTTCTACCTTCTGGTTTCAATTTTCTATTTTAGTTATGTCTTCTCAGTCTTGTTGAATACATGTCCTTTGTTATAATTAGCCTTGAATTGTTTTAGAAAGAGAAAGAGCTAGAGTAAAATACACAAACAAAATTAAAAAATGGGCTTCAGGGATTCAGTCATCCGGGGCCTGCTCTCAATGCGACTCTTGCCTACTGGGCTAACCGGTCCTCAGCCCTCCCTTGAAAAGAGATCCCAAGTCTGGCCACTTCTTAACATCTCCCATCACCATCTTGTGCCTGGACTGTCGTAAAAGCCCCTCAGCTGGCCTCCCTGCTTCTACTCTGCTCCAAACTTCAGACATTATATTTTTTTATTATTAAGGTAAAATTTACATATAGTGAAATGCCCAGAGCTTGAGCACATGAGTTCTGGTCAGTTATCTACCTATATAACCATCACGCCAATTAAGATTATAGAATGTTTCCATCTGCCCCAGAAATAGCCCTCGTGCCCCTTTTCAGAGTCCCTACCCCTACAGGCAACCACTGTTCTCGTGTTATTATCTATTAACCTTGCCTGTTGTTTAATTTACATAAGTTGAATCATACAGGATGTACCTTTTTTGTGTCTGTCTTCTTTCATGCAAATAAGGCATCTGTGTTTGTGTGTCAGTAGCTCTTTCTTAGGACTCAGTAGTTTTCCATCTATGAATATGCCACAGTTTGTCCAATCTCCTATTGATGAACATTTGTGTTCCTTCCAGTTTGGGGTTATTCAAACTGTAAAAGTCTCGTAGAAGTCTTTTTGTAGACATACGTTCCCATTTCTTTTGTCAATTCCCAGGAACGCAATCGCCAGGTTAAAGGGTAGGTTTGTGTTTAGCATTGTAAATAGCTGCCAAACGGTTTTTCAAAAACGGTTATACCATTTTACACTGCTATCAACAACATAGGAGACGTCTGGTTTCGGCACATCCTCATCGGTACTATGCAGCTTTTCCATTTTTAGCTCTTCTGGAGGGAATGAAATGTCATCACAGTATGGTTTAAATATGCATTTCTCAGATGACTACAGATCCTAAGCGTATCTGTACACGCTTATTGGCCATTTGTATACTTCCATAAAGTGTCTATTCAAGTCCTTTGCCCATTTTTTAAATTGGGTTATCTGGGAGTGCCTGGGTGCCTCAGCTGGTTAAGCATCCGACTTCAGCTCAGCTCATGAACTCACAGTTTGTGAGTTCGAGCCCCGGATCAGGATCTGTGTTGACAATGAGGAGCCTGCTTAGGATTCTCTGTCTTCTTCTCTCTCTACCCCTCCCCTGCCGTGTCTTGAACTCACAAACCTCAAGATCATGACCTGAGGCAAAGTCAGACACTTAACTGACTAAGCCACCCAGGTGCCCCGAAAACAGCAAACATTTTGAAATTATCAGGTTATATCTCCTTTGTTCCCATAATAAAATCATAAAAATGTCCTTCTATTCTCAGTACCATTCTATTCTCAGGAGTTCCCAATGCTAGAACTGATTCACTAAACAAATATTTATTGAACATCTCATATGTGTCATGTCCTGAACTAGGTCCTGGAAATGTGACCATAAATAAGACCAATCTCTGCTGTCTAAAAATTTACATAGTTGGGGCACCTGGGTGGTTTCCCTGGTTAAGCATCTGACTTCAGCTCAGGTCATGATCTCACGGTTCATGAGTTCGAGCTCCGCGCCAGGCTCTGTGTTGACAGCTCAGAGCCTGGAGTCTACTTCAGATTCTGTGTCTCCTTCTTTCTCTGCCCCTCCCCTGCTCATGTGTTCTCTCTCTCTCTCTCTCTCTCTCTCAAAAATAAATAAACATTAAAAAAATTAAATTGGGTTTTTTGTCCTTTTATCATCGGGCGCTAGGAATTCTTTATGTAACATAGGTACAAATCCTTTGTATCTGGACATAATTTTTTCAAATATATCCATTGCAGATATCTTTTCCTAGTTTGTGGATTGCCCCTTTATTCTCTTAATGATGGCTTTTGATGAAAAACAGTCTTCGATTTATCAGTTTTTTCTTTGACATGTTTAGCATCTGGGGTGGGGGGGTCCTCTCTAAGAAACCTCTGCCCACCCTAGGTCCGAAGGACATTTCTCCTTTGTTCTTTTGCAAACTTTGTAATTTTAGAATTTATGTTTAGGTGTATAATACCACTCAAATTATTTTTGCGTGTACTATGAGATAGGGATCAAAGTAAACTTTTTTCTACATATTTATCTACTTGTTCCAGCACCATTAAAGAAAAGGCTTTTCTTTTCCCCTTGAATTGCCCTGGCAACATTGTTAAAAAATCCATCGTCATATATGTATGGGCTTATTTCAGGATTCTCCATAATGTCCCATTAATCTACTTGTCTGTCCTTATACCAATACAACATAATCTTGAGTAGCTTTATAATAAGTCTTGAAATATGTAATGAAGGTCCTCCACAGGTGTCCTTTTTCAGGATTGCTTTCATGATTACAGATCTTTCGCATTTCCGTATATGTTTTCTGAATCAACTGGTAAACTTTGATCAAGGCACTATACTATTTTGAAAATAAGCATCATGCGGTGCTGCCCCCGCCTCCCCCTTCCCCTACCTCCCACCCAACATTATGAAAACCCTCCAATGACTCCAGTTACTTTTGCAAGAAAATCCAACCTTCTGACCATGGCCTCCCCATCTGGCTCTTCTTATTCTCTGCTGGCTCCTTAGTCTCTGCTGATTCTCTGGGGGAGCCACACAGTAGGGTAGGGTGCTTGAGGAGAGTGCTGGGCGAACCCTGTGACAAAGGCCGTGGGTAACCATTGTACTTCTGTTCTCCCCAGGGGCCTTGACTACTCCAGGAAAGCCCAATGTCAGGAACAATGAAAAGGTGCCGTGCCCACGGCTCTGTCTAAGGATATTTATCTCCTTTCGCAACAACATCAGTGTAGTATTCTGACAGTTTAGGATTTTCCAGATTCTTGCGTTAAATTTAATGCCTCTTCTCCTCGCAGCACACGCTTCCTTACCAAATTCCCAGCTGCTTTGGAAATTTTGTGTTTGTCATTAATGTTATCACACAGCTTATCAGCATTGACGGCATGTAATGATGAACGTGTCATACCGATGACCAGCTTAAAAGGCACGAGCTTACTTTCATGCTAATGCAAAGTCTTTTTATAGTTTACGTTAATTTTAGTGTAAAACGGTTTTCTAATGTTTGCCACACGAAAGATCATGTTGCCTGTGAAGAGAGACAGTTTTGCTTCTTTTCCAGTTTACCATGTTTGATTTTTTTTTTTTTTACTATTTCCAATCATTTTATTACTCACCATGTTTGATTTTTATCTGCAGCGTCTACAACCATCTGACATATGAATTTACTTGTTGATTCTTTTATTGTCTGCCTCCTCCCAGGCTAAAATATAAGCTCCATAAAAACAAGGGATTTTGGTCTGCTCTGTTCACTGCCTCTTGAACAATGCCTGACTCATAGTAGGTGTTCAATAAATAGTTGTAAAACGAGTGAATCGCCTCACCTGCCACAGAGAAGGGACTTAGCAAATTACAGCAAGTAATAACTATTGTTATTTTAACATGATATTTCACCGTAACAATAATAATTAAGCCCCAAAATAAGTTTTCATTGTGCCAAATTGTCTACAGTGCAATAAATAAAGAACACTGGGATTCCGGCTGCTCTGGAGTCCCTGGGTGGATCCCAACTCACTCCTGGCATCTTCTCTCAAGTAATTCCTGTGGCCATCATAGATGACAACTCACTTTAAATGCCAATCTACACAGAGGAACTTCTGTAAACAGGCCACTCTGTCTTGTCATCTCTGCTCAAATCCTCCACAGCATCCCTTGTGGCCAGGGCTGGCCTGGCCAGACTGCTGGCCAAGTGGCCAGGGTCCAAGTCTGTAAAGCTGGAGCTGGGACAGGGCCTCCTGCCAAAGGCAGCACACAAGACTGAGAGCCAGGGGCAGCCTGTCACAGCCCACTAGGAAAAGCCTGGGTTCCAGTACAAACAGAAGCCAGAGGGCCAAGGGCAGAGCTAAGGCTAGAGTGTTAGAGCCAAGAGCTCAAAGCAGGCCAAGAACCAGTACAGGGAAGGGGGTGGGGGAGCAGGGGTGTGTACTTGGTCATGGTCTGCAGGACCTATCAGGGCTGGCACTGGTGTCTATGGGCAGCAGGGCAGGCCTCAGTAGGATGGGCTGGTGTAAAGGGCCTGTGGCAGAGTAAACATCCTCACCTTCACGGCATATTCTCTACTGAGCTCTTTCTCCACAACACACCTGTGGATTCTGCGTAACTTGCTGGGAAAGGCTACTCCTTTTCTCGGGGGTTAATTAGGAACGCAATCACTCTTCCCATTCCTAAATACCTTCTAAGGTGAGCTGACCTCAGAGTCTTACTCCATTTTAGATATGATCGCCCACCTGGTATTTCTTTAAAAACAAAGACAGGGGCGCCTGGGTGGCTCAGTCTATTGAGCGTCCGACTTCGGCTCAGGTCATGATCTCGCGGTCTGTGAGTTCGAGCCCCGCGTCGGGCTGTGTGCCGACAGCTGGAGCCTGGAGCCTACTTCGGATTCTGTGTCTCCCTCTCTCTCTGCCCCTCCCCCGCTCACACTCTGTCTCTCTCTGTCTCAGAAGTAAACATTTAAAAAAAAATTTTTTTAATAAAAAACAAAGACAAAAACCATCTTAAACCGAGACTAAAATTCTGACCGAAATAATAATTATACTATGATAAATACAAATATAAAGCCACTAATCTCCTGCCAGTTCCCCTTCAAACTGATCTGAGAGTGGACTTCCTGAGATGACAGTGGATGGTTTTAGATCAGTGGTTCTCAAACTTTATGGTCTCTGGACCCCTTTCCATTCTTAAAAATTATTGAGGATTCCAAAGAGCTTTTGTTTATGCAGGTTATGTCTATCAAGATACCATACTAGTAATGCAAACTGAGAGTTTAAAAATTTTTTATTCATTTAAAAATAATAATACTATACCCATTACATGTAACTGACATAATTCTTATGAGAAATCACCATAACTGGGACACCTGGGTGGCTCAGTCAGCTGAACATCTGATTCTTGACTTCAACCCAGGTCATGATCTCGTGGTTCATGGGATAGAGCCCCCAGTCGAGCTCCATACTGTGAGTGCTTGGGACTCCCTCGCCCTCTCTCTCTGCCCCTCCCCTGCTCGTACTCTCTGTCTCTCTCAAAACAAATAAACGTTTTTTTAAAAACCTTTAAAAAGGGGGCACCTGGGTGGCTCAGTCAAAGTCCTGACTTTTGGTTTCGGCTCAGGCCACGATGTCACGGTTCATGAGTTCAAGCCCCACATTGGGCTCCGTGCTGATGGTGTGGAGTCTGCTTGGGATTCTCTCTCTCTGCCCCTCCCCTGCGCAATCTCTTTTTATCTCTCTCAATCTCTAAATAAATAAAGTTAAAAAGAAAGAAAGAAAGAAAGAGAACATTAAAAAAATAAAGAACTCCCAAACCAAAAAAATCAGTGAGAAGAATGACGTTGTTTTATATTTTTACAAATTATTTTAGCATCTGGCTTAACGAAAGACAGCTAAACTCTCATATTTGCTTCTGCGCTCATATTTGCTTCTGCTGCCATATGTTGTTTTGGTTGAAGGTTTTGATGAAAATCTGGTGTCACACACGTAGTTGGAAATCTACTTTTCAGGTAGTACCTGAAAGGGTCTTGGGTACCCCCAGGGGTCCTCAGACCATACTTCCAGAGCCACGGGTTTAAATAATAATGACGCTGCCATGCCCAACACCCATGTGGGTCATGGGGATGAGGACAAGCAGAACTCGGGATGAGAGAGAAGATGTTGGGGTGGGGGAGGCAACGCAGGCATGGAATGGGTACTCCGTTATTCAAATATCTGCCCTCACTCCTCACTCCTGTTAGCCAGGAACAGCTTGATCCCAACTGTCTTCCTCCTGGGGAAAGGAAACATTGGGACAGAGCATTCCTATAAGTCAGCCCTGAAACATGACTGGCAGAGACCAAATGCTGAATGGGAACAATTTGGGGTAGACAGCAGAGTCCTGGGAAAGAAGGATAAGAGAGCGGTACTCAAGCCAGGATACACACTGGACCACTTGGGAAATTTAAATACTGATTGATTGAGTGAAAGCCTGGACGGCAGGAGTTTGGAAAGTTCCCCCAGACAATTCTAATGTGCGGCCAGGGATAAGAACAGCCAGGTTTAAGTGGGCTCAAAAAGCAGACCAGCTGGGTTCAAATCTGTGTTCCACTCATTACATATACAACTTAGTAGATGCATAACCTCGGGCCAACCACCCGTCTTCAATTTACCCATCTGTAAACTGGAAACACCATTATGGATGGTGTGGATATTAAGTGAGATCATCCATTTAAAGTTCTTGGTGCTGTGACTGGCATTAAATACGTACTCAGTAAGTCTGAGCTGTCATTATGGGGTATGGTGATTTTGGTGCAGGCCGTCAGCCTCAGTCGACCCCAGTTTCAGTGTTCCCATAAAGTAGATCTCCCGCCTAGGTCCTCTGTCTCCCCAACTCTGGAAATACAGGGAGTCGGTGGCTTCCCCCACCCAGGATTTCCACAGGGGAAGAAGAGGACAGTTGGCTTAGGGCCACAAATGTGGCATCACCAGAAACAGGCACGTGAGAAGTCAGCGAGGCGCAACGATGTTCACACTGTGCGTGTGCTCACACACATGTGCGTATAACTCTGTAGTCAGACTCGGATATTGTTTTTTCCTTTTGAAATCATTAGGACATCTCAAATCTACTGCAGATGGCAGAGGGGAAAACACAGAGTGGAAACATTTTAATGGCTTATTCTTGGCCGGTGGCCTGTCCATAGAGACCTGGAACGAATGAGACTCACTCCTCATTTGTCCTCAAGAACATCATCATTACACATTCCACACGGCATTCTGCCTTGGAGCTCATCGGATCATCCACAAAAGTTAACAGCAACACGAAACGGGGGCCAGGGAAGGATGGAAAGACCTGGAAAGCTCTCTGAACAGGCAGTATAGCCATGACTCAATATTTTTATTAAGAGGCAGAATGAATCATGTAACACTCCTTCTAGAGTTACTGGACGTGGACAGCTCCTCCAGCTGTTTACAGGGCAGAATTTGAGAGCCTTCAAAAATAGATGTGCCGCTGAGTTTCGTGACATCCACCCAAAGAGATGAGCCTGCTGTGCTGATGACCGACTAGTTTAATTTCCTTCAGGTTCATTGGCTTTTGCGAATTCACGCAGAGAAAAGCGCCAAATGGGCTGAAGTAAGTCACAGAAATGAACCGGAGGGATTGTCTGGGACCAATCCTGTGGCTCCTGGAGGAATAAACCTAATCAACCTGGACAGGGTTGTCCAGGCTGCCCAAGACCATGGAAGGAGCCACTGAAACAGCAAGATAATTGGATCCAGGGATCAACAGCTTCGGCGGGAGCAAGATTACACAGGCTAATCCTTCAGACTCAGTAGGATGAGCGGCAATTAGTAAACTTCATTAAGGGATCAACTGTCACATCCGGTCTTGAATACTGACACTGAGTGAGGCTATAGACATATTGGACTGATTAAGAGGAGGCTGACCACGTGTCAAGATTTCACCTTCCATCTAGCCCCATGCCAGATGCACTGGAGACCAGACTCTCACTCATACAGTGGCTGAAATCGAAGAGGGTTGGGGTCTTTTGCTTTTTGTCTTTTTTCTTTGCCGGTTGTATTCACAGCTCTGAACGTATGCTCCACTGAGAGGCAGTTTACTAGCTTAAAACCCACTTTGCCAAACTGCTTGGTACGAAACGATTTTTCAGGCTTTGCAAGCGTGCTTCCCTCTGTTATGTGGGCATTTTCTTTCCACATGCTGTCCTTCTAAGTGTGCCCTTGTCACCTCGGAGGTGGCTACAGTACTCCCACAGGGGGTGCCAAAGCTCTACCTTTTGACCAGATGATCCTGGGTCTGTCCTTGCTCAGGACAGCCAACCACAGGGGGTGGCAGGGTGGTGATCTATTCACCTCAGGTCCCCCACTGGCTCTGATCCACATTTCACAGAAACAAGCCTTCGATGGCCTCCAGAATGGGGAAGACCTCCACCCCCTCAGTCCTCAGACTCCCCTCCACAGCTTGCACTGGGCAGGAAAGAGTCAGGCTCACTGCAGGATAGGTTCCTGAAGCTTATTCCTCATTCAAGCCCCTTTCCTAGGGTCTCACCAGGAGTTTTGTTTTGTTTTGTTTTGTTTTGTTTGTTTTGTTTTGTTTAATGAAAGTGTTAGGTTTAAGGAAGCTATGGAGTTGAATGAAATGGATGGAAATCAATTTTTTTTAAGTTTATTTTTTGAGAGATAGTGCAAGCAGGGGGGAGGGGCAGAGAGAGAGGGAGACCAAGGATCCGAAGTGGGATCTTGCAAAGCCAGTAGAGAGCCCCCCTTGGGGCTCAAACTCATGAACCGTGAGATCACGACCTGAGCCGAAGTCAGATCCTTAACCAA
Organism: Lynx canadensis; assembly: GCF_007474595.2. Lineage (NCBI taxonomy): Eukaryota > Metazoa > Chordata > Mammalia > Carnivora > Felidae > Lynx > Lynx canadensis. The sequence goes on from NC_044305.1 coordinate 103,876,926, forward strand.
CTGAGCCACCCAGGCGCCCCTGGAAATCAGTTTAAACTCGGCTAAAACATATAGCTCCTAATGTTCACTTCACGAAGGAGTTCTCTAATCACATATTCTTTATTTCCTTCTTTCTTTTTAATGAGGCTAAATTGACTAAAATAATTTCACTGAGTTTAGAATGGCAATGTTTAGACAAACAAGACTCATACATTTTGGACAAGTCTAACTGCTTTAAAAGCCTATCAAATTAGTTCATTGCATTTCTCAGATATTTGAATTTATGCCCCAAATTACATTTCTTTTGCAAACAAATATGTCATTACTTCTGCTGAGTCCCCAATTCCCTAGCCTGTGATCTTCAGAGACGTGAATGTGTGGGCCAAGGGAAGGAGATCAATTAGGTTACGGGGGAGTGGGGCAGGAAAAAAAGGCTGAAAGGGCACCTGGGTGGCTCAGTTGTTTACATGTCTGACTTCCACTCAGGTCACGATTTCATGGATAGTGAATTCATGCCCGCACTGGGCTCTGTGCTGACAGCATGGAGCCTGCTTCGGATTTGCTGTCTCCCTCTCTCTCTGCCCCTTCCCACTCCCACTCTCTCTCTCTCTCTCAAAAATAAATTAAAAAACATTAAAGAAAGAAAGAAAAAAGGGGCGGAAGAAGGCATTTCCCCATACCAATGACAGTTTTCCCTGGGACAAAATAAACGTCCTTCCACAAGTCACAGAAGTAAACAACAAAAATAAAAATATTTTTCTTTCTCTTTCTGTCTCTCTGTCTCACTCATATGCACATCACAGCAAAATAACAATGAAACATACCTGTTCCTGAATTGCACGTTTTAACAGAGGTAGACCCATGGCAAACTGCACTCTCTGAAATGTCAAAGCTCTCGTTTCATCCAGACTTAAATCATACCTGTGAAGAACAGATACAAAATGAGTGTTAAGGCACTGACTTGGTGACTCTGAGTAGAGCCTTTGGACCAAGGGATGTGACAGAGCAGACAGTTTTGAGAGTAAGTATCCCTCTCTTACATGATACTGCAGGTCAAAGGAGGCCAGCTATGTGTGTAACACAGACCATGTGTTCAATATAGTGGGGTACAAATGGAACGAAAGACAGAAGGATTTCCTGACAGGGTGACTTTAAAACAAGACTCCAGCATCCCCTCTTCAGGTGCAAAAGATTTTCATGTACCCAAAATGACTCAAGAGCAGCTACTAGGGAGAGGGGGGGAGAAGAGAGTGACCTGTGTGGTACAAGGGGTGGACTGTACTGGCCATGAGGACTGTCACTTAGAGTTTCCTTCAAGAGAACCCAGAGTCGGGAGCAGTTTCCAAACAAGCTCCAGCTGCCATACCTTGGAATTAATAGTGGCATTCACACCAGGCTACTTTCCTCTTGCCTGCTCCTAGCTGTGATTGAGTAGGGTAACATTCTAGATAAAGGCCATTATTGCCCAACAGGCAACTTATGCCAGGAGACCCCCCTCTGCCACTGGCCCACTGAGACTTTCTTATAACTGCACTGTGCCCTTCTCTCTCATTCCACAGTGTCAGCCCTGCCTGCACACACTCTGAAGCTTCTCTCCACCTCCTCCAGCTCCCTTACATTATCTTCCACAGACCCCAGCCCCTCCCATAAGTCACCCACTCATCTAGTCCCATCCTGGCATTTGCTTCTCAACAAACCTAAACTGACACAGAGGGGGAGATTCCACTCTTCCATCTAAAATGTTTAAATGCAAGGCATAACCTGAGCCTGAAAGAAACCTCATTCAGGTTTGACCCTTGGCTCTGTGTGACCAACATCAAGTGACCTGGCTTCCTAGTACCTCCATCCTCTCATCTGGAAGATGGGAATGATAATTGCACATAACTCAGAGGATTGTCACCTCAAATGCTTATCCCAGTTCCCAGTGCTTGCATATTTATAGTAAGTGCTCAATAGTATTAACCTCCATTCATACCCTTAGTTACCACCCCACCCCCCCCCAAACTCTGTTAGATCCATTTTTACAGTCTCAGCACCCAACCCAAGGCTGGCCACACTATGCTCCATTAAACTTATTTTCTTCCTATAGTTTCATGACCAGATCCTGGAGACAGCGTTCCCATGTATGTCCCAAAAGGCATGCCAAATACATATACTATCCCTATATAAAGTTCATTCCTAACAAGAAATACAAACTGAATGGGTGCAGGGTCCAAGTCTTGAACTGTCTAGCCCTCTGGACCAGCACAGTGTCTCACATTTCCTAAATACCTGCTGGTTGATTGCCTCAGACCAAACAAGAACCAATCTGATTATCTTGACTTTCTCCCATCCATTCAGCTGGCAGATAACAAAAAATTCAAGGGGACCCACCATTCATCCTGGAATGTAAAATAAATGCCAACACTCACCCCCCAGAATGCCAGATGGACACAGAAACTCCCCAACAGAAGAATCTTCTCTTTTTCTTTTACGAGTCAACTAGCAGACCTGATCTGAAAACCACTAGTGGGGATTTCAGTATACGCATTACTGCATTCAATCAACATTTTCCCTCAGGAGAACAGAAAACAAAAATTCCATCTTCAATGAAACTAGGAGTCAGGGAAAAATCTCCAGATACTCACATAGAGGTAAAACCTGCTAATGCATCTGAATTGATGCAGGATTTGGGCAGGAGGAGGTGGAAAGAAGAACCACAGAAAGAGATATCACAGCACAAGGGCCAAATGGTGGCAAATCTTAAAACACACTGGCAAAAATGCACTTCCTAATGTAAGATGTACACACTGAGATGTATAACTTGGAGCTTTAATCTGGAAGAGCAAGATAAGGATGGCAATGAGCTAGCAGGTAAGAAGGCTCGCTGGTCCCTGAGCCAGGTTTAGGGTCCGGGCAGTGAGCAGAATCACAGGGACAGGCCATGTTTTAAAGAAGCAGTCTCTCTGTGGCAGCAAGGAAGGGAAAAGGTTCTATGTTATGAAAAGGGACTACCCTGAACCACCATCCCAACTTCTCCTGCTCCCCAACCTTGAAACCTCTTAGAATAACCAGGCCAGGGGTACCTGGGTGGTTGGTTAAGTGTCTGACTCTTGATTTCAGCTCAGGTCACGATCTCATGTTTTTGTGGGTTTGAGCCCCACTTGGGCTCTGCGCACTGACCATGTGGGGCCTGCTTGGGATTCTCCCTCTCTCCCTCTCTCTCTGCCCCTCCCCTACTCGTGTTCTCTCTGACTCTCTCAAAATAAATAAATAAACTTTAAAAAAGATAAAAGCAAAGCAAAGAAAGCAGCAAAAATGAACTACTGGGACCTCATCAAAATAAAAAGCTTCTACACAGCGAAGGAAACAATCAGCAAAACTAAAAGACAACTGACAGAATGGGAGAAGATACCTGCAAATGACATATCAGATAAAGGGTTACTATCCAAAATCTATAAAGAACTTATCAAACTCAACACCCAAAAAACAAATAATCCAGTGAAGAAATGGGCAAAAGACATCAATAGACACTTCTCCAAAGAAGACATCCAGATGGCCAACCGACACATGAAAACATGCTCAACATCACTCATCATCAGGGAAATACAAATTAAAACCACAAAGAGATACCACCTCACACCCATCAGAATGGCTAACATTAACAACTCGGGCAACAACAGATGTTGGCGAAGAGAAAGCATCTCTTTTGCATTGTTGGTGGCAATGCAAGCTGGTGCAGACACTCTGGAAAACAGTATGGAGGTTCCTCAAAAAACTAAAAATAGAACTACCCTACGACCCAACAATTGCACTACTAGGCATTTATTCAAGGGATACAGGTGTGCTGTTTTGAAGGGATACATGCACCCCCATGTTTATAGCAGCACTATCAACAATAGCCAAAGTGTGGAAAGAGCCCAAATGTCCATCGATGGATGAATGGATAAAGAAGGTGGTATACACACACACACACACACACACACACACACACACACACACAATGGAGTATTACTTGGCAATCAAAAAGAATGAAATCTTGCCATTTGCAACTATGTGGATGGAACTGGAGGGTATTATGCTAGGTGAAATTAGTCAGTCAGAGAAAGACAAAAATCATATGACTTCACTCCTATGAAGACTTTAAGAGACAAAACAGATGAACATAAGGGAAGGGAAACAAAAATAATATAAAAACAGGGAGGGGGACAAAACAGAAGAGACTCATAAATGTGGAGAACAAACTGAGGGTTGCTGGAGGGGTTGTGGGAGGGGGCATGGGCTAAATGGGTAAGGGGCACTAAGGAATCTACTCCTGAAATCATTGTTGCACTATATGCTAACTAATTTGGATGTAAATTTTAAAAAACAAATAAATAAATAAAATAAGAAAAGAAAAGAAAAGAAAAGAAAAGGTCAGGCCAGCAATCATCCAATAGTATTCAAGTAATCCAATTACAAGTAATAAAAAGATACTAGCATAGAATTGATACAATGATCCTATAAGAAAAGTGGAGAAAAAGAGCAGCAAATCCATTAACAAGGCAAAACACTACCAGAAAAAAGGTCTGGTCAAAAAATTGTGACCAAATATTATCTGTATGTTAAGTGAAACCAGTGGTGTAATAAAGCCAGCTTAAATCAGTTCATGGGATGCAACTGTTAGATGTTAAAGAATTTTTGTGGACTGGTTTTTAAACACAGCCATTATCAAAAATTAACCTATATGAAGTTACACTTCAATAAATTACATTTATAAATAAAGGCAATAAAAGACTCAAACTCATCACTTCCTAATTATTTTGTCATATTTTACTATCATCTATGAGCTTCAGGTTATTTATGTCTATTGGTGGAAATTCTACATAATGGAGGACTTCTGGTTCTGCCAGCATGAAATAGCCCCATTCTTTCTCCCAGATTCTCCCTCTTACACAGGAAAAAACCCGTGAACCGTACGCAATAAACAAACATAGGAAGATTCTGATAGGTGCAAAGAAGGCAGGCCACCTGGGGGGCACTCAGGGCTTGAGGAATGGCATGTCAGGGGCATGTCTCTGAGTCTCCTTATTGCTTCCCGTCTATGCTGCACAAGAGGCTTTAGAATCTTCTAACCCAGAATTTCCAGCAGGCAGAGACAAAAAATACTCCAAGAAAAGCCTGCTCTCCCTAGCTGAAGGATGTGAAAAGGGTCTAGAGTTGCTGGGCAAATATTAGACTATCTTTAGGAACGCAGGCGGGGGAAGCGAGCCACTGGCAGTGTGGGTGTGCAGTGGGGTTCATGGGCATCAGCGAGGACAGACCTTCAGAGCACACACAGCACAGGGAGCTTGCAAAACTGTGGGCTCGGCAGAAGTCCAGCCTTAGCCTGATTCGATGGGACAGGCTGGAGTATAAATGGCACCACGGAGTTGTCCCATCCTGTCATTCAATCACGGGCAGAAAGCATAACCTCAGGCATTTCCTGGGACAGTAACTCCCATGAGTCCAGGACAATTCCCCGGAAGTTCAGCTGTGAGTTGATATCAGTCAACACTGACAGTAGCTACGAGATGAGTATACAGGTTTGGTGAAGGGATCAGGGTAGGGTGTTAACAGCAGTTGCTGAGCAGCTGACTAAAGAAGTTAGAAAAAAAAATTAAACTAAAAGAAAGGAGAAAAAATAAATTATTAAAGGAAAAGTAGAAAAGCAATCAGTTAGAAAACAGAAAAAGTAATAACTAATAAATCCAAAATCTGGGCTCTGAAAAAAAATGTTCAGAGGTTGTGAAACATTACTCTGGCAGTATTAGCCAATGCAATTTGACAAGGGAAAGAAATTCGAGAAATGAAAATTTGAAAGAAACAGATAAAACTATGTACAGGTGATACACGTGTTCGATTGACTCTTTTAATGGCCCCTTTGCCAGAACTCCTCTGATCCCTGTGCTTTGACACTGCAGTTCTCCTAAAGAGGCAGAGTATACTTCTTCACCCCTTGAATCTGGGCTTGGCCACGTGATTTGCTTTGGTCATTAAGATATTGGTAGACTTGAGAAAAGCAAAGACTTGGGGCGCCTGGGTGGCTCAGTCGGTTAGGCATCTGACTTCAGCTCAGGTCCTGATCTCATGGTTTGTGAGTTCGAGCCCCGCGTCGGGCTCTGTGCTAAGAGCTCAGAGTCTGGAGCCTGCTTTGGATTCTGTGTCTCATTCTCTCTCTGCCCCTCCCCCAACTTGTGCTCTGTCTCTCAAAAACAAAGAAATTTTTTTAAAAAGAAAGAAAAGCCTTAAAAAAGAGCTACTCCATTTCTCTTCCTCCCTTGCTCCTGTGCAATCCCATGGGAATATGCTCGAGCTAATCTAAGAACATACCTGGGCTAGCTTGCCATGTGGAGGCAAGGTATAAACTGAGAGACATGTGAGGAAGAGCCTGGTTGTCTCATCCAAGGCCATTCTAGATCAGCTTACCTCCAGCAACCCCCAAACTGGAAGAGCCTAGGTAGCTTAGCCAGTTAAGCACACGACTCTTGACTGTGGCTCAGGTCATGATTTCACGATTGGTGAGACCAAGCCCCTCAGTGGGGTCCACACTAACAGTGAGGAGCCTGATCGGGATTCTCTCTCTCCCTCTCTCTCTCTCTGCCCGTCCCCAGCTTGCGTGTACTCTCTTTCTGTCTCTCTCAAAATAAATGAATAAAAACTTAAAAAAAAAAAAAAAGAAAACTGATAAACGTGACTACATAATAACAAAAACTTTTGCATGGCAAAACACTGTAAGAATAGTCCAAAGACAAAGGACAAAATGCAACAAGATATTTATTACTGATGTCATTGCAAAGGGCCAGTCTCCCTAATTAAAGGGCTCCTATATAACTCATTAAAAACAGACCAACAAGTAGGCAAAGTATTTGAACAGATGGCCCACAGAATAAGGAATACAAATGACACAAATATATTTTTAACTCTCTGCTGTCATATGCAATACAAGTTAACTACACTGAAATATCCATTTTTACCTATGATGTGAACAAATCTGGACAGTCTGGTAGCACCCTGTGTTGATAAGGTTATGGAGACCAGATGCCCTTATGTGCTAGCCTAGGGGAGGCAGGGAGGGAAGTATAAATCGGTACGATTTATATGTACAGCAATTAGACATTATTTATCAAAACTACAAGTGTACCCACTTTTTGACTCAGCAATTCCCCTTCCGGAAACTTATCCTTTGGATTTCGTTACACATGTGAGGAGTAAGTTATAGAATCACATAAGCTATGGATCCTCTTTTTTAATAAACTCCAATATTTATTCATTATAAACTCTGTAATCAAAAAAGAAGAAGAAGAAGAAGAAGAAGAAGAAGAAGAAAGAAGAGAAAAGAAAAGAAAAGAAAAGAAAAGAAAAGAAAAGAAAAGAAAAGAAAAATGTGGATCAAGTGACCTTTCAAACTACAAAGACCACCCAGTAAAGTCTATGGGAATGCCATGAAGTGGGTCACACAGACAAGATTCTAAAACAGAAGTATTGGCTATTTTCTTCCCATTTCCATTCCAGTCACTTTTTGATAAAATGGTTGTTATTCATCTATTTTAAAATTTTGGGAGCACCTGGGTGGCTCAGACGTTGTGGGGCATCCAAACTCTTGATTTTGACTCAGGTCATGATCTCAGCATGTGAGACAGAGCCCCGCGCCGGGCTCCACGCTGGGTGGGGAGCCTGCTGAAGAGTCTCTCCCTCTCCCTTTGCTCCTTCCCCACAACTTCTCCCTTTGCCTGCCTGCCTCTGTCTCTCTCTCTCTCTCTCTCTCTCTGTCTCAAAAATTTTTCTTAATTCACATCTATTCTCGCATTATATTAAGCTTCCTGGGGCACCTGGGTGGCTTAGTCAGTTGAGTGTCCGACTTAGGCTCAGGTCATGATCTCACAGTTCGTGAGTTCGAGCCCCACATCAGGCTCTGTGCTGACAGCTCAGAGCCTGGAGCCTGCTTCGGATTCTGTGTCTCCCTCTCCCTCTGCCCCTCCCCTGCTCACGCTCTGTCTCTCTCTCTGTCAAAAATAAATAAACATTAAAAAAAATTAAGCTGCCTGCTCGTACTGACAGTAAGCATCTCATAGCAGTCAAGTTTTAGTAATGATTTTGTGTCAGTCTGTGCAGAAAAATAAAACATACTGCAAGGTCAAGTGAGGATGGTTCGTGCACAGATACTACACACACTGGCCAAAGCACCTGACAAATTATTAAAAACTATAAAATAAACTCAAGAAAACCGGGTGACTCTTAAATAGTTCCCAACTATTAAAACCAAAGCTGAAGAAATTCGGTATTCAAAAAAGAAAAATGTGGATCAAGAGACATTAAAGAACATTCCTCAATAGAGACAAGTTAGACATTTCAGTGAGAGGTCTACCCCATTCCCCTGCACACCCTCACTCCCAAAACGCACTACCAGAGATGTGTATAATATTACACGGGCCGAAACAGCAATTCAGCAGCACAACATTGCAAGCATCTAAAAGATGAGTGATTGAGTGAAGGACAGTGCATCCGTATAATGAGATTGTTACAGAAAAAGGAAGATCTCTCTACGTGCCAACATAAGGAAATTGCCAAGATAAGTTTTAGAAAAAAAATTTTTTTTCAACATTTTTTTTTTCAGAGACAGAGACAGAGCACGAGCAGGGGAGGGGCAGAGGGAGAGGGAGACACAGAATCCGAAGCAGGCTCCAGGCTCCGAGCTGTCAGCACAGAGTCCGACATGGGGCTCAAACCCATGAACACAAGATGATGACCCGAGCTGAAGTCAGATGCTCAACAGACTGAACCACCCAGACGCCACATCAAGATACGTTTTAAATGAAAAAAGCAAGGTGCAAACAAGTGAATATATTACTTTTACTGTTAAAAAGCAGCGGGGGGGGGGGGGGGGGGGAGGGAGAAGACTACATATTTGCTTGCATATACATTGTTGCTATTGCCATTCTCTTCAAGGACACACAGAAACTATTAACAGTGTTGACCGTTTGTGTGTGTGGGGTGGAAATGGGGGAAACTTGGCAAATGGCAAATAGCACTCTACCTTTTTATGTCTTCTGACTTTTCAATCACATTGAGATGTATTTTTAAAAAACACATTTAAAAAATATTTTAGGGGTGCCTGGGTGGCTCAGTTGGTTGAGTGTCCGACTCTTGATTTTGGCTCAGGCCATCATCTCATGGTCCGTGAGTTCAAGCCCCACACTGGGCTCCATGCTGACAGTTTGGAACTTGCTTGGGATTCCCTCTCTCTCTCTCTCTCTCTGTCTCTCTGCCCCTCCCCTGTGCTCTCTTTCTCTCAAAAAACAAAACAAAACAAAAACGGGGGGGAAGGAGGCAAAGATAAAAGGTTTCTCTAAATGTGTATTAATTTTTTAAATTGTGCACTTAAAATGACCACTAGATGGCGACTGCTCTTCATTTGAACTGCCACCGCGAGGCATTTAGGCAAGAAAGAAATTAAAGCAGGATGAAGAAGTCTTGGAAACTGCCTGAAACCTTGAGCATCTGATTATCTTAATAAAAATACCTAGATGCCTAACACTTTTCAATAAAAAAAAGTAACCACCTCGGCAATGGAAAAAAAACGGGATTTTAAGAATAGCGCCCACCCTGAAACTCTCCAGATTCCTACACAACATGAATAACTGTGCGTTTTCAGTCTTTAAATATCAATCTCCACACCTAACAATTTTCATAGGCCACACCTCAGATGCTCTTTGTAGAACAATGGGGCATAAATCATCCACCAGAATTATTTTTCGGTATTTCAACATACATAATTTCTCTGTCTTCTTCAATCCGTAAGATACGAAGATACGGCAAATATTATTCTCCATGCCTCAGACTGCGGACAGAGGCCCTGTGGAATTAAGAGCCTTGGCAGGCCCTGGGTGGATGGTGTGGGTGTCAGGATTAGGAGCTGTGGGACACCATGAGGACAGCTGTGGGGGTACACAGAGGGCCCAGCTCTGCCCCTGGCAGTTCCACCATCACCTGACTTATCTACTGGTGTTCTGTGTAGGATTTCGCTTGGAAGGAAGACGGTGCCATTACTAACAACAAGCTTGAAAACCTCTGCCCCAGCATGTGCCACCAGCAAGAACTGAAACGAGGTACTAATGTCATCTTCCCTCGGAGAGGCGGGGGGTTTAGACACCCAGCAGAAGTCACATACCTGTCTAGGAAGTCTCACGTGTGCAATCAAGAGCAAACTACAAGGTACAAAGTAAATAAATAAATACAGAAATACAGAAATAAGCATAAACGCCTATTAGAATGGCTAAAATAAATAACACTGACTGTATCGAGTGTTGAGGAGGATGTCGAGCATCTGGACCTCTCCTTTGCTGGCGGTGGGAATAAGAAATGGTACAGCCACTCTGGAAGAGGCTGACGGTGTCTTATGAAGTTAAATGGAACTCAGCAATCCCATAGCAGGTATTTACCCAAGAGAAATGAAATCCGTTGTTTACACGAACACTTATACACGAATGTTCGCAGCCACTTGGCGATTGCCCCAAACTAGAAACAGTCCAAATGTCCCCCAAGTGGGGACTAAAGTGTGGTACATCTGTACAAGGTGGTATTGAGCAAAAAAAGGAGTGAACCACTGGTACACGCGACAACTTGAATGGATCTCAAAGGCATTGTGTCGAGTGAAAAAAAAAAGTCACGTACTATAGGATTCCAATTTTATAACATTCTCAAAAGGACAAATTATAGTGCTGAAGAATAGATCGGTGGCTGTCAGGGGAGAGAGTTACAGGGAGAATCTGACTCTAGAGGAGAAACGGGGGGGGGGGGTGCCTGGGTGGCTCAGTCGGTTGAACACCTGACTTCGACTCAGGTTGTGACCTTGAGGGGTTTGTGGGTGTGAGCCCCACGTCGGGCTTGCTGCTGTCAGTGAGGAGCCCACTTCGGATTCTCTGTTCCCTTCTCTCTCTGCCCCGCCCCCACTTGTGTTCTCTCTCTCTCTTTCTCTCTCAAAAATAAACAAACTTTTTTTTTTTTTTTTTTTTTAATTAAAAGAGGGATGCCTGGGTGGCTTAGTTGGTTAAGCATCCAACTCTTGGTTTGGGCTCAGGTCATGATCTCACGGTTCGTGGGACGGAGCCCCAGGTCGGGCTCTGCACTAAAAGCGTGGAACCTGCTTGGGATTCTCTCTCTCCCTCTCTCTCTCTGCCCTTCCTCTGCTCATGCTCTTTCTCTCTCGAAATAAATAAATAAACATTCTTTTAAAAAAGAAAAATTATGGGGGCACCTGGGTGGCTCAGTCGGTTGAGCGTCTGACTTCAGCCCAGGTCATGATCTCACGGTTCGTGAGTTCGAGCCCCGCATCGGGCTCTGTGCTGACAGCTCAGAGCCTGGAGCCTGCTTCCGATTCTGTGTCTCCCTCTCCCTCTCTGTCCCTCTCCCCATCAGGCTCTGTCTCTTTCTCTCAAAAATAAATAAACGTTAAAAAAAATTTTTTTAAGAAAAATTATAAAAGAAGATAGACAAATTATAAAAGAAGATATACAAATGGCCAATAAGCACACCAGAAACTGCTCAACAACACTGGTCGCCACGGAAATGGAAATTAAAACCGTAATGAGATACCACTATACATCCGCCTGAATGTCTAGAAAAAAATAATAATAAAGCAAAATAAAATGCTAACAAGGATGTGGGGCCACTGAACTCTACTTTGTTGTGAAGATATATAATGATACAATCATTTTGGGAAAAGGCCTGTTAACTTCTCATAAAATTAAACATGTATCTACCCTATGGCTTAACAATTACACTCCTGGATATTTACCCAAAAGAAACAAAATGCTCACAAAATTCTTGTAGTAGAACGTTCAGATCAGCTTTATTCATAACAGCCCCAAACTGGAAACAGCCCAAGTATCCATCACTAAGAGAACAGAGAAATAAACTGTGATTTATTATAAACTGTGATTTATTATATAAACTGTGATCCCATGGAATGGGATACTGCTTAGCAATAAAAAGTAATATACTACTGATACACATGCATGACGTGTATTAACCTAGAAAACATTATGCTGAGCTCTTTCGAATCACTTGTTCTGCAGGAAGCCAGCTGCCATGATGTGAGGACACTCAAGTCGTTTTATGGAGAGTCCCACACGGGGAGAAATTGAGGCCTCCTGCCAACAGTCATGTGGGTGGACCATCTTGAGAGTGGATCTTCCAGCCCCAGTCAAACCTTCATAGGACTTCAGACCTGAAGTCCTACGTGCAACCTCACGACAGACCCAGAGCCACCCAGCTAAGACGCTCTGAAATCCCCACCCACAGGAACCGGGTGAGATAATACATATTACCTTTTATGATGCTAAGTTTTGAGGTCATTTGTGACATATCAATAGATAAATAATACACATGTCATTCTCACACACACACACACACACACACACACATACACACAACTGACGGGCAGGAACTACTATCTTATTTTTAAAACACTTTAACAATATGTAATACACCAAGAATAAGACATGAGTCATAAAATGATAGCCTAATGAATTATCACAAAGAAAACGCACCTATATAATCCTCATCCGCGTCAAAGAAAATCACACTATGTCACCAGCACACAGAATCTCCTCTCAATCATTACTCCCTCTCTCCTGCCCACTGCTAGCTGCGCTCTTGACCTGTAACTCCATCAATTATTTTTGACTGCTTCTGAATATTACAGAAATGAGATTAGACTCTATGTATTCTTTTGTGTCTCATTTCTTTTGCTCCACATGGCTAGTGAGATTTATCTTTGGTATCTACCGCAGCTGTGGCTCATTCATTTTCACTGCTGCACAGGATTACGTTGAATTAATATACCACCAAAAATATGCTGAGTGAACATATCGTGTGACTCCACTTACATTAAACTCTAAAACAGACAAAATTAAAATATAGTAGGGGCGGGGGGATCCACAACAGTGGTTACCTCTGGGAAGATAAAAGCAAGGATTGAGTGGAAAGGGCATGAGGGAACTTTCTGGGGTGATAGTAACGTTCAATATTTTGATAGAGGTTTGAGTTACATAGGCGTATGCAGGTGTCGAAACTCTGCGAGTGGACATTTAAGATTTTTGCATTGCATTGCATTTTAAGCAAAACACGACAAAACAAACACCTGAACACATTTTGAAGTCTCGTTCATGATATGCACACTGAATTATCTCGGGGGAGGGGGGACTTTGAAATGCATCCCAAAAGTGAATTATGGTGGATAGAGGGATGTGTAAATGAACAAACATGTAATACAGCAAATACAATAATATGTTCATGGTAGGATCTAGGTGGTGAATATATGGAACTCAGTGTTAAAGTCTTTCAATTCCGTTATATGTTTAAATTTTTTAAATATAAAACCGGAAGAAAGTAGATGACCGGAAAGGGGAATTATGGTAGGGCATCATTTCCTTATGTAAAAATGAGACCTTCAAGGACAGATCTTGGTTTCTAAAAACTATTCTCAAATAAAAGGAACACGGGCTCACTGGAGAAACGGGCAGAGAAAATACAAGATGAGCCCGGAACATCTTGCGGTATTAGAAAGTAAAGAAGTCCTTCAAAAAAAAGTCCCCAAAGGATGGAGGCGTGTCAAGGGGACACAGGAGACGACTGAAAGAGCCCCCTGGGGTCAACGCTGGAACGATGAGGACAACAAAATGAATGACGTCCTACTGGACTGTGACACAGTCATAAAATAAATCTGCAGGAGTCCATAGTGATACAAATAGTTAAAATAAATAAATACATAGGGAAAAGAGATGAATAGCCTGAAATAATTTGTGTAGCTACCTCCCCCTCTAGCAGGGGGGGCTTCACCTGTCTCCACACCACTACTACTGTCCCATGAGCGTCGGCTGTGCTTAACGACCTGCTTGCAGAGGGGAACTGTCATTTTACAATGAAAAGATCTGATAAACACTACCCCGCCCGGGGTTTCAAGGTCAACATCGCCACTGATGTTGATAGTATGTACCCCCTGTTATAACTGACGAGAAGGGTACTTGCCCTCATACTCTTCCCAAAAGCCCATAACCTCCATCTAGACATGAGAAAAACATCAGACAGACCAAACTGAGGGTACTCAACAAAATACACGACCAAAGCTTTTCAAAAGTGTCGAGGTCAAGAAAAGCACGGGAAGACTGAGGATCTGTCACAGGTCAGAGGACGTTAAAGAGACATGACCACAAAACATAATGTGGCATCTTGGATGGGAGCCTGGAACGGAAATAAGACACTGGTGGAAAAAGTGAGAAAATTCTAATGCAGTCTAGAATTTAGGTAATAGTAATGAACCAGTGCTGCTTTCTTCGTTTTGACAAACGTACCGTGGTTGTGTCAGATGTTGACAACAGTGGAAACTTGCTGAGGGGTATACGGGAACTCTATTTTCTTCACAATTTTTCTAAAAATTGAAAATTATTCCAAAATTAAGTCCATTTTGAAAAGAGACAAGAAACAAGGCGACAATAACAACAACAAAAAAGATCTTTGTGCATTTTTTGAAAAACCTTGTAAAAACCCAACAAACCGAAAACCGCTTTAAAAAAGCAGTTGTGTGTTATTTTTTTCCTCTCAAAATCTAAATCAAAAATCAGTTTTAGGGCAATGGAAAGCACATTTTCAGATACCAAGCGTGAATGCCCTCCTGACAAGAAATATCCTTGGTGCCGAGCCTTATCTGGGCGGCACCCACGTTCTGGAGTGAATACTGACAAGAACTTGGAAACCAACTCTGGTGTCACAGGTTGCCTCTGCTTCACTAACCTGTTCTTTTGTCCTGGTCCCTTTTATCATTTTGCTTCGGGAGACATCTCCAGCTCGGCCCAGGTTAAACTCCCTCGGTCACTCTCTTCTCGTTGAAAATGGCAAAAATCAAAACGCTCCGTCTCCCTTAAGAAATGAGGCGGGACCCACTGCCAGGCCTTCGCACAAATGAAAGGCAGCAGTGAAGAACAGACCCCCAGAAGCAGCGAGAAGAGAAACCCTCAGTCTTCCAGTAAGTGCCACAGCTGCCTCACAACTTGACCTTCCACCTTCCAGAGCCTCCACCCACCCCCGTGAGCCCTCGCACAGCCTGGATGACCTGACCCTGAATGGAAACAGAAACCGTTAAATCATCCTGTGGTAAGTGTCAAAGACTAAGGCCCTGAACCAGCAAGGGTGACAGAAAACGCTACGGGAAGGGTTTTCTAAGCACTGCGGTTTAATTGTAGCTGTGGGGTTCGCTCAACCACAGAGAAGTACACTTGCTCAGTGGCAAACTCCACGAAAGTAGCAGAAAGAAGGCAGGGAGAGAGAGAGAAAGGAGGGAGGCGGGAGAAAAGATCCTCCCGGCCAGAGACAAAAATGTGATGAGAATCCCTGATGGGAGGCATTGCCAATCCACATTCCCGCATCCTTGGCCTGCCGGCCAGTGACTGCGGGTGAAGAGATGCTCCCTCTCCATCCTTCCTTTCGGTCTTCCTTCCCGCGCTTTCGGTAAGCGTCTGCACCACACCAAACACGGGGCACTCAAAACGGATCCGGCCTGTTCCTACCCTCAAGGAGCTCAGCCTCTAGACTGGAAGACACCGGAGGAGAAGGAGGGTCCCCAAACAGCGTGACACTGAGAGAGCTTTCACACATTATCATTAAGACCTCCGGTGGCCAGAGAGCCGTTCCTGCCTCCCCAGGGACGGCAGGGTTGTTTTCTGCGGTAGAAAGCTTTTGCTTTAGCATTTACCTTTCCTTGGTTCTGTCAGGACGGGCTGCCGGGGCAGTGAGAAGGCAGGGGAGCAAGAACCGGGTCTCTCTGCAGGATCCGCTGAGAAGTGGGGTGTGTGTGGGCTGAGAGAGGAAGTCCCCAGGAGGGAGGGTGCAGGAAGGGGACGTAAGGAGGAAAGGGTCGGAAGGGAGCAGGAAGGAAGTGAAAGGAGATACATGACCAAATGAGCAGAAGACAGGAACAGGTACAATCCCCCAAGACAAAAGATAGCAACTTTCAACAAACTCAGACATGCTCCCTCACTAGGTAAAGGTATGCGTGCCAGAGACTGCTGCTGGCTCGACCTTGCCCACCAGGACTCCGAGGGTGCCGCACCAGCTCAGCCCGAGGGGTGGCTCCTCATAGCTCCAGGCTATCATTGTGATCCCAGCCTCCAGGACGGCATCTGGCTTAGAAAGGGGACTTGAAGGGGCGCCTGGGTGGCGCAGTCGGCTAAGCGTCCGACTTCAGCCAGGTCACGATCTCGCGGTCTGTGAGTTCGAGCCCCGCATCAGGCTCTGGGCTGATGGCTCAGAGCCTGGAGCTTGCTTCCGATTCTGTGTCTCCCTCTCTCTCTGCCCCTCCCCCGTTCATGCTCTGTCTCTCTCTGTCCCAAAAATAAATAAATGTTGAAAAAAAAAATTTTTTAAAAGAAAGGGGACTTGAAATCTCAAACAAAGAGGATTATTTTGGGGGGTGTGAATAAGAGGTGCTGAGGCTAAAGTGACACAAGAGAGGTTGGTTGAGAAAACAGAAATGGGCGGGCACACCACTTAACTAAGTGTATTGGAGGATGGCTAGATCTGTGGTCGACAGGCATAAGCAGGCCTTGACGCCCTCCTAGGGCTGTGCCCTGCCCATGGAATGGTGGAGTCTGCTAGCTTGCTGGGCTTTGTGCTTCCAGCTGTGGTGACACTGTTGGTCACACAAAGGATGCTTTTGGTTGAACGTTATGGTACACGTGGTCTGCAGGGGCCAAAGTGGAAACCCCTCATCTTCAACAACAACCCGTTCGACAGCTATGTAGGAATCACCCTCAGTGGGTTAAGCAACACGCACAGGAGCCAAGGTCCCCTGCTGAACCTTGAGAGCCACCTATCCACCTACCTGTCCATTTACAAGTAAATGGGAACTGGGACCCCCCCCCCCCCCCCGCCCCGGGCGGCTCAGCCAGTTAAGCATCTGACTTTGGCTCAGGTCATGATCTCGCAGTTCACGAGTCCAAGCCCCGTGTTGGGCTCTGTGCTGACAGCTCAGAGCCTGGAGCCTGCTTTGGATTATGTGTCTCCCTCTCTCTCTGCCTCTCCCCCCTTCTGCGCATGCTCTCTCTCTCTCTCTCTCTCAAAAATAAAATAAAAACAGAAAAAAATTTTTTAAAAAAGCAAGTAAATGGGAACTGGAAAGATGGACATGGAAATTCCCTTGGGGGCTAATTACAACCCAGACTTCAAGGCCTGAGATCCTTCAAGGGTCAAGAAGAGGTTGAGTCAATACTCTCCCATGGCAGCCGAGGAGGAGGTGAGGAGAGCACTCAGGGACCAAGGAGTCTGCAGCGCCCTTAGTAATCCCACAGACAGTTTCAGAACAAACAGAGGTTTGCACGTGCTCCATAAAGCCATCGTTACAAAGAGACTGACAGGTAATCAGAGCCCAATGCTTGGGCTCCTGACAGCACCACCCACGCAGTTGAATTCCAGCCTCTTCGCCTGAAGCCAATGTGAGCTGTGTTTCCATCTCTGCACCCGAAACAGGAGTGACTACCCACATGGGCCAACCAAGAACTGAAGAGAAACTGACAGCAGACAAAGGATAGCAACAACATATTGGCAGCCAAAAAGTGACCAGGCAGGTGAACGGGGAGCAGACATCGCAGAACAGAGAATGCCAAGTTTATGGGGCCGGGAAGTCCACCAGCTGGTACAACTGAACTCCACTAAGGCTTGGGGATTGGAGGCTCCAGGCACCTCTGACAGCTCCAAGTCCCCTCCCCCAGCTCATCACAGCCTGAAGGTTCACTGTCAGGAGAAGGAGACGTTGAGAGAGCAACAGAGAAGGCGCACACTGAGAACAGTGGGGCCAGGGGGAGACCCCTCAGCCAGAGGCCCCACTTACCAACACCAAACATCAGGACATAACCAAACATCAGGAATGGCCTGTACATCACGGGCAGCTTTGACAACTTCCCAGCAGATGGCTATAAAGTGACTTGTTCTAACAAAATCAGAGTTAACACGCATTCTCCAGCAAACAGAAGTCAAATGTCTTAGGAGAGGAGCATTTTCTAGTTAGCCTAAAGTCACGTAGGGAGGAGCCTTGCTCACAGTCACTTTAGGCAGCCAGGATTATGACCTGTCTGTCCTTCATCCTCTACCCACCATTCCTCAGAAAACTAAAAGAGTCCTTTCTGGAGAAAGTAACTCTGTCCAAAACAAAACGTAATACTGATCTGTCACTGAAAGGGGCTACTCTGTGATCAGGAAAGCCTGTGGCCAGCAACCCTGCCTGTTTACATCAGAATTTTACTTGTATTTTTTATTTTGCTCCTATTGTGAGCAAACAGCCAAGATGGACTAGACATTTAAGGAAAGCTTCAAACACAAAAATCAGAGGTCAAAGGTACAAATGGAAAAAAAGAAAACCAAAGGAAACAGAGACAAAGCAGAGGAATAGAAAGGAACATCTAAAAATGTAAGAAATTTTGAAATCAGAAGACAAGAACAGGTGTTATTACAAAAAGGAACAAAGAGGGGCGCCTGGTAGGCTCAGTCAGTTAAGCATCCGACTTTGGCTCAGGTCATGATCTCACGGTTCGTGAGTTCAAGCTCCACGTTTGTGCTGACAGCTGACAGGCTGACAGGTTGACAGCCTGAAGCCTGCTTCAGATTCTGTGTCTCCCTCTCTCTCTGTTCCTCCCATGCTCGCTCTCGCTCTCTCTCTCTCTCAAAAATAAATAAACATTAAAAAATATATATGACAGAAGATATTTTAACTCAGGAAGAGTTGGAAGATAAGTAGAGAAAATCTCCCAGGAAGTAGAACAAAAAAATAAAGAATGAGATGGAAAATAAGGAAGAAAGGATAAGAAAATCAAAGGACAAGGTCAGGGGTTTCAACATCTAAACAAAAGGAGTTCCAGATAATAGTGCAAATAACTGAAGAGCGTGAGTTTCCAGATTAAAGAGCCCATTACATGCCTGACACACTGAAAGCAAAAGACACCCACATCAGATCACTCTGTAAATGATGCAACACCCGGTGCTAAAGAAGAATGCTCATAATGCCGTGGCTTCCAAAAGGAAGAAAAAGAAGCCATTTATAAAAGGTCAGGGTGCAGAAGAGGTAATATCTGTTAATAGCAATGCTGGATACATAGCCAAAAGGAATGGCATGAAGCCTTTAAAAATCGGGGGGAAATTTTATTTCCAGCCTAGAATTCTATACCCAGAAGAACATTCAGTCAATTGGATGGTGAACATCTTCAGACATAAAAATCTCAAAAATCTCCAAAAGTGACTTCTCTTATATTCTTTCTCAGGAAGCTATTAGATGAAAGACTGTTCTGGTTCTCCATAGCTGTGTAACAATGTACCCCAAAACTTAGCGGCTTAAAAGAGCAATGCATCAGTATTCTTCTATCTCTCTGCTTCCTATTGGGAATTTGGACACACGGGAACAAGTAGGGATGGCTTCTCTCCGCTTCACAGTGTCTGGAGCCCCAGCTCAGATGACTTCAACAGCTGAGAGCTGGAGCCGTTGGGAATGGTTAGCAACTCTTCACCTCTCTTCCTGCAGCCTCTCTCCATGGACCAGCCACAGGCTAGCAGACCTTTTTACATGGACGCTCAGGACCTCAAAAGACAGGAAGTGAAAGGTGTCAGTCTCTTCGGACCTGAGCCTGGCAACTAGCATGCTGTCACTTCAGCCATATTCTGTGGGCCAAAGCAGTCACAAAGCCACCCAGATTCAAGGGGAGGGGACACAACCACACCTCTCAGTGGGAATAGCATTAAGGAATTTGTGGCCATACTCCACAAAGGGTAACTAAGGAAGAGAAAGCCTGGGAATACAGAGGAGATTCAAAGGCAATTCCTAAGATAATACTGAAGAAACACATAGAAAGCCAGTCCAGACAGAAGCCCCAGAAGGAGGTCTCCAGGAGGGATGTGTCCACAGGGGCTGGGGGAGTGGAATTGCCAATTACCTTACAGGTTTTACTAAGTTGAGAGGAGTGTAACCATTCTATACCAAACTGTGGTGTCAGTGACTGATGAGTTTATAGAAAACTAAGCAAATGAACAAAGGAGAAACTGATAAAATGATAAAAAGTTATAAAAGAAAGGAAATGAAATACAGTGCACTATGGGGCACAGCTGGGAATAATATTTATATAGTCACAGCAATGTGAATACTAGAGTGATTTAAATAAAAATGGTGACACGGTGATTTTCAGAACATAGACAAAGAAAATGCAGCAGTGAGATCTTCATTTTCTATAATAGTCATTATATACTCAAGAAGTGGTGGTTTAAGTATGTTGTTTAGGTCGATTGGAGGATTAACACAACAATCTGCACAACCTGAACCACAGAAATCAGTGAACTTGGGGAGCAAGAAGGCGAGGGAAGGGAGGTGCTTTTGCGAGCAGAGAGAGGACAGAGACTGGGGAGGGGGTGCGGGGGGGGGGGCAGAGAATATGGGAAAAGCACTCCTCCCAAAAAGCAGCTGGAGAGAAAGTGGAAAATTAGAAACAGCCGCAGGGACTAAACTAAAAAGGGAGAAAGGAGAAAGGAGTGGGTTTAAATTCCATTAAGACTGTAAACAAGGGGAGCGCAAAGTCTGCAACTCCGCAGCTCCATACCTGGCGGTGCTCTGGTAGGAAGGGCGAATCCCCAGGAACAGGGTGGGGTCCGATAGGTTCTTGGGCCACATGCAGAAACGTGGTTCCACTGCTGGAAGGACATCTGGTAGAGACTGTTGAAACCACCTGGTCCCAGCAGCCCCAGAAAATGGCCACATTCACTGGTGCTGGAACAAGGTCATTAAGGGTGAAGCCTGGTGCCAGATGTGTGTTGTGATTTTCCATAATCCCTGAAAAGCTGCTGCTACACTATCTAGCAAACTTTTTCTTGGGCGGGCTGGCACCTGGCCGCAGTCTCAGGGCACTGGCAGCAGCAGGATCTGACAAGTGTTCCTGGTTGCAGCCAGCATTCGGCCATTGCTCAGTGAGACCCTCCCATAGAGGGGCGGAACGGGTCAAAGACGCAGTCCTTCAGAAGTAAAGGGTCGGGGAAAACAGCCGCATCTGAGACAAAACTCGGGAGAGAGGTACTGCCTGGGGCCTGGTCACAGACAGTGAAAAAGCGGGGAGTGGACAAAAGCTAAAGACAGAAGACGGGTGCACGACGGCTGATCAAGGAGAACAGAGTTCCAATACTAGGGACTGGGTAGCTGGGTGGCACCAGTTTCACCGCTCCCGCGCATGCACCTATGCACCTATGAGTGCCACAACACTCCACCCCAGTAGGCTAGCAGCATCATCTAGTGGAGAACGGAGCCGTTACACTGAGCCCCACCCAAGTGGGCCAACCTCATTCCTCAAGAACACAAGTCTCACAGCCTACTTAGTTTATGGACTATAAAGCGCTACATAGTCTGACTTCTAGGGGAAAACGAAGTAATTTCAGTCCTATTTCAATCTATTAGCAGGTCCATCTATTCAATTTTCTTTCTTTTTTTTTTCTCTCTTTTACACTTCTTTTCTTTGTCTTGAATACAGAAAGAGAAAAAATTCATTTTTATTTTCAATTTTTATTAAAAATATTTTTCCTTAATTTTTTTACTATATTTTCTACTTTTGTGTAAATTTTTTCAAATTCTATTTTACTTCCATCATTTTATTTTAGTCTACTTCAGTGTATTCAACTTCTCAAATTTTCAAACGATTTCCTTTTTTTCCTTTTTCTTTTTTGTCGTTTCCATTTCTTTTCTTTTTCTTGAATGCAGAAACAGAAAAACTTCATTTTTACTTTCAGTTTCTATTAAAAACATTTTCTTCAATTTTTTGACTACATTTTTTGCTATTATATAAATTTTTTCAAACTCTATTTTACTTCCATCATTTTATTTTAGTCTACTACAGTGTATTCACTTTTTCAAATTTTCAAAAGATTTCCTTTTTTTCTCTTTTTCGTTTCTTTTCTTTTTCTTGAATACAGAAAGTGAAAAAACTCATTTTTATTTTTAATTTTTATTAAAAATATTTTTCTTAAAATTTTTTTCTACTATATTCTTTACTTTTGTGTAAATTTTTTCAAATTCTATTTTACTCCCATCATCTCATTTTAGTCTGCTTCAGTGTATTCATTTTTTCAAATTCTCAAACGATTTCCTCCCCCCCCCCTTTTTTTCTCTAAAACCACTTTCTGTCAAACCACTTTTCTGTCAAACCACTTTCAACACCCAGACCAAAACACACCCAGGATCTAGCATCATTTATTCGATTTGTGTGTGTGTGTGTGTGTGTGTGTGTGCGTTTTTAATTTTAATATTTTTTAATTTTAATTTTTCTACCTCATTAATTCCTTTTCTCCCTTCAAAATTACAAAACAAAGGAATTCACCCCAAAAGAAATAGTATGAAGTAATGACAGCCAGGGATTTAACCAACACAGATACAAACAAGATGTCTGAACCAGAATTTAGAATCACGATAATAAGAATACTAGCTGGAGTCGAAAATAGATTAGAATCCCTTTCTGCAGAGATAAAAAGTAAAAAATAATCAGAATGAAATTAAAAATGCTATAACTGAGCTGCAATCATGGATGGATGCAGCAGTGGTAAGGATGGATGAGGCAGAACAGAGAATCAGCAATATAGAGGACAAACTTATAGAGAATAATGAAGCAGAAAAAAAGAGGAAGATTAAGGCAAAAGAGCACGATATAAGAATCAGAGAAATCAGTGACTCATTAAAAAGGAACAACATCAGAATCATAGGGGTCCCAGAAGAGGAAGAGAGAGAAATAGGGGTAGAAGCGTTATGCGAGCAAATCGTAGCAGAAAACTTTCCTAACCTGGGGAAAGACACAGACATCAAAATCCAGGAAGCACAGAGGACCCCCATTAGATTCAACAAAAACCGACCATCAACAAGGTATATCATAGTCAAATTCACAAAATACTCCAGCAAGGAGAGAATCATGAAAGCAGCAAGGGAAAAAAAAGTCCCTAACCTACAAGGGAAGACAGATGAGGTTTGCAGCAGACCTATCCACAGAAACTTGGCAGGCCAGAAAGGGGTGGCAGGATACATTCAATGTGCTGAATCAGAAAAATATGCAGCCAAGAATTCTTTATCCAGCAAGGCTGTCATTCAAAATAGAAGGAGAGATAAGAAGTTTCCCAGACAAAAAAAAATTAAAGGAGTTTGTGACCACTAAACCAGCCCTGCAAGAAATCTTAAGGGGGAACTCTCTGAGGGGAGAAAAGATGAATATATATATATATAACTACCAAAAGCAACAAAGATTAGAAAGGACCAGAGAACACAACCAGAAACTCCAACTCTACAAGCATCATAATGGCAATAAATTCATATCTTTCAGTAATCACTCTAAACATCAATGGACTCAATGCTCCAATCAAAAGACACAGGGTAACAAAATGCATAAGAAAACAAGATCCATCTATATGCTGTTTACAAGAAACCCACTTGAGACCTAAAGACACCTTCAGATTGAAAATAAGGGGATGGAGAACCATCTACCATGCTACTGGTCAACAAAAGAAAGCTGGAGTAGCCATACTTATATCAGACAATCTAGACTTTAAAATAAAGACTGTATCAAGAAATGCAGAAGGGCATTATATCATAATCAAGGGGTCTATCCACCAAGAAGACCTAACAATTGTAAACATTTATGTGCCAAATGTGGGAACACCCAAATATATACATCAATTAATCACAAACATAAAGAAACTCATCAATAGTAATACCATAATAGTAGGAGACTTCAACACCCCACTCACAGCAATGGAAAGATCATCTAATCAAAAAATCAACAAGGAAACAATGGCTTTGAATGACACACTGGACCAGATGGACTTAACAGATATATTCAGAACATTTCATCCTAAAGCAGCAGAATATACATTCTTCTCCAGTGCACATGGAACGTTCTCCAGAATAGACCATACACTGGGACACAAATCAGCCCTAAGTAAGTACAAAAAAGATCGAGATCATACTGTGCATATTTTCAGACCACAACACTATGAAACTCGAAATCAACCACAAGAAAAAATTTGAAAAGGTAACAAATATTTGGAGACTGAACAACATCATACTAAAGAATGAATGGGCTAACCAAGAAGTTAAAGAGGAAATTAAAAAGTATATGGAAGTCAATGAAAATGATAACACCACAACCCAAAAACTCTGGGATGCAGCAAAGGCAGTCATAAGAGGAAAGTATATAGCAATCCACTCCTTCCTAAAGAAGGAAGAAAGATGTCAGATACATAACTTAACCTTACACCTTAAAGAGCTGGAAAAAGAACAGCAAATAAAACCCCAAAACAGCAGAAGACAGGAAATAATAAAGATTAGAACAGAAATTAATGCTATTGAAACAAACAAACAAAAAAAAAACAAAACAGAACAGATCAATGAAACCAGAAGCTGGTTATTTGAAAGAATTAACAAAATTGATAAACCACTAGCCAGTTGGATCAAAAAGAAAAAGGAAAGGACCCAAATAAATCAAGAATGAAAGAAAAGAGATCACAACCAACACAGCAGAAATAAAAACAATAATAAGAGAATATTATGAGCAATTACATTCCAATAAAATGGGCAATCTGGAAGAAATGGAAAAATTCCTAGAAAAATATACATTACCAAAACTGAAACAGGAAGAAATAGGAAATTTGAACAGACCCATAACCAGTAAGGAAATCAAATTTGTAATCAAAAATCTACCAAAAAACAAGAGGCCAGGGCCAGATGGCTTTCCAGGGGAATTCTACCAAACATTTCAGGAAGAGTTAACACCTATTCTCTTGAAGCTGTTCCAAAAAATAGAAATGGAAGGAAAACTTCCAAACTCCTTCTATGAAGCTAGCATTACCTTGATTCCAAAACCAGACAGAGACCCCACGAAAAAGGAGAACTATAGACCAATCTCCCTGATGAACACAGATGCAAAAATCCTCAACAGGATATTAGCCAACCAGATCCAACAACACATTAAAAAAATTACTCACCACGACCAGGTGGGATTTATACCTGTGATGCAGGGCTGGTTCAATATCCACAAAACAATTTACGTGATTCACCACATCAGTAAAAGAAGGGACAAGAACCATATGATCCTCTCAATAGATGCAGAGAAAGCATCTGACAAAATACAGCAACCTCTCTTGATAAAAACCCTCAAGGAAGTAGGGATGGAAGGATCATACCTCAAGATCATAAAAGCCACATATGAACGACCCAACGCTAATATCATCCTCAGTGGGGAATAACTGACAGCTTTCCCCCTAAGGTCAGGAACAAGACAGGGATGTCCACTCTCACCACTGTTATTCAACATAGTATTGGAAGTCTTAGCCTCCGCAATCAGGCAACACAAAGAAATAAAGGGCATCCAAATCAGCCAGGAGGAGGTCAAACTTTCACTCTTCGCAGATGACATGATACTCTATATGGAAAACCCAAAAGATTCCACCAAAAAAACTGCTAGAGTTGATTCACGAATTCAGCAAAGTTGCAGGATATAAAATCAATGCACAGAAATCAGTTGCATTCCTATACACCAACAATGAAGCGACAGAAAGAGAAATCAAGTAATCGATCCCATTTACAGTTGCACAAAAAAAAAACATAAAATACCTAGGAATAAATCTGACCAAAGAGGTGAAAAATCTATACACTGAAAACTATAGAAAGCTTATGAAAGAAATTGAAGAAGACACAAAAAATGGAAAAAGATTCCATACTCCTGGATAGGAAGAACAAATATTGTTAAAATGTCAATACTACCCAAAGCAATCTACATATTCAATGCAATCCCTATCAAAGTAACACCAGCATTCTTCACAGAGCTAGAACAAATAATCCTAAAATTTGTATAGAACCAGAAAAGACCCCCAATAGCCAAAGCAATCTTAAAAAAGAAAACCAAAGCAGGAGGCATCACAATCCCAGACTTCAAGCTGTACTACAAAGCTGTAATCATCAAGACAGTATGGTACTGGCACAAGAACAGACACTCAGATCAGTGAAACAGAATAGAGAACCCAGAAATGCACCCACAAACGTATGGCCAACTAATCTTTGGCAAAGCAGGAAAGAATATCCAATGGAATAAAGACAGTCTCTTCAGCAAGTGGTGCTGGGAAAACTGGACAGCAACATGCAGAAGAATGAACCTGGACCACTTTATTACACCATACACAAAAATAAACTCAAAATGGATGAAAGACCTCAATGTAAGACAGGAAACCATCAAAATCCTCGAGGAGAAAGCAGGCAAAAACCTCCTTAATCTTGGCTGCAGCAACTTCTTACTGAACACGTCTCTGGAGGCAAGGGAAATAAAAGCAAAAATGAACTACTGGGACCTCATCAAAATAAAAAGCTTCTACACAGTGAAGGAAACAATCAGCAAAACTAAAAAGCCAACCGACAGAATAGGAGAAGGTATCTGCAAACGATATATCAGATAAAGGGTTACTATCCAAAATCTATAAAGAACTTATCAAACTCAACACCCAAAAAACAAATAATCCAGTGAAGAAATGGGCAAAAGACATCAATAGACACTTCTCCAAAGAAGACATCCAGATGGCCAACCGACACATGAAAAAATGCTCAACATCATGCATCATCAGGGAAATACAAATCAAAACCACAAAGAGATACCACCTCACACCTGTCAGAATGGCTAACATTAACAACTCAGGCAACAACAGATGTTGGCAAGGATGCGGAGAAAGAGGATCTCTTTTGCATTGTTGGTGGCAATGCAAGCTGGTGCAGCCACTCTGGAAAACAGTATGGAGGGTCCTCAAAAAACTAAAAATAGAACTACCCTACGACCCAACAATTGCACTACTAGGCATTTATCCATGGGATACAGGTGTGCTGTTTCGAAGGGACACATGCACCCCTATGTTTATAGCAGCACTATCAACAATAGCCAAAGTGTGGAAAGAGCCCAAATGTCCATCGATGGATGAATGGATAAAGAAGATGGTATATATATACAATGGAGTATTACTCAGCAATCAAAAGGAATGAAATCTTGCCATTTGCAACTACATGGATGGAACTGGAAGGTATTATGCTAAGTGAAATTAGTCAGTCAGAGAAAGAAAAAAATCATATGACTTCACTCCTATGAAGACTTTAAGAGACAAAACAGATGAACATAAGGGAAGGGAAACAAAAATAATATAAAAACAGGGAGGAGGACAAAACGGAAGAGACTCATAAATGTGGAGAACAAACTGAGAGTTACGGAAGGGGTAGTGGGAAGGGGGATGGGCTAAATGGGCTAAATGGGCACTATATGCTAAATGGCTAAACGGGCACTATATGCTAACTAATTTGGATGTAAATTCAAAAAAAAGAAAAAAGAAAAGAAAAAAGAAATTTCAAAAGTACCAAAAAAAAAAAAAAAAAAGAGGTTTCAAAAGGTTTAGAAGGTTTCAGATACTTTGTAGCTTATCTGGCATTAAAAAGTCTTAGAAGATCCATGGGCCTCTCAAAAATAGCTAACTATGCAATGTAATTTTTCAAAATGTTGACTTTTAAAATGTTAACATGTCTAAAGCATTTCATGATTAAAATATTAATAAAGAGGTTATAAAATGCCAAAAAAAAAAGTATGTTGTTTAGGAATATGGAGGTCAATAATAGAAGAAGCTGGTGAAAGAACTGGGTGTGGTTGTCAATGAGGAAAGGAATGAGGGACAGAGGCAGGTGGGGTAGGGAGGTTGTTTTTCATTAAAAACCTTGTTGTACTATTTGCACTAAGAATATTCATACACGGCACAGGACAGAGTGGCCACTGGCCTGCAGAGCAGCAAACCTAAGTTTTATTGTGATTACTGAGACACATACCTCACCCATGACTCTCCATCCGTGAGGAAGACGCATTGCAGCAGTAGGAAACACAAGAGAATGTGCAAGCCTATCAGAAATGGATGGGAGAGCAGGCTCAGGGCCTTACCCACAGAGCAACTGCAATATTTCAACAAGCAAAGATACCTCTTACTCCATCCTCTGTTCCTCCTCCTGCAGGGCAATGATCCCACCTCCCCACCCCACCCCCCGTCTCCCAGGGCCTCCTGGCCCGGGTATGATGCCAGCACCCCATATGGGGGGCCTTCCTCCTCCTGGGAGGATGCCAGGGGGAACTGTATCTGGAATGAGACCACCTATCAGAGGCCACATGCCAATGATGTCTGGACCCCCCCCCCCCCCCGTGATGAGACCTCCCACCTGTCCCATGACGGTACCTACTTGGCCAGGAATGACTCAACCAGACAGGTAAGGAGAGACAGGAGCCTCTTCATATGCATTTTATATTATTTATTCTACTTCACCAGGAGATCATGGTGCTGTGACTCTAGGTGTTTTCTAACAGCATGACAAGGAAGACTTGCTCCCCCTTCTTATCAAAGAGAGGATAGTTTGGGTAGGGGAAGTAGTGGGACCAGAAGAGAGAAAAAAAAAAAAAGGAATTTTCATTTGTATTGTGAAATGTGAAAATAAAATTGTCAACTGTTTTAGTTGGAAAAAAAAAAAGAAAGAATGTTCCTATATCACACAATGAAAATAAGACTTAAATTCTGAAAGAGAAAGCTGTAGAATAAAACACATAGCTGACCTTGCTTATAGAAAAACATACTGTTCACGTGCATAGGAACTCATAGAAAAACAAGGAGAAGCAGAAGAAACCCTACCACACACTAAAGTATTAGAAGTGGTTCGGGGGTGGGGGGGGCGCCTGGGTGGCTCAGTCAGTTAGGCATCTGACTTCGGCTCAGACCATGATCTCATAGTTTGCGAGTTCAAGCCCCGCGTCGGGCTTTGTGCTGACAGCTCGGAGCCTGGAGCCTGCTTCGGATTGTGTCTCCCTCTCTCTCTGCCCATCCCCCACTTGTGCGTGCTCTCTCTCTCTCTCTCTCTCTGTCTCTCTCTCTCTCAAAAATAAATAAAAACATTTAAAAAATTAAAAAAAAAAAAGAAGTGGTTGGGGCATCAGATGTCCATCTATGGATGAATGGACAAACAAAACATGTTATATCCATGCAATGCAGTGTTATCCAGCCTTTAAAAAGGAGATTCTGACTCACGCTACAATATGGATAAACTCTGAGAACATTACCCTAAGTGAAATAAGCCACACACAAAAGGACAAATATTGTGTGATTTCACTTATACGAGGTTCCTGGAACAGTCAAGAGACAGACAGTAGAGTCGGTGGTTGCCAGAGGCTGGCAGAGAGAGAGGAAGGGAAGACAATTCCCAGGGAGGAACAATACCCATCATTTAATGGGTACAGCAGTTCTATCTGGAGGATGAAGACGTTCCGGAGATGGTAGTGGTGGTTGCACAGCAACATGAATGCACTTAATGCCATGGAGCTACACACCTAACAATTAAATTATTAAAGTGGTAAGTTTGGGGCAGCTGGGTGGCTCAGTGGGTTGAGCACTGGGCTTCGGCTCAGCTCACAATCTCATGGTTTGTGGGTTCAAGCCCCATGCCGAGCCCTACATCGGGCTCCACGCCGCCAGTGCGGAGCCTGTTTGGGATTCTCTCTCCCTCTCTCTCTGCCCCTCCACCACTTGAGATCTCTCTCTCTCTCTTTCAAAAGTAAATAAATAAATCTTTCTAAAAAATTTTTTTAGTATATGTGCTGCCGAAGTGAGCACTTTAAATTTTTTAATATTTATTTATTTTTGACAGAAAGAGAGAGAGTGCGCGCGCACACACACGCATGAGCTGGGGAGGGGCAGAGAGAAAGAGACAGAATCTGAAGCAGGCTCTAGGCTCTGAGCTGTCAGCACAGGGCCCGATGCGGGAGCTCGAACTCACGGACTGTGAGATCGTGACCTGAGCTGAAGTCAGACACTTAACCGACTGAGCCACCCAGGCACCCCAATAAATAATTTTTTTAAAAAGTGGTAAATTTGATTTTATGTGTATTTGACTACAATGAAAAAAGCAGTTGGAGGAGGGGACAGCTTAGGAACCTTTCAAGTTTTCCAAATTATTTGGCCTTTTGGGATGAGACCGACCGTCTTCACGTATACTTGCATATGTAAAGAAGACTTAAGGGGAAAATTATCAACAGTTAGGAAGAGATGCATGCATTGCTCTAGGGAGAGGAAGCCAAGGGAGTAGAGAGAAAGAAGGGGTGAGGGGAGCCAGCACATTGACACCAGGGAGGGGAACCCTGTGGAAGGGCACGTAAAAGCTTTTAAGAGACCAGCAACATCTAGTGGGGCTTTGTAGGTTGTTGTCCTGAGGGACTTGTGCCATACCTACACACATGCACACCCACTCACCAGCCCGGCCCTCAGGAAAGAGCTCCCGTTGGCCAAGAAACTCACTCAAAAACATGTTAAAAACGTATCTCGTTTCACACGTTGCTTTTAAACATTCCTCGCAAACCCCAGTGAGGAACCTCGAGTCTCCCCAAATCCTCCCCCTGTCAAAATAAACAGCATGCTGTCACAGGGCAGCCTGGCCCTCAGCAACCGTGGTATCCAAGGGGCCGGGGGGGACTCTCTAACGGAGTGGGACAGTGTGGGAGTCAGCCTGACAAGCCAGTCTTTGGGAGACAGGGCAAGCCATTCCTTAGGAGGGGAGCCTGGGCTGCGTCCACACCGCCCCTGGGAGCAGAGTATAGAAGGCGAACCCCAGTGCTGAGGAGGGTAGTCATCATGTGCACAGGAAATTACACAACCTCTGTTCTTTTAGAGGCAATCTATTTCCCAGCTTATGTCCTGGGAGTGCCTGACCCTGTACAAACTTCCCACTGTACACACACACACACACACACACACACACAGCACTCAGGGAACCTTGTGGCCACAGGCCACAAACCCCACCCCACCCCCAACACCATTTTAACTTCAAAAGCCTGAGGAGGAGGACCAGACACCTCAGCGAATCAGTGACTAGGGAAGTTTTATTTCTGGTCTCCTACGGGGGGTTCTATTCTGGCAGAACGTTTAAAACATCAAGAAATCAGGATCGCTGTCTTCTAGCACGTGATAAGATCAAATCCGATAGTACAGCGTGACCTTTCGAATAGAGATCAGAATCTTGAATCACTTGGGAAAAACAATATGAAATTTAGTCTATGCTCTTATCACAACTCCAAACTTATGAAGTCAGTAAACGAGAACTGGAAAGAAGAGAAAAGTGTTTGTTAGCATAATGGTGTTCTTATGTTTTTCTTTTTTGGTGTTTCTCTTTTGGTGGGTTTTTTTTTGGAGGGGGGGGAATGGGGTGGCATCACACCACAGCCAGCATCACTGAATACCTATTCATCAGTTTCTCATCCGAGCAACATAATAACCTAGCTGCACAGATACCATCCCCATTCTGTGGATATGCAAATGGCAGCTCAGTAAGGTGAAATCACTTGTTGATGGTCATACTGGGAAACAAATCAGCTGCTGGCTTTGTGACCTGCTGGTATGCCTTTCCCTCTATCCCTAAGCCAGTGGTGCAATCTCAGGGAAGTATTTCTACTTGGCCCAAGTCAGCAGTTTGAATATTAGAATTTTGTTCCATATTTTATTTATTTTTTAATGTTTACTTATTTTGGAGAGAGAGAGAGAGAGAAAGAGGAAGAGAGCACAAGCAAAGGAGGGGCAGAGAGAGGGAGAGAGGATTCCAAGCAGGCTCCAGGCTCCTCGCTGTCAGCTCAGAGCCCAACGCAGGGCTCAAACCCAGGAACCGTGAGATCATAACCCGAGCTGGAGTTGGCTGCTCAACTGACTGAGCCATTCAGGCACCCCTTGTTCCATATTTTAAACTGCAGTTCCTGGGGAACCTGGGTGGCTCTGTCGGTTAAGCGTCTGACTTCGGCTCAGGTCACAATTTCATGGTTCGTGAGTTCGAGCCCCACATCGGGCTCTTTGCTGACAGCACGGAGCCTGGAGCCTGCTTTCGATTCTGTGTCTCCATCTCTCTCTGCTCCTCCCCTGCTCTCTCTCTCTTCTCAAGAATAAATAAACATTAAAACATTTTTTTAAATAAATAAATAAATTGCAGTTCCCTAAACTGAAAAAGGCACAGTGATAACAGCCTAGGAATGACACTGAGAAGACTGACGAGTACAGAAACAGAGACGTGTAGACATGTGAAGACAGAGCTGTAGCAGACCAAAGTATGACTGAAAGGACCTCTTTGTACTCTTAAAAACGGTTGAGGCCTTCACATAAAAACCTGCACACAAGGCCACCTGGGTGGCTCAGTCGGTTGAGGGTCTGACTCTTGATTTCGGCTCAGGTCATGATCTCAAGGTCGTGGGATCCAGCCCTGTTTAGGGCTCTGCGCTGAGCATGGAGTCTGCTTAAGATTCTCTCTCTCTCCCTCTGCCCCTCTCCCCTGCTCACGTATGCTTTCTCTCTGTCTCTCTCTCTCTTAAATAAATAAATAAATAAATAAATAAATAAATAAATAAATAAACAAGCAAGCAAACAAACAAACCTGCACGCAGATGTTTATAGTAGCTTTATTCCTAACTGCCAAAACTTGGAAGCAGCCAAGATGCCCGTTAGTAGGTGAATGCATAGACAAACTGTGGCTCGTCCAGACAGTGAAAGATTATTCAGCACTAAAAGGAAATGAGCTCTCAAGCCATGAAAAGGCATGGAGGAAGCTTCATTGCACATTACTAAGTGAAAGAAGCTAATGACGTATGACTCCAGCCACATGACATTCTAGAAAAGGCAAAACTATGGAGTAAAAAGTTCAGTGGTTGCCAGGGGTGGTTTGTGGGGAGAGATGAATAGGCAAAGCACAAAGGATCTTTAGGGCAGTGAAAATACTCTGTATAATAAACCATAATGATAAATGCGTACCATTGTATTGCCTAAACCCATAGAATGTACAATGCTAACAGTAAGCCCTAACATAAACTGTGGACTTGGGGTGATCATGATGTTCAATCTTGGTTAAAAAAACGTATCATTCTGGGGGGTGATGTTGATAATGGGGGAGACTATGCCTGTGTGGAGGCAGGCAAAATACGGAAAATCTCTGTATCTCTCTTCCAATATTGTTGTAAACCTAAAACTGCTCTAGAAGAAAAATAAACTCTTAAAAAATTATTGAGACCCTCAAGCATTTATCGATATTTACCACATTAGAAATTATGACAGAAAAATATTTAAATATATATTAAATCATTTGAAAGTAATGGGTGGCTCAGTCAGTTGAGCGTCTGACTTTGGCTCAGGTCATGATCTCGTGGTTTGTGGGTTTGGGCCCACATCAGGCTCTGGGCTGACAGCTCGGAGCCTAGAGCCTGCTTCAGATTCTGTCTCCCTCTCTCTCTGCCTCTCTCTCACTCTCTCTCTCAAAAATAAATAAACATTAAAAATTTTAAGAAAAAGAAAAGTAATAGTATTAAACTCATTAAATTTTTAATGAAAAAACTATATTTTCTAGCCTCCCAAAATTTAGTAATAAGAGGCATTTTTTTTTTTTTTTGCATTTTTACAAATCCCTTTAATGGAAGGGATTCATAGAAGATAGCTGGATTCTCTTGGGAATGCAAGAGCTGGTGCAGCTTGCATTACTCTGGAAAACAGTATGGAGGGTCCTCAAAAAACTAAAACTGGAACTACCCTACAACCCAGCAATGGCACTACTAGGCATTTATCCAAGGGATACAGGTGTGCTTTTCAAAGGGACACATGCACCCCCATGTTTATAGCAGCACTATCAACAATGGCCAAAGTATGGAAAGAGCCCAAATGTCCATCCATGGATGAATGGATAAAGTGGTATACACACACACACACACACACACACACACACACACACAATGGAGTATTACTTGGCAATCAAAAAGAATGAAATCTTGCCATATGCAACTACGTGGATGGAACCAGAGGGCATTATGCTAAGTGAAATTAGTCAGAGAAAGACAAATATCATATGACTTCACTCCTATGAGGACTTTAAGAGACAAAACAGATGAACATAAGGAAAGGGAAACAAAAATAATATAAAAACAGCAAGGGGGACAAAACAGAAGAGACTCATAAACATGGAGAACAAACTGAGGGTTACAGGAGGGGTTGTGGGAGGGGGGATGAGCAATGGGTAAGGGGCACTAAGGAATCTACTCCTGAAATCATTGTTGCACTATATACTAATTTGGATGTAAATTTAAAAAAATAAAAAATAAAACAAGTTAAAATTAAAAAAAAAAAAGAAGATAGCTGGATTCTCATATCTGCTTCTGTATTTAATCTGTTGGGATATTATACTTAATGTAGTCTCTGGAAACCACCACTGAACACTGTGAAAAAATGAGAGTGAAAACGCTAATAACATCTTAGCATTATTATCAAATTGGTTTTCCCTTTGAATCTCCTGAAACGATCTTGGGTACCCCCAGACCACACTTTGAAAACCATGACATAAAGAGAAAGCAGGGAAGACATTCCAGGACATACTCACCCTCTTACACATCTCACATTTCATTGTCCCTAAGTCCACCCCCTTCCAGGGCAGGAACCCCAGCTTCTTCCCCAAGGGCAAGACACCTGCTTCCACCTCAGCCCAGCTCATTCTTTATAAATAAATAAATAAATAAATAAATAAATAAATAAATAAATAAATAAATAAATAAATATTAAAAAACCTAGGGGCGCCTGTCAAAAATTAGGCGGCTCCGTCGGTTAAGCACCTGACTTCGGCTCAGGTCATGATCTCGCGGTCAGTGGGTTCGATCCCCGCACCCAGCTCTGTGCTGACAGCTCAGAACCTGGAGCCTGCTTTGGATTCTGTCTCCCTCTCTTTCTGCCCC
Organism: Lynx canadensis; assembly: GCF_007474595.2. Taxonomy (NCBI): domain Eukaryota; kingdom Metazoa; phylum Chordata; class Mammalia; order Carnivora; family Felidae; genus Lynx; species Lynx canadensis. The sequence continues at coordinate 103,911,749 of NC_044305.1, forward strand.
TTCCCAGCTCACGCTCTGTTCTCTCTGTCTCTCAAAAATGGACAAACGTTAAAAAAAACTTTAAAAAAAAGGTTTTTTTTCATTTAATGTTTATTTATTTTTGAAAGACAGAGACAGAGTGTGAGCAGGGGAGGGGCACAGAGAGTGAGACACAGAAACCCAAGCAGGCTCCAGGCTCTTAGCTGTCAGCACAGGGAGGACATGGGGCTGGAACTCAACGAACTTTGAGATCATAACCTGAGCCGAAATTGGACACTTAACCGAATGAGCCACCCAGGCACCCCTCAGCCCAGCTCATTCTTAAGACAGAAGCTCAAAGTGGGTGGACTGGGCACTGCCAGCTAGTTAATCTTCCTTCGCAACATACTGGCGTTTTTACTAAGGGCTTCCTTAAGCTACAACTCCAGAGCTTGGTTCTAAGAGTGGGCTTTTCAGACTGCCTGTGAAGGGGTGAGCTACCCAGCACAGGAGAAAGAGCCCACAATAGGACACACGAGCTGAGTTCTGGTTCTGACTGCCTGTCACTGAGTTCTCTCCATGGAACTTGAGCAGCACCCGCCCCTCTGTCCACTTCTCAGACCTGTCCCGGCATCAAATGACCTTGTGGACTTGAGCACCCCTTAGAACCAAGTACTGGGCCCCTGGGAGTCCGTCCCACCCCAGAGGCCCAGATATGCCCTGCGCAGGGCCAGTCCATCCCCGTGCCAATAAAAGTCCCTCTCTTCCAGGCAGACACCACCCACAGCCTAAGCTGTCTTGCCCGCTTCCTGCGCACCTGGTCGGGCGCACCTGTTGCGTACCCGGTGGCACGATGACCCTGGGCGCCGTCCACGCCCACCCCATCCCGGATTTTCTGCCTCTTCTCCCACCACCCGGAGTGGGACACGAAGGGTGGGCATTCAAACAACTGAGGTCTAGAAGCCGCGCCGAACCTTCCAGCCGCGACTCTCAGGAAATCACCGCGCCTACGGCGGCGGGCCCACCCCTTCACTCTCCGCGTAGGAGGGAGCCGGCAGGCGGAGGCCACCCTCCCTGCGGGCCTGTGAGGTCGGCGGCCGTCTACGGTGCCCGCACCTCTGCGGAGGAGAGCCCACCATCTGCACAGGGTAGGAGGGCGATGCCTCGTCCTGGCCCGGAGCACCCCGGACGGTGCCCCCGGGGACGCGCGGAGACCGAGGGCACACGGCCAGCCGGCCTGCGGCGGCACAGTACCTGTGGCGGAAGAGCGGGCTGCCTCCCAGGAGTCTGCGGGGCTCGTTCTTGAGACTCCAAAACTCGCCGTCCAGGTAGCGGTGCAGGGACGAGTCCCCGAGCCCCGGGTCCGGAGCCGGCTCCATCGCGCCGCCCGGCCTCCGGCTTTGCCGCGGGAACCCTCGGGGGCCGTCTTCCCTCCGCGCCTCCTCCTCCGAGATGCCGGCACGTGCAGCCCGGAGCGCACGCCCTCTTATCCGCGCCGCCCGGGGGCGGTCTCCTCCCTCCGCAGCTTCTTGTCCCCTGCCCCAGCCCCACCCCTTCCCAGCCGGCCTTCCCGGGACACTGCTCCCTGAGCACTAGGGAGGAGCTGTCCAGAAAGTCGGGGCTCCTACGGTGGTCTCCTCTCGCCCTCCAGGAAGCTCAAAGTCCACCGCCTCGCCCTGGGGCTTTAGCTTCTACCGCCCATGCCATTTCAATTGTCCCCCCCACCCACCCCCGGTCTGGGGGTGCACCAGAAGCAAGTATTAGAACCCTAGAGAGGGAAACGGTCAGGTGGACGTGGGCACGGGAGTCCCGGCTGCTCAGAGCGGAGGCATTTTACTCAGCCGGCCTTGCGTGCCAGCCTCTTTGCCTGGCTCTCCGGGTCCGGTAAGGGTCTGGTCTACCTCTGGCCCCAACTCAGCTGCTGCTCGGCTCAAATCCCTGCCCCACCTCCCCAGCCCCAAAATGGGACCTTTTATAGTGACCTCTAATATGACTGTAATCTGGAGGTAGCCAGCCTGCAGCCGGTGCGGTCCAGAGCAGCTGGGAGACGCAGGCAGAGCAAGACAACGGACAGGAACACGGAATTCCTCTCCCGGGACCCTCCTCTTGCGGTTGTGGGGCGTAGGAAAGGAGTTACAACCTAAGTGGCGATTTTTCATCCCTTTCCTCTGGATAACTCTCATCTTATTGATTCTGTTTTTGTTTTATTTTTTTATTCTGAGAGACAGAGAGAAAGCACGTGCGAGTGGGGGAGGAGCAGAGAGAGAGAGATAGAGAGAGAGTGTCCCAAGCAGGCACCACGTGCAGACTCCAACACTTAACCGACTGAGCCACTCTGGCGCCCCTATTCTTTTGAATACAAAGGAAATGTTAGCCCTTTCCTTCCAAAAATCACTCTGCAAGGGAGGGAACTGCTGGGGGTGCAGTGCAGCAGTTAGGAAGCTGTCTGCTGTCATTAGGTGAGTGGAGGTCATCTCTGTCAGCTTCCTGTGGCCGTGTGGCAAATTACCACACACTGAGTGGCTGAAGACAACACAGATGTATCTTCTTACAGTTCTGCAGGTCAGAAGTCAAAAATGGATCTTACAGGGCTGATCAAGGCCTTAGCAGAGCTTAACTCTGCTTCAGAGAAAAATCTCTTTCCTCATCTTTTCCAGCTTCTAGAAGCTACCTTCTTCATCCGTTGGCTCCTATTCCCTTCCTTCCTCCATCTTCAAAGTGCATCACAAAAACCTCTGCTTCTACTGCTCATTCCCTTCTTCTGATATGACTTTCTTGCCTCCCTCTTACAAGGACGCTTGTGATTGCATTGAGCCCGCCCAAATAATCGCATGAAGATAATCTCTATCTTAAAATCAGACACTTAAAATCACACCTGTAGCATCCCTTTTCCCATGTGAGGTAGCATACAGGTTCTGAGGATTAGGACATGAATATCTTTGGCAGGCCTTTTTAAAACAATTTTTTAAAATTTTTTTTTTCTTTTTCAGAGAGAGAGACAGAGAGAGTACAAGCAGGGGAGTGACAGAGAGAGAGGGAGGTACAGAATCTGAAGCAGGCTCCAAGCTCTGAGTTGTCAGCACGGACTCTGATGTGGGGCTCGAACTCATGAACCGTGAGATCATGACTTGAGCCGAAGTCGACTGCTTAACAACTGAGCCACCCAGGCGCCCTAAAATTTTTAAGTTTATTTATTTATTTAGAGAGAGAGTGTGTGAGCAGGGGAGGGGCACAGAGAGAGGAAGAGAGAGAATCCAAGCAGTCTCTGTGCTGCCACCGCAGACCCCGATGCGGGGCTCGATCCCACAAACCTCGAGATCATGACCTGAGCCGAGATCAAGAGTCGGACGCTTAACCGACTGAGCCACCCAGGTGCCCCTGGCGGGCCTGTATTCTGTCCGACACAACATCTGTGCAGCCCCAGGTAACAATACCCAAGCAAATGTGATGAAGAAGGGGCATTGTTTTTCTCATATAATGCGAGGGCTGGAGGTAGGAGAGTGCCCAGGGCTAGTTCAATAGCTCTACTCAGGGACCGTGTTTTCTTTCCATCTTTTTGTTCTACTATCCTTTTTCAGTGTGTTATCTTTGTCTTTTTTTTTTTTTTAATTTATCTCCCCTCATATCTTATCTCCTCCATCCATTGTTTGGATGTAGCAGCTCCAAACAACACTAGTGCCAAGCAGAAATTGGCGGGGGGTGAGGGGCGTTTCCTTCTATATCAGTCAGGATAGGATAGTGGTAAGAAACAACCCCCAAGCCATTCCAGGTGTGCAGTGGTTGCAAACCACCCCCAAACGTTAGGGTTTAAAAAGATAAGTGGTTATTTCTCACCCACGCCACATGAGGGTTCTGTTCCACGGTCCCTCCTTCCAGATCCCAGCAGACACAACAGCCACCATTGTGTGACCACACAGGCTCTTAAAGCTTCCAGCTCTCAAGGACACGTGTAACTTCCACTCACAATCCGCTGGCCAAGGCAGTTCACTCTAACTGTATAGGAGAAAGAAGTACCATTCTGGCCATACTCAGAAAGCCAACACCCAAAATAATCCACAAGCAGCACTAATAACTACTAAATCTACCCTCTTTGCCCACTAGGGACTACTAAACCTAGCTAAATATTTGTCTCACTCTTCCTTCCACAGGTAAGATATACTCTTCACTCCTTAAAAGAGGCAACCAAATTCCCATTCTGTCACAACATCAAGTCCTAAGCCAGTGGGGGATGCCCAGTGGCTCTCCCTCAAGTCAGGGTGTGGTTCCTCTTGATTCAGAGATCTATAAGCTAAAAACAAGTTACTAAGCGCATGTAGATTGAGTGAGGGGGAAAAAAAACCACAACCTTTGTTGTTTGTTTGTTTGGTTTGGCTTAGTGTTGTAAGCCACTAAGATTTTTTGGAGCATTGTTTGCTACCCCACTACAATCTAGTCTAGCCTCAAAGCTACTGGAAGAACGTTGCTGCTGAAATTTAAAAAAAAAAAAAAAAAAAAAAAAAAAAAAAAAAAAACATATATATATATATATATATATATATATATATATATATATTTGGTTGGTTAAGCATCTGACTTGATTTCAGCTCAGGTCATGATCTCATAGTGTGTGTATATATATATACACACACACATACACACACGCATGCACACACACACACACACACACACACACTGACTTAGGGACTGGGAGGGGCAGTGAGGATGCTGTTAACCAAAGCTGAACAGAAGGAAGTTCATGTCACACACAAAGTGGCAAACATTTGATAAAACTGTGCCCAACAGACCTCATTGCTCCCGGCGGAGAAGATGCTAAAAAGACAATGTTAGCATTGCTTGCTGGCTGCTGTTGGCTGTGTTTGACAAGCTATAATAAGAAAGAGATGAACTTAGAACTGAGCAGTTTGCAAGCAGCGATGAAACGGAATAGAGAGTCCACAAATCCAGGGACGTTCAGAGTTGGAAAAGGCAATGGCTCTCCAAGTTCTATCAGTAAAAGATAAAACAGAAGTGTTTTGAGCAATAAAGGCCAATTAAAACTCAGGAAACTCTAGATCTACCCTTCAGCCTCTTGTGGCAAGAGTCTGACCTATACCCCTGTTAACACTTCTGGATGGATTTTTGGGGTTCCCAGCAAGTCACCTATCACTCTGGGGCCTGTTGGACCAAGCAACCCCCATCTGAAGAATCACTAGCATGGCATCAGAGTACGAGAGTAGGTCAAATTGCCCATGGGCTTGATAAGGCGCCCCAAAGTGATGAGCAACAATCTGTTCACACAGCACACCTGCTCCAGGGAACAGAAAAGAGTTACCCTCTCAGGTGCCCAAAGTGGGGAGAATCAACAGCACTTGGCAACCAGCCCTAAGGAATCTTTCAAGGAAACTGAATCTGGGAAGGAATTTGGCAGGGAAGGTTGTCAAAGAAATGACCCGGTAGAATTGCCCTTAGGCCTCCTGGTCTTAACTGGGCCCTATGCCCACTGTATTGTTTCCCATGGCTGCCTTAACAAATTACCATGAACTGGGTGGCCGAAAACAACAGATATTTTTTCTTATTCTTTCATGGTCCTGGAAGCCAGTAGTTGGAAATCAAGGTGTCAGCAATGTGCCCTGTTCCTTCTGAAGACTCCAAGAAAGAATCCTTCCTTGCCTCTTGCTAGATTCTGGTGGCTCCTGACAGTCCTTGGCTTATAGCTGCCTCCACAGTCACATGACCTTCTTCCCTGAGTCTTCAAATCTCCCTCTCCTTATTGAGGACATCAGTTAGGACCGACCCTGATCCAGTATGACCTCATCTTAACTTGACTACATCTGCAAAGACCCTATTTCCATATAAGGTCACATTCTGAGGTTCCTGGTGGACACGAACTTTTGAGGAACACTATTCAACCCTGCGTCCCCATCCAAAACCAATCACTAAAAATACGATAAAGCAATGGAAGGAAATGACCACTATCAGTTCAAATAACTGTTTTTCACATTGGCTGCACATTAGAGTAACCTTGGGTTTTTAAAAATTGCTCAGTAGTGCAGATGCACTAAATAAATAAATAAATCCAATTTCTAGAGGCAGAGCCTAGGCGTCTGTATTTTTAAACCCCTGCCCCAAAGGTGATTCTAATGTGAAGCCATTGGCTTAAGCCGGTGGTTCACAGCCTTGCTGCACAGCAGACCGTTACGTGGTTAGGACAATTGGGAAAAATTAAACAAGATGGATGAAATAATATTATTGTATCATTGTTAATTTCCTGGTTTTGCTAATTGTACTGTAGATATGTAAGTGAATGTTCTTGTTTCTTTTTTTTTTTTTTTTTTTTCAACGTTTATTTATTTTTGGGACAGAGAGAGACAGAGCATGAACGGGGGAGGGGCAGAGAGAGAGGGAGACACAGAATCGGAAACAGGCTCCAGGCTCTGAGCCATCAGCCCAGAGCCTGACGCGGGGCTCGAACTCCCGGACCGCGAGATCGTGACCTGGCTGAAGTCGGACGCTTAACCGACTGCGCCACCCAGGCGCCCCAAATGTTCTTGTTTCTAAGCATGCACATTGGGGGCCCCTGGGTGGCTCGGTTGGTTAAGCATCTGACTCTTGATTTCAGCTCAGGTCACGATCTCACAGTTTGTGAGTTTTTGAGCTCTGTGTTAGGCTCTGCACTGATGGTGTGGAGCCTGCTTGGGATTCTCTCTCTCTCCCTCTCTCTCTCTCCCCCTTCCATGCTTGCACATTCTCTCTCAAAATAAATAAACTTTAAAAAAAGGAATGCAAATTGAAGTATTTAGGGGTAAAATGGCAACTTTCTCTAAATGTCAGGGAAAAAACTGTATATATATTATATAAACACACATATGCATATATGTAGGTACTATACACACACACACACACACACACACACACAAAGAGAGAGAGAGAGAGAGAGAGAGGAGGGAAAGGAGGGAGGGACAGAGAAGACATAAAATGTTGTCCCCCTAAAGTATAATACTAAGCAAAATAAGTCAGAGTCATGTATGATCTCACTCATGTGCAATTTAAGAAACAAAACAAATGATCAAAGGAAAAAGAGAGAGAGAGAGAAATCAAAAAACAGACTCTTAACTATAGAGAACAAACTGATGGTTTCCAGAGGGGAGGTGGGTGAAGGGATAGGGGAATGGGGAATGGGGACTAAAGAGCACATCAGGATGAAAAAAAAATGGGGTCCCCTCGGACCGTCTAAAAGAACCAGGACTTTCTCAGTTATCAATAATAAAACTCAATTTGAACTCTCTTCAGCGAAATGGAAGTGCATCGGTTCACAAAATTTAAGGAAGGCTTGGACACCCTAACTGGGGAAGGACAGGAGCGTGGCTGGTATCAGAAACAGCTGGGACCGGCTACTCCAAGTCCACCAGCGCTCTCTTCTCCTTCTTCCTCTTCCCCACGCCCCGCCTCCCCCTGCACAGCAGCCCACTCCTCAGGGCAGCTCTGAGTCCTTTATCAGGCAGCAGAAGGCTGGGGCAAGAGCCAGGGTCCCCACAGCTGGGCCTCAGGGAAGGCCCAGGGAAATGAAGGGAGCCAGCGGCACGGTCCTCACAGAAAGATGCACTGGTCCACAGTGGACTGGGGGTGGCATCTGGGGTTGTGTCCGGGGGCTACCCTATAGCCCTAGACCCTCCACGCAAGAGGGAGGCCATATACTGCTGCTGGGCGTACTCTGTGCTGCCCCCAGACCCTTGGCTCTTGTTTGAGAGGTGGGCCCTCGGCTAGAACATGTAAAGAGTATTCCCACATGCGGTCGCTCCTTGGATCTTGACATGGCCGTGTCTCCTCTAGCTCCTTCTGCAGAGGAGGGACCGTCATGTTAGCCGACTGGCCCAAGGGCATGCTGCTCTCTGAGCAGAGGACCCAGGGCTCTTAGATATACCCTATATCACACTACGCCCCAGGGCCTCGGTGAATTTTCTGGATGCCGCTTTCATGGACACCTAGGGCAAGAACTTTACGATCCAGGGCTCAGGGTTCTGTGGTGAGGCACAGACTGTTCTCAGGGGACTTCAGTTTGTTTTCCAGAAATCATGGAACCATAAAGTGTCATCACGGGGGGCACCCTGGATCTTGTCCAGACAGTCCTCTCTTTTTAGATGAGGACACTGCAGGGCATGGCTTCTAATGGAGGAGTCTGGCCACTTTGCTAAGGTTTGAGGAGGGAAATGAGGCAACTTGGGAAACTGATTTACAGTGTCCCCCATGCTGCCCAGTACTCCCCGGTCTGACGACTTTGGGAAATCCAGTAATGGTAATAGCTCAGATTTACCTGGCCCTTGCCTCCCCTGCCTATGCAGAACCATGGCCCCTCCCTCTTATCTTGCCAAGGTTTCTGGGAGCATTGAGGAATCTCTCCCATGTGACCAGGAGCAGCTGTGCCACCTCCCCCACGGGACACTCTCTGACCCGACATGGAGCCCCAGGGTGGTGTGTGGAGAAGGGACCCAGGTGACATGGCTTCCCTTTATGTCATCATTTCGTGAACAGGGCCCTCAAGCATAGCCTGCAATGGGGAAACTGGCAGCTTATACTTCCTGCCTGTCTTGCCTCAGGAGCTAGACATGTGTCCAGGAGTAGGGAAGACACAGATTCCAAAAATCACCACCACACTGTCCTCAGGAGTGCCCTCCCTTCTAAAGACCCATGGCTTCATTACAGACTCACCTCTGATGAGCCTGCCTCCTTTTTCCCCAGGATAAAGTCTGCAAACAGACTCGATGGGCTTACTGTAGGCTCCACCACCTTGCCGAGCACGGTGGCACACGTTGGGAACGCCCACGGCAGGCAGTCTGACATCAGGGGCTCTGGGCTTGACTCCCATGGATCCTCACTTTTGGAAGCAATCAGGCTGTGAACTGTCATGGTGCCTTTCCCTGGCTCCCCAGAGCGAGACCAGCCAGTTTTGAGGCCAGCTGGATTTAAAAAAAATTTTGTTTTCAATGTTTATTTATTTTTGAGAGAGAGAGAGAGAGACAGAGCATGAGCAAGGGAGGGAGAGCAGAGAGAGACAGAGAGACACAGAAGAGCTCCAGGCTCTGCCCCTGTCAGCACAGAGCCTGATGCGGGGCTCGAACTCACAAACCGCGAGATCATGACCCGAGCGAAAGTCGGATGCTTAACTGACTGAGCCATCCAGGTGCCCCGAGGCCAGCTGGATTTTTCATATCCCTCCTCCAAGAGACAAAGTCCTGGTCCAAGGCAGAGAGAGCTGCCCTATGTGAAGTCCATGGATTCCCCACACTGAGGATTTTCTCTGTGTGTTCCATGCAAGGGATTGCCAGATGTACTACGGATTAAAAAGCAAGTGAGGAACAATATGCGAATTCCGCCATCGTTTGTATAATAGGAGGAATGTGTACATTGTACATTTATATTTTCCAAAAGAAATAAGGATACACCAAAAGCGAATAAAATGTTGCAGATGTTGCCTATAGGAGGTGGGAGGGAATAGAGATGGAAAGTAAACTTCTCTGAATACACCTTGTTTTATAATGTTGACTTTGGAATTTGGTAAATATTTACATAACTTTAAAATCTAGGGGCCCCTGGGTGGCTCAGTCAGTTAAGTGTCCGACTCTTGATTTCAGCTCAGGTCACCATCTCATGGTTGGTGAGATAGAGTCCCGCCTCGGGCTCTGCACTGACAGCATGGAGCCTGCTTGGAGTCTCTCTCTCCCTCTCTCTCTGCCCGTCCTCCACTCACATACTCTTACTCTCTCAAAATAAATAAATAACCATTAAAAGAAAACACTAAATCTAACAGGAAAAAAAAAAAGTCGCTAAAAATCAAAAGCAAACTGAAACAAATTTATGCAATTCCATTCCATTGTGGCATAACCACAGGAGAAAAATTATTTCAGTTAACCTTACATTCATTACTTTGACTGTATAGCCCACTAGGAAGATAGCCCAATAAAGGCAAAAGAACGACAGTTGAGCCTTGAACAACACAGGGGTTAGTGATGTAGTGCATCAACATGCAAAGGCAAAGGGACTGCAAAGATACAAGGATACAAGATGACAGTACGAGGGTGACTGTAGGGACAGTGACCGCAAAAGTAGCAGGCCAGACAGAAAGCCTTATATGATAGAAATACAACTTAGGTAAATGCTGCAAAGGCTGAGTAGCCTCTTAAGTTTGAAGTGTGTCTGGTAACATTACCTTCCCCCTTAGCCCAGGCATTATTAATTCAGGGAGATTACATCCACAAACCCAAACCTAACATTCAAAGTCTCATGTTCTGGGACAGGCCTGGGTGGCTCAGTGGGTTAAGTGTCCGACGTCAGCTCAGGTCATGATCTCATGGCTCGTCGGTTCAAGCCCCACATTAGGCTCTGTGCTGACAACTCAGAGCCTGGAGCCTGCTTCGGATTCTGTGACTCCCTCTCTCTCTGCTCCTTCCCCCTCACGTTCTGTCTCTCTCACTCTCAAAAAATGAATAAACTTAAAAAAAAAAAAAAGAAAAAAGAAAGTCTTATGTTCTTATAAGGATTCTATCTGCCCAGAAGCTGCACCATCCAGGAGATCAATCCCTGATCCCTAAGTAACTCCAATGTTTTCCTTTTCCCTTTTTTTTTTTTAGGTTTATTTTTTAGAGAGAGAGAAAGAGAGAGAGAGAGCATGAGCACGAGCAGGGGAGGGGCAGAGAGAGGGAGAGAGAGAGAATCCCAAGCAGGCTCTGCACTATCAGCACAGAGCCCAATGTGGGGCTCAGACTCACCAACTTTGAGATCATGATCTGAGCCGAAGTCGGACGCTTGACCGAGTGAGCCACCCAGGCACCCCTCTTTTCCCCTTTAAAAAATGTTTCTCTTCATTGTTCATTTTGTATAAAAACTTGCCACTTTCTCACATGCCTCACCATTCTCTGCACTCTTGAGAATGGAGACCGGCTGCTTAATGGAGTGTTAAATAAAGGCCGGATGGTCTAAACTGTCTTCATTTTAACACCACATACGTGTGAAAATGGAGCATCTGGTAAACCAGGCGACAAGTAACTCATGGTATCACTTTCGTTTCCTCATGCCGTTCCTTTGTCTCCGAAAGGACAAGCTACGGGACCCAATTCAGACGGCGACACACGGACAAGAATTGTGTCAGTGCTCAGCTGCGTACACATCTGTCAGGACTGTCTCTGAAACGGATGTTTTGAAGTCACCGAGTCTGAGCCTTGATTTAGCTCTTTTCTCTAGCTTGGGAAGTGTCCAGCTCTTTGAAGGGACGGAAGCAAACCCAGTCTGAGCAAGAATACCAACTGGTCACCAATTTCATGAGAGGACAGAATTGCTGTCCCGAAAGTGCAGATGTTATAAAATAACAGAGGCTATTAATGCTAATGAAATTCTGAGCTTATGCTCAAAGATGCAGATCACCCCATGGTATAATAAAAAATTTGTCTGGTCTCAACCTGGGTTCCTGGCAGATCCTCAGAAACTTTTGAAACTCCTAAGTGACAGGAATCTTCGTTATGTTGATGAGGTGACCCTTGATGGGTCTCTGGATAGCTTCAGGATGGGGGCTGGTCAGCAGAAAGATAAACCAGTTGATTAGAAATTTGGGGCTTTGAGTCACAGGTTATGAAGCCAGTCCTCCCAACCTCAGGAGAGAGGAGGGTGATTGGGAGATGGACTTCACCCATACGGCCAGTGATTTAATCAATCATTCTTACATAATGAAACTCCAGGAAAAACCCAGAACACTGAAGCTCAGTGGAGATTCCTCGTTGGTTAGCACATTGCTGTGCCACAAAAATAATGTACCTGACTCTGGGGAGAGAGGGCATGGAAGGGCCATGTCCAGGACTTTCCCAGACCTCACCCTGTATGTATTTTATAATAAAACCGTAGGGATGCCTGGGTGCCCCTGACTGAGGCAAACTGGGTGGCTCAGTCAATTAAGTGTCCGACTTCGGCTCAGGTCATGATCTCATGGTTCACAAGTTCGAGCCCCGCATCAGGCTCTGCGCTGACAGCTCAGAGCCTGGAATCTGTTTTGGATTCTGTCTTTCTCTCTCTCTCTCTCTCTCTCTCTCTCTCTCTCTCTCTGACCTTCCCCAGCTCGCTCGCTCTCTCTCTCTCAGAAAAATCATAATAAAACTGTAATTGTAAGTTTCCTGAGTTCTGTCATTCTAGTGAATTATCAAGGTTATGGGAACCCCTGAATTTGTAGCCAATCAGTCAGAAGTGTGGGTGGCTGAGAACCTCTGGCACTTGAGGCTGGCATCAGAAGTAAAGGTAGTCTCATAGTCTTTTAAGGTTTCTGGATCCAATTCCAACATGGCAAGGGGGGGATCCTCTCCCCCCTCTTCCACCACAACACCAAACAATTTCCAGACACCAGCAGGGTATCAGAAAAGTCAACTTAATTCTTAACGCTATCTACCCAGATGTGACATGAGATTCCACAGGCTAAAGTTTCAGTCTTACAAGACTGTTTCCCACACCCACTTCAGATACCAGTCACAAGCCCTAGGTTGTTACCTGTGCTTCTAACTAACCAGCTACAGATTGGAGGTTCCAACCACCTCCTCCTTGGGTTTGATTAATTTGCTAGAGCAGCTCACAGAACTCAGGGAAACTCTTACTCACGTTTACCACTTTACTGAAGGTTATGATAAAGAATATGAACCAACAGCCGGACGAAGGGATACAGAGGGCAAGGTCCCAAACACAGGAGCTTCTGTCCTCATGGAGCTTGGTGCCATTTGGCTGCACATGGAAGCAGTCTGGTTCCTGAAGTGTGGACACTCTCTGGAAAAAAAAAAAAAAAAGACCAAAAGCTGCCCTCTTGGATTTATATGGAGGCTTCATTACACAGTCATGATTGACTAAGTCTTAGGCATTGGCTGATTTTAACCTTCAGCCCCTCCCCTCTCCTGAGGTTGGGGCTGATGGGTGATGGTGGGATGGACTGAAAGTTCAAACCCTCCAATCACATAGTTGATGGTGGAAACCAGCTCCCATCCTTAGGTGCTTTCCAAAAGCCACCTCATTAACAGAACAAAAGACACCCTTACTATCTTCCTCATTTTCTCAAGGAAATCACAAAGGTTTTGTGAACTGAAAGCTAGACACTGCAGAAGACCAAATATACATGAGAAATATATACATATTTGACCACAGAGGCATCTTCTGAAGTCACAACCCACTCTCAGAAAAAAAACATTTTCCAAGAAAGGGTTCTACAGCTCTCTTCCTAGGTATCAACTTTATTAATATTCCACAGTCTCTTAAAAGACTCAGGAGTTTGCTGTAACTATTCTAATTATAAATCTCCAATCTTATATGATGTTTCAGCAACACATCTAATACCACTACTCTAAGTTGCTCTAGATTCCCAGAGGAAGAAAGATATATGTGTATCTGTGACATGTTCATATGTCAGAGGCAAAACCTAGAGAAAAATAATCCTTTTTCTTTTCTAAACAGAGCACTAACTTTGATATAATGTGACAACCCAAGAGTTCAGGAATTAAGTGGAAAACCTTATGAGGTTATAGGATAGCAGAAGCCAGAGAAACACGAAGACAAGGAGGCAGATTTCTTTTTTCATTTTACAGATCAGGAAACCGAGAGCCAGATTAAGAATGTGAGTCATTTGCCCATTTGCTGCTCGTTGAGAAAGTTGGGGCTGGAGCTCATCCCCTGATGTGGCCCGGCATCCCTCCTCCAGTAAGCTTGGGGATTATGATATTGAAATAACAAGTCACTGAAAACCCAAATACAAATACTTTACCTATTGGCTTTCCTAAACATTTAGAGAATCTATTAGTCAACTTACATATTAGCAATTTAATGTTGAAATTATTAGGAAAGTTTTAAAGAAAGAGAAAGTTGTAACTGCACATTTCTGCCCCTGAAGTGGGATATGTGTACTTTACACATAACCAGACTTGCTGCTCCCAAAAGGCCCAATTACTATCATGATCAAGTACAAACTCCTTAATCTAGCACTCAAAATTTAATATCAAATTATAAAACTAGTCTTTCAAATAGAATCTTCACTACTCTTAAATAGGAGTCCTCAAGGGTGATCTTTCAGTAACCCTGGTCTACACCGAGAATGACCTCCTCCAGGATCTCCCCCAGTCCTGCCTCCTTTTGCCCCTCCTGCCCCTTTCCTTGGCTTTGGAGTTTGTCCCCACCTCACCGTCACCCCACCCCAACTAGGCCGTAGGCCACACCTGAGTGGAGGAAAAGACCCCTGACCATGTAGCCTGTGCTGTCCACGGACACCCCAGCCCTCCTTGGCTGGGCTATGGCTAATGTGGCAGCTTAGGGGGGTTTGGGCAATTTGTGAAGCCCTCAGAGCTCATTTATTCTTTGTAATAGAATCGCTCTGAGCAGATTGCCACTGTGGAAGGCAAAAGTCTAACCCAACAAAACCCTTAAACCTTGTGTGCAGATGTCATGAGAAACTTCCAAAGCCACTGATTTTAAAAATGCTACTATAGTGAAGGAGAGATCCACCCCGTTTCAAGGCCCAATTCAAGCTCCACCTTCCCTATGAAGTTTTATGAGACAGACAGGTCCATTTCCCCTCTCTCCTCTGGATCCCCTAGCAGATAATCTGAACACTAATATGGCACTTAATACATGTGTATGCCACCTTTAAATGGTTTTATATGACTGCATCCTCATCTCCCAGACAAAGCCACAAGTTTTCTTAAGGATCTGTTGGAGTTAGACAAGGTTGCAATTGGGTATAAATCCAGTGGCACCCGGTATATGATGGCTGCTCAATCAACATTTCCTAATTGATGACTGAGCCACTATCACTCGCCAACTGAAAAGCTGAATGAGTGCAACATCTGTTAATTCCTGTGACGGTTAGAACCTAACATTGGTCTAAAGACCCTAGGGTGAGCACCCTCTGCGTTTTAAGCGCCACAAATCGGATTCTTGTGCACACTCAAGTTGGTCAAAACCATGGAAGGAATTCTGGACGGTGAAAGCATCAGGATTTCCAAAAGCTGCTATTTTTTCTTAAAGGGCCCTCAGAGAACAAACACCCGCAGAGCTTCTGTGAAAGGAAGGTAATCACATCAATAGCTCTCTATATTTTACTTGCATTGTCAAGTGGCTTTTGAAACAACCTGGAGAGGTAGAATGGGAAGTAATATGCATCAGCGTATTACGTATTTCTTCTTAGACATCTGGACTCGTTTACAAAGAGGTCTCTTCGTTTATAATTCCCGAGAACTTGAGTCTCCGGACAGATGTTGAAAGTTTCCTGGTTGGCGTTCTATAATCTATCCAAACTCTTCCGTTCTTATTATAATTACCATTTGGATGTAGGTACAGCCCGCAGAACCTAGCCCTCCCACGCTCTGGGGCACCCCATACTGCCTTTCAGATCAGTTAAATCAAACCCAGAGGACTCCAAGGGTACTAACCCATCATCTTCATATGCCACATATAAAAACAGCCCTGAAGTGCCTACCGACGTGCCCTCACATTGCAGTTACTAAGCCAAAATCCTAGGGCTGCGCGGCACCACAAAACTCAAACCGCACTCAGCGGGCTCGGAGTTTTCGGTTCAAACCGGAAGAGCCGGGAAGTGGAAGGAACAGGCGGCAAGCGGAAGGGAGGCGGGACAAAGGTCTCCCGGCAACGGCCCCGGCGATTGGCCATCCTTCTGCAGCCTAGGCCAATGGCCAGACGCCTTGCAAACGCTTGTCTCGCCGAGTGCGGCTGCGCGGGAGATTCAAATCGTCGGCGGTTCCTCGCTGGGGGAGCGGCTGCGCTGCTCCTGGTCCGCGTCCTCTAGACATGGATAGCCCGGAAAATGTTTTTCAGTAAGTGTCGGTCTGTTGGCATGGGAGCGAGGCGGGGGCGCAGTGCCCGGCTGCGGACCAAGGAGGGGGCTGCGGAACCTAGGATTCGGTGTCTGCAGGTCCTCGGCCCGGAGACCGCAGTCCTGCCTCCTTTTGCCCCTCCCGCCCCTTTCCTGGGCTGTAGTTTGTCACCTCCCCGCCCTCACTCCCACCCAGCTAGGCTGTGGGCCACTCGTGGTCGTGGAAAGGACCCCGGGGGGTGTAGCTGGAGGTGTCCGCTGAGACCCCGGTCCCTGTCCTCCGAACTGCGGCCACGGCGGCACTTTAGGGGGGATTTGGCCAGCTCGGGAGACCCTCGGAGTTCTCGGTGACTGTTCTCGGAGTTCTCGGTGACCGCTCTGGGCAGATGGCCGCGGTGGGAGAAAAAAGTCTGACCCAACGAAAACCCTAAAGCTTGCGTGTAGGTTTCATGAGCTTTCAAAGCCACCTAATTTAAAACATTCTACAGCAGGGGAAGAACTTAAAATAACTCTTACCCATAATCCCACAATCAATTTTTAAAAAGTCTTTGAATAACGTGAATTTAAAAAAAAAAAAAGCTGTGCTTGTTGTCATTTATATCAAACAGCTAACCCTTTTTTTTTTTTAATCCCCCCACCTTTGCTTTGTGACTTTAGGTGATTTATCTACATTGTTTCAAAAGCTTTTTAAAACAGTCAAGTCCTATGTGACAGGAAGTAAAACTGGTTAGTTTTATCAGCCCTAGGATAATTTACTCTTGGGGATCAGAAGGCCCAGACCATTAAGTAAAACCAGGACAAAAATCTACTTTAAGACGTTTTCTTCAGACTTCAACCTAGCCAGCAAGCTCTTTCACTTCTAGAAGCTTGTTTTCCCCACTTTAAAAGGGAAATTGGGTATTTCTGACCTTATTTTGGCTTTGCAAAGACCAATTTGCTCCAGCAAACTGGATGTTTTTAGTATTAATTTACAGTGTATTTTAGGTCATTTTACTAGGGAAATGTGGTTGGTATTGGAATGTGAAATGTTTGTTTGGAGCAGGCTATTATTAACATATATTTTGGGAGAAATGTGCTCACCTAGGAGGCATGAGAAGGAGATTAAAATTTAGAAGTAATTTTTAATTTTTAAAAATAAGCAATACATTTATTTTTAAAAAAATATTTAGCAGGGCACCTGGGTGTCTGTTGGTTAAGCCCGACTCTTGGTGTATCTTAATGATAAAAAGGAGGTATGTGAAACTGAAGGGAAGAACATTCTAGGCAAAGGGAACAACAAGTGCCAAGAAGAGAAGCCTGTCTCCCTCAGGGAACAAAAATACTTTTATAGGGACGCCTGGGTGGCTCAGTCGGTTAAGCATCCGGCTCTTGACCAAGGCTCAAGTCTTCATCTCACGGTTTCGTGGGTTCGAGCCCCGCATCGGGCTCGGCACTGACAGTGCAGAGCCTGCTTGGGATTCTCTGTCTTCCTCTCTCTCTGCCCCTTCCCCACTTGAGCTGTCTCTTTTTCAAAATAAACAAATAAACAAAACAAGACAAAAAAAGATTTAGAAAAGTATTCATTGAGATGTGTTAGACCCGTCTACTCTCCCACCCCCATATGTAACCATTTTCCTATTTTTCAAATGTTTCTTGGTGCAGACACATTTAAATTATAATATTACATTAGTATATCTGTATATGCATATGTGTATGTGGGTGGGTGTGTATGTATATGCATGTACATTTGCAGTCTTGATTTCACATAAAATGTAGCAGACCATGTATACACTCCTTTTTTTTAACAATATCCTTGGAGATCTCTTTCTCAGCCTATTTTACAATTGCATATTTAATCTACCATAATTGACCTAAAAAGTCCCTCATTGATGGAGACTTGATTTGTTGACAGTCTTTTGCTAAATAGTGCTGCAGTGAAAAATCTTGTACGTGTGGCATTTTGCACATACACAGATGTATCTGTCTCCTAGATTCCCAGTTAGTGGATTTGCTAGATCAAAAGTAAATCCGTCTGTAATTTCGGCAGACATTACCAGTTCCCTTGGCAGGGATGAAGAGCACTCCCACCTGCAAGCAAGCCCCCTTGCTTCATCTATTCACTGTTGCACATTTTTTTAGTTTTGCCAATCTGGTAGGTGAGAAATTTGGATCCGAGTGAGGTGAATTTCTTTTATGAGGGAGGTTGAGTATTTTCCTGTGGGATGCGTTTTATTTATTTATTTTTATTGTTCCCCCCCCCCCCCCGCGGTTTCTAGAAGCTTTGTTTTGTTACCCCAGTTTATCATTTTTCTTTTGATTCTGTCTGATGTTTTATTTGACATGTAGGTAGAAGTTTTTTTTATTTATATATAGTTTGCTTTATCTAGCTTTTCTTTTGTGGCTTCTAGATGTTGAGTCCTCAGAAACATTGATTGCATTGGTATACTGAGATGATAGCTAGAAGAGAGTATTGCTTACAAATCCTTTTTTCAAAAAATCATGTAATTTCTCCAATAGAAAACCTGGGATCTTTCTTAGCTTGACTCTCTCTCACACCCAGCAAGTCTCATTGTTTCTGTCTCCAAAACACCCCAAATCCCACGCTTGTACTGTTCCCACCCTGGTCCAGCTCACCACCCACTGGGATTGTAGTAGCTCCCTAACTGGTTTCCCACTTCTGTTCCCATTCCACCCCTCCTTGGCCTGGAGGGGCAGAATGCACATTTTAAAATGTAAATTACATTTTGTCACCCCCACCCTTCCAGCTCAGCACTCTTAAATAGCTGCTTGGCTGGCTCTCTGGCTGTCTGATCTAGTGTCATTCTCTCAGAGAGAATAGCCTTCCCTGACCAGTCTAAATATTCTAACTCTTATCACACTCTTACCTCTTGTCCTGTTTTGTTTTATTTTGTTCCTAAGTGCTTAATGTCACCTGGCTTTATTTTAGGTGTTTATTTGTTTACCCCCCTAGCACCGAAGTGCCCTTAGAGAAGAGAACATTGCTTTGCCTAGCTGATTTTTTTTTTTTTTTTTTTTAAAGCTTGTGGTTGGGATGCAGAAGTAGCAGCAAGCTGAGTTCTCTGGGAGCTGTAGTCACTGATTTATGAACATTGCCATTATGTGTTCTTCATGATGGTAGTGACATTAGGCATCCGTGCCAGGAGACGGAGACTTTTAGGGCCTAAGGATAGAGTCTGGGACCCTCTTCCAGCCATCTCTTTCACAAGGGCTACCTTCAGGGGCTTGGGTTTTGCTTTCTTCTGGAAAAACACTGGATCTGAGTTTTGTGACAACTTCCAAGTGAATAATCTTTTAATTTTTAATATAGCATTTGAACTGATATTTCAGATATCAATTTTAAGGTTTGTAAATGATACATGTAAAATAAAATATATCTTTTGCTTTTAGGAATTATCCCTAATAGCTCATGTGCCTATTTTTCCTCTGTTCTAGAATGTTTGAAGCCCATATGCAGAGCTACAAGGGTGATGACCCACTTGGTGAATGGGAAAGGTTAGCATTTAGTTTATTTTTTTCCTTTAAACAAACTATATGCTGGGGCGACTGACTATTGATTTTGGCTCAGGTCATGATCCCAGGGTCGTGCAATTGATTGAGCCCCATATTGGCCTCTGCGCTGAGTGCAGAGCTTGCTTAAAGATTCCCTCTTTCTCTGGGGCACCTGAGTGGCTCAGTTGGTTAAGTATCTGGCTCTTGATTTCGGCCGAAGTCATGATCTCATAGTAGTGAGACTGAACCCCTCATGGGGCTCCTTGTTGGGTGTGGTGCCTGCTTGAGATTCTCTCTCTCTCTCTCTCTCTCTCTCTCTCTCTCTCTCTCTCTGTCCCTCTCTCTCCCCCTCCGTCTCTCCCTCTCCCTCTCCCTCTCTCCCCCTCTTTCTTTCCCTTCTGCCCTGCACATACACATGCACTCTCTAAAAAAAAAATGTCCCTCTTCCCAGCTCATGTTCTCTCCTTCTCTCAAATAAACGAACTATATGCTGACCTAAAAATTAATATTATCCATATTTTTCTAGTTACATACGGTGGGTAGAAGAGAATTTTCCTGAGAATAAGGAATACTTGACAACTTTATTAGAACATTTAATGAAAGAATTTTTAGATAAGAAGAAATACCACAATGATCCAAGATTCATCAGTTATTGTTTAAAATTTGTAAGTATACTTTCAGATGTATAATCAAATCTGTGATCATACTGTGTTTTTGCTTTCTCCCCCAGATTTTAAGATCATTTTAGACTGTCTTATTTTAATTCCTCTGTTTCCAATCATAAATTTTTAAAAGTTGAATGGCCAGAGACGTGTATTTTAGAACCTTTTGGCTTTTGTATTGTGGAGTCAGTCATTTAATTTTAAAACCTTCCTCTATCAAGTTGGTAGATAGAAACCACTAAATTAAAAGGTGTGTTGGATGAGAGGTGTGTTTGGGGATAGAAGGATAAGCAGACACTGCTAGGTATTCAGAGGGTTCCTGGGAATAAATTAAATTCATTGTGAATAATTAAGAAAATATTAACTCTCAGTAACTAAATTTAGTACTGCCCCAGGAACAGGCTGCCTCAGTTTAGGCTTTAAAAGTTTGTGTCTTTACAGTCCTGAAATAAAGACTTTGGGGGCACAAGTTCTAGTAATCATAAACGGATAGAGTTAAGATGGATTTGTTCACTAAATTACAAGGTACTAGGATTAGAGGCGCCCTGTGGCACTTGGGCAAGCTCAGATTAAGACAACTGTAATACATCATGAGTCATGGAACCCAGTATCCTGGGAAATTGTGTGGGTAAGGAAAAGAAGGAGCTTAATTTTTAGGTTTGCTATCAGAGAGCCACACAAGCCTGCCCCTACAGCATATCCTGAACCCTCCACGAAGAGCAAACACTGGGGGCGACTGGGTGGCTCAGTGGGTTAAGCGTCCAACTTCAGCTCGGGTCATGATCTCACAGTTCTGGAGTTCGAGCCCCGTGTCGGGCTCTGTACTGACAGCCTGGAGCCTGCTTCGGATTCTGTGTCTCCCTCGCTCTCTGCCCCTCCCCCACTCACACTTTGTCTCTCTCTCTCTCTCTCTCTCTTAAAAATGAGTAAAATGAGTGAACATTGAAGGGAGCCGGGCTCCGGGCCCTACCTAGACCGGCAGTTCCTTCGTTCTTGTATCTGTTTGCTTTGGGTTTCTGTAGGCTGAGTACAACAGTGATCTTCATCAGTTTTTTGAGTTTCTGTACAACCATGGGATCGGAACCATGTCATCCCCTCTGTACGTAGCCTGGGCTGGGCATCTGGAAGGCCAGGGAGAGCTGCAGCATGCCAGTGCCATTTTTCGGAGAGGGCTTCAACACCAGGCCGAACCAAGAGAGCAGCTGCAACAACACTACAGGTAGTTTGAAAATAAAACTGCAGAGTGTCCCCTGCTTTGAAGTGTAATGTTTGCTCTTAAAAATTTTTATTGCTTTGTTTGTACAGGGAAATCTTTCTCATTGTGAAAATGTGGATAATACACAATAGTATAAAGGAAAGGAAATTGCCCAGAAATATTACTGGCAACACTTTGGTGCGTTGCCTCCCAGTACCTTTTCCTACCCCTGTGTGCGTGTCCTTGTATTTGTATATTTTAACAGTAAATCGTATTGTTATGTCTGTTACGTATACTGGCCTTGATACTGCTCTTAAGAAATTATGGACTTTTATAGCACAACTTATAAAGCAGTTGTGAAATCTGTCCCAGAGTTATGTCATAATTTAACTGTTCTCCAAATGAACATTTAAGGTGTTTTCAACATTTTGATTTTTGTCAAGAACAACATAATGAGTATCTTAATGAATAACTATTTTTCACAACTCTTTTTTTCTATGATTAAATATACCTCGTTTAGAAATGCTGACAATACAGAAAACTAAAGAAGCAGAAGAAACCTGGCATTTTAGTTGACATGTTGTTCTCTGCTCGTTATGGGATTTACAGGCATGCTTTACATATATCTGCAGCTTCGTGTCAAGGTCTTTTTCCTTTATCATAGAGTTAGCTCCCAATAGGTTGCCTATTTTTATCTCTTTCCTTCTGATAGAGTCTCAGAACTGAAATTATATAGTCAAAGGGTGAATGAAGAGTTTTTAAGCTTTGTGGTACATATAAGCACAGTCCCTGCTCAAAAGGTTATACCAGCTGGCCCCTCTCCAGAAGCATCTGAGATCACTTATCTCATTGTACCCCTTGCCAGACTTAGTACACTCATAGTTTTCAACTTTGCTATAGCACTCATGTTCTTTTTAAACTTTATAAGGAGAATTTTCAAGCATGCATTTAAAAAAAATATAATGAACCTCCCCTTTGTCTGTCACGTACTTTTAGTAATTACTAACGTTTGATCATGTTTTTTCTATGCTGAAGAATTTAAAGCAAATCCAAGACAGCAAAATATTTTATTCCAAATACATAAACATCTCTAGAAAGTGATTTTTTGTGCAGAAGCTTAGGCCATTTTCACACCTAACAAATTTTAACTGTAATTCCTTAATATCCATAATTTTCAGTTATTCCTTATAATGTAAAACATTGTGAGTTGTTTTTTTGTTTGTTTGCTTGCTTGCTTGCTTTGTTAACCACTGGTTTGTTTGAATTAAGAGTCACAAGATTTGGCATTTGGTTGTACATCTCTTATTCTCTTTATACTCTAGATTCTTGTTGATATCACCCAAAAATGTCAGGTTTAGAAGTTGCATTTTACTCAACAGGTGATTTGGTGTGCAAAGTTGCCATGAAATGATATATTTTAAAACTTCTCACAGCGTGAACAATAATATATCTGCCATTTGGAGTGGTGGTCTAAGTTTTAGACTTCTTTCTTCTTAACATTATATTCATTATGGTCCAGATGTGTAGAATGCCTAAGATAAGGAGTTCAGAAACCCCATGTTGTAACATTTGCAGACGATACACAGAGAAAGAGGGTACGTTTATTATATAAGTTTGAGAAATACGGACATAAACTAAACAGAAGGGGGAATTTTTCTAATACAGTAATTGGGTATGAAGGAAATCCCAGAATTTTTTTTTTTTTTAATTTTGAAGCAATTCTACAATTCAACTTTACATTCTCTCTCAACCTCAGTCTTTACTAGCTTATGATAAGCTGTCTTGATTGATCTAGATTGATCTAAATAGATTGATTTAGTTTTCACTGTAAGCTTATAATCTGTGTTGATGCCTTTACTCCTGCCACTTAGGTTATTTCAGGCACGCCTTGCTGAAACCCACTTGCCAACTCAAGGTAAAACAACGCTTTCTAAAAATATCTAAGTTGTTAATAATTTAGTCTGACTTGTGCTGGCTTTTTTCCCCTAAGAAAATAATTCATCCAGTATTTATGGATTGTATTGCCTTAGGTAATAGGGAAGGCACTCTGGTAATAATGCCTAGCAAATATCCCTGGAGAGTAGAGCTCCGTCTTAGCAATTTAAAAGAGCAAACCCAAAAGAAAACTTGAATTCATTCTATTTTTAGGATTTAAAAAAATAATCAAAATTGGCCAAAAATAGAGGACAAGGCTTACTCTGGAGTCCATCTGTTCTGAATTGAATCAAATGTGTTTAATGCAACTTTTAAAGAAATGGTAGTCATATATTTTCTTAGAAATAAAGATTATGTTTCAGAAATAAACATCAACTATCCCATCCTGTTGTTTAAATTATCTCTAGAATATTTCTCTTATCTTCTTAAAAGTGTTTTAGTTACATTTTCTAAGACAGTGATCAATGAATTGATTTATTTCTTATGCTACTAATTGAAAGACCAGGGGAATATATTTGTAGTAATTTTACTTAATGTGGTTTTATCCTTGTTTCTCTTTATTTCATCCTTTTTTCCCCCCATAGCTAGAACCTTGGAACCTCTCCATAATGCTCAGATTTTAAATCAAATGGTGACATCAAAATCAAATCCAGGAAACAACTCAGCCTGCATTTCTAAGAATCAGGTAATAATGACATTTGTGGGTTGTGTGGAAACTGGGAATGGCATTGAATGGTCATCCAGCTCCCTTTTGCATCCACTTTGACATCTCATTTGTTTGACCTTGTTCCTGTGACTCTAACCTCTCTGTCAGCCACCTGCACCTGTGGCCTGTCATCATCTACCACTGCTCACCTCAGATATCAGATTTAAATAACTTGTCTGTTTATCTGACCTAGGGCCCCCCCACTTTTTCACCTTCTGTCTTTACTTCCTCCCCAGCAGCTTCTCTCCTCCTTGGTTCTACTGGTCTCCCTCACATGGGCCCATGAGCCCCTACATTAGATAATACCCACCTGGAAATTTCTGATCTCTGCTTAAAAAAACTCAGGAGGTTGGGTCACCTGGGTGGCTCAGTCATTTAAGTGTCCAAGTGTCTTGGCTTCAGCTCAGGCCATGACTTCATGGTTAATGGGATCAAACCCCCATGTCAGGGGGAGCTGACAGCACAGAGCCTGCTTGGGATTCTCTCTCCCTCTCTCTGCCCTTCCCTTGCTCACATATGTTCTCTCTCTCTCTGTCTCAAAATAGATAAAAATAAACTTAAAAAAAAAAAAAAAAAACCTCAGGAACTTGGAACAATAGTACCTATAACCTTAACCAAAGCTTTACTACTCCCCAGAAATTGTTTCCAGTTTCCTGGTTGACACTATGTTTTATGTATTTCCTACGTGTCCCATTTCACTGTCTAATGCCACATTATAATGATGTTAAACTTCTTTTCACTTTCCTCAAACTTGGGACCTGGCTGTCTCTAACCTCTCCTTTGGGAGCTGGCAAAAATACTATTTTAATGAGACAACAAAAGCCATTAGATGACATCTGTCAGTTTTCTGCCACCAACCAGTAAATGTAACTGCATCCCTCCCTGCCATCACAGTTGGGAAAGGTGGTCTTTCACTTGTGCTTGTTCTTTGTTGAGATTTTTGCCCTATTGAGATCTCTTCTGCTCAAGTCTCTGCTTCCCCTAGCCTGTTTTCCAGTATCTTTCCTCTTTGTACTATAGTTTCTCTTTCAGTTTGCTGAGGACCTCCTTTAAGCTGACTCTAGCAGAAAGGCCTCTGTCCTTAGTGCATGTTACAAGTTTTATTCATATAACACATTCTTAGACGCAGAATATGCATTTCTCACTTTGATAGATACTCAAACTATCTCATCTTACATTCTACACATTTGCCAGCCTCATTGCTTCCTATTGCCCCAACTATGTGACTTTAAAAAAATTTTTTTAAATGCTCATTTATTTTTGAGAGAGAACGAGTAAGCGAGCAGGGGAGGGGCAGAGAGAGAGGAGAGACAGAATCCGAAGTGGGCTCCAAGCTCTGAGCTGTCAGCACAGAGCCCAATGCGGGACTCGAACCCATGAACTGTGAGATCATGACCTGAGCTGAAGTCAGACGCTTAGCCGACTGAGCCACCCAGGCGCCTGACTATGTAAATTTTTAGACAGCAGAGATAGGTCTTACTTGTGGTCACATTTCCAGGACCTAGCTCAGTTCAGGACATGTATAAGTTGTTCAATAAATATTTGTTTGGTGAATCAGTCCTAGCATTGGGAACTCCTGAGGATAGAATAATACCAGAAGGAAATTTTTATGATTTTTTGTTTCTATTAATATAGGATTTTGGAATATTAATCTAGGAACACATAGGCACTGTGGTCCAGCTCCTTGTCTGTTGATTGGAGGGAGATAAGTGCCCTTCTCTATTACCAAGTAGGAATTTTTTAAAATCATTTTCCTATTGGACTCTTAGTTACAAAAGTTGTAAGATTAATAATCAATAATTGATTATGATTGAATTAATTATAATTTTAAAGAACATATATAAATCTAGTTACAGAACCCCTCTAACACTTTCTTATTGTTTTGTGAAATAATTTGGATGGCAGTTTCTTTTCAGATAAGTGAATGCTGATGTTCCCTTTCTGTCTTTAGGGCTCAGAAGTTTCTGGGGTGATTTCTTCAGCTTGCGATAAAGAGTCGAAAATGCAAGTATAATCAGTGCAATAATCTATTAATTAGTGTCATTCAAGAGCTGTTTTAGTACACTGTTGTAAATAATACATTTTTCCCCATTGTAGGGAGCAAAGGGTGATCATGATTTCCAAATCAGGATATTCTGCACAACCGTCTCTAGCAGCCAAAGCTGATGTTCAGCAGGTTGTTATGTATTGCAAGGAGAAGCTTATTCGTGGAGAATCCGAATTTTCCTTTGAAGAGCTGAGAGCCCAGAAATACAATCAACGGAGAAAGCATGAACAATGGGGTACTTGCAGTCTTGTGATCTGAGATACTCTAGTCACTTAAAATAATAACCTTGAGTAATTACTTTTTTAAACAGGTAATTGACTATGCTGAAAGAATCTGCAAAGAAGTCTCTAGCTCATGTATCTGAAGCCTAGAAATCTTTATTAAATGCAATTACTGAATGAAAAACATTCAGCAAAGAGCACGCACATACCTCAGACCTTTCCTGAAAAGTGTAGCGGCCGCATTTGTCCAGGGGACTACACTGATGTCTTGACAGGAAAGCTCAGAGTTGATATAGCACTAATGTAGATTAAAGAGATATACCAACGTTGCCTTCGTTTTAGTGATATTTTAAGCTTTTAAATATTATCTGAATGGATTTGAACTTCTGTATACAGCAATTTTAAACCTGTAGGTCAGTTATTTGTACTGTGAAAGGATTAGGTTAGGAACTGGAATTGAGAAGAGATTTTCTAAAATCTGCAAGAACAACAAAGAAGACAT
Organism: Lynx canadensis; assembly: GCF_007474595.2. Classification (NCBI taxonomy): domain Eukaryota; kingdom Metazoa; phylum Chordata; class Mammalia; order Carnivora; family Felidae; genus Lynx; species Lynx canadensis. The sequence continues at coordinate 103,938,281 of NC_044305.1, forward strand.
TCAGAAGGAGCTCTCTGATCAAAGTGCCACATTATTTATGGCTGCGTAGCAGGTCAAGTTTTGTTCCTCACAGAGAAAACCATGAATGTTAACACCAAAGTTTGTGCTTGTCTTTGCTGTAACAACGTGAACTTTAGAGAGGAAAGTGGAACTGTGTTCCACTCAGGGCTTTTATACCATCTAAGTCATGTGGACGAGAGCTGCTCTGTGTTGGCTTTTTTGTTTATCATTGCTCATTTGTTCAACAACTGAGAGAACAGGCAGTTAACACTCATGGAGGACCCGTTTTGTGCCACGCACGGATGCATTTTTCTTTCACACACTATGACATAAAGTCTTAGCCAAAGGATCTGATTTGAATGTGATATGGTTATGTTAATTGCCTTTGCAAGTGAGACTTACTGCAGTACATGTGAGGCACTGAACTTTCAGGGTACCGGACTCCTCCTCCTCAGAAAGCACTGGAGATTTAGATCTTTTGTCTGCTCCACTTTCAAATGATATGTAGAATCATGACTTTTATAAAAAGTGATTATTATCATTGTGCTATTATCAAATATTTTTTATTGGTCAACATTGTAAATTTGTACCTTACAAGCCCTGAAATTAAAAATAACCATCCCAAAGGCAGGTAAAAATTATAATTAAAAGGTAATACACCTTTCAGTGCTAATAACCTAATATATGTGGAAAAGACTAGTAAAAAAAAATTGCCATCTTAAAAATAACCTTTCACTCATTTTTTGTGTATTCCTGTGATGACCTGAATTTAAACTTGCATGGAAACCATTTTTTCTTTCCTAAAGTAAATGAAGATAGACATTATATGAAAAGAAAAGAAGCAAATGCTTTTGAAGAACAACTATTAAAACAGAAAATGGATGAACTTCATAAGAAGTTGCATCAGGTGGTGGAGACTTCCCAGGAGACCCTGCCTGCTTTTCAGGAAAGGTCTGAGGTATGTGCGTGCTCTTTGCTGAATGTTTTTCATTCAGCAACCAGTAACACTGATTTCTGTTTTTACTTGCTCCTTTCTGTGCTATATTTTTAGAGTTAATGCTGATGTTAATTTAGATACTAGCTTTCCAAATTTTTACGATTGGACACAGAAAGGTATTCAAAATGTAAAATGAGAAAAGGAAGTTACAAAGAGTATGCTTTTATATGTGTGTATGTACATACTTATGTGTTTATGTATTCATATATGTAGTCTTTTTTGGATTATGGTGACATAATTATATGATGAGAATATGAATTTAATAATTTAATTAATTGTCTAGTTGTATTTTGCTTGCCATTGTTTCATGTTAGAAGCGGGGAGAAGTGATGAGTGTGTTAGAGTCACATGATTTTCTTAAAATTATTAAGGAATGGGGTTGATTGAGAATAAATTTAAGCTACATAATGGCTGCTTAAGTGATCACATAGTATATGTCTGCCTATGACATAGGATACAATGAAGATAAACACCTTAATTTTTTTTTAGATTTTTTCTTTTTATTTAAGAGCTTTATAAAGGTATAAATGACATATAATATATTACACATATTAAAAGTGTAAAATTTGCTAAGTTTTGACATGTATGTACACCAATAGAACTATCATCACAATCAAGATAGTGAACATATACATCACACCAAAAGTTTTCTTGCCCCTTTGTTCTTACAAAGTCATGCTACATTTGCCTTGCTTCCTGATGTATTCCAGGCATACAACCTTTCTTCTTTTTTGTTCCTTTTTTTTTGTTTTGTTGTGTTTTGAATATAGTTCACACACAATGTTACATTAGTTTCAGGTGTGCATCGTAGTGATTCAACTTCTCTGTGTGTTATGCTGTGTTCACCACAAGTGTAGCTATTATCTTTCACCGTAGGATGCTGTTAAAATGCCATTACCTCTACTGTACCTTTTATTCCTGTGGTTTATTCATTCCATAACTGAAAGTCTGTATCTCCCACTCCCCTTCACTCATTTTGCCTATCCCCTTAACCTCCCTCCCCTTTGGCAGCCATAAGTTTTGTTCTCTGTATTTATAGGTCTGATTCTGCTTTTTTGTTTGTTTACTCCTTTGTTTTGGTTTTTTACTTCTACATATGAGTGAAATCATACGGTATTTGCCTTTCTCTGTCTGATTTATCTCAGTACAATACCTTCTAGGTTCATCCTTTTTTTGTGGTGGCATAGTATTTCATTGTGTGTATATGTGGAATGTTATATACATACATATATACACACACACATGCTACCTCTTCCTTATCTGTTCATCTACCAAGGGACACTTAGGTTGTTTCCATATCTTGGCTGTTATAAATAATGCTGCAGTAAACATAGGGGTGTATATATCTTTTCAAATTACTGTTTTGTTTTCTTTGGATAAATATCCAGTAGTGAGATTACTGAACTATATGGTATTTCTATTTTTAATTTTTTGAGGAACCACCATACCGTTTTCCACAGTGGCTGCACCCATTTACATTCCCACCAGCAGTGCACGAGGGTTCCACATCCTCTCCAACTCTTGGTATTTCCTGACATTTTTTCAATTTAATGTAATTTAACTTATTTTTTTTAAAGTTCATTCATTTTTTTTTGAGAGAGAGAGAGCAGGACAGAGAGAGAGAATCTCAAGCAGACTCCACACTGGCAGTGCAGAGCCCGACATGCGGCTTGAACTCATGAACCCTGAGATCATGACCTGAGCAGAAACCAAGAGTCAGACATTTAACTGATTGAGTCACCCAGGCACCCCTCCTGACTTTTTTATTTTAGCCATTCTGACAGGTGTGAGGGTGATATCTCATTGTGGTTTTGATTTGCATGTCCCTGATGATGAGTGGTGTTGAGCATCTTTTCATTTGTCTTTTGGCCATCTCAATGTCTTTTTTGGAAAAAATGTCTAGTCAGGTCCTATACCCATGTTTGGTTGTTGTGGGTTTTTTTTTTTTGTTTTTTTTTTTTTTTTTTTGGTGTTGAGTTGTGCTCTTTATTTATTTTGGATACTAACCCCTTATTGGATATGTCATTTGCAAATGTCTTCTCCCAGTAAGTTGCCTTTTTGTTTTGTTACAGTTTTGGGTTTTTGTTTTTGTTTTTGTTTTTTCTTGGGTTTTTTTTGTTTTTTTTTTTTTTTGATGTGAAAGATTTTTACTTTAATGTTGTCCCAGTAGTTTATTTTTGCTTTTGTTTCCCTTGCCTCAGGAGACGTATTAGAGAAATAATGCTATGACCAGTGTCAGAGAAATTACTGTCTGTTCCATTCTAGGATTTTTATGGTTTCAGGTCTCACATTTAGGTCTTTAATCCATTTTGAGTCTACTTTTATGGATGGTGTAAGAAAGTGGCCTGGTTTCATTCTAGTAACACTTTAATTTCTTACATATTTTGAAAATTATAAAAATGCATGACTATGATTTTATAAAAGCAAAGATGTTATATATGTGGATGTGCATGTGTGTGTATAGTTACACGTATATAAATGAATGGTTACTAACTATGTAGTTTGCATTTTTCCAGAACTTTACTATGCATGAACACATAAATATGTATACAATTGACATATACAGGCTTATACAGTAAGCCTGTATAAGGCTTACTTTGTGCTTTTTCTACCTAACCCACCTTACAGATCTTTCCTTGTTATTACATAGAGATCCAACTGATTTTAATAGCATCACAGTCTACTCTCATACCTTTTAGGAAGGGCATGTGTCATGTGGAAACTATTATAAACCATGCTGCAGTGAACATTCTTGTACATATGAGATTATTACTCTAGGAAAGACACAGAAAAGTAGAATTGCTGCTGAAGTTTGTGCACCTAAAATACTGCCCATCTGTCCTCCAAAAATTTACTGCTTTACACTCATAATAGTGAATAAAAGTACGTGTTTTTTGTATATGCTTGGCTAACATTACCTATCGTAAATATTTTTAACCATCTGATGTGTTTATTTCTAATCACAGGTAAATTTGGACTTTTAAAAATACATTTAGTGGCTGTTTTTTTTTTCTTAAAAACTTTTAAGAATTTTTTAAAATTAAATTTGTCTTTTTTTTCTTAAAATTAATTTTTTAAATTAAATTTGACTTTGTTCATTTTGCTATTGGATTGTTACATATTTTTCTTATTTAGTTGGATATCCTTTTTTGTATAATTTGTTTTCCCTAGATAATTCCAAGAAATTGTTAAAATAATTGTTTCATTATTCTCCTGTGCTATATTTTTATGATACTTATCAGTTATTTCTCTCTAAACTCTTGGGAGAAACTAGAAATATGTTTTCATTATGTTCAAGTACATCAGGTACACTCTTAGTTTCACTTCGCTTGGCCACATGCCTCCCAGAACCATCTGTCTATCTCTTCCACGCTGGCCTCCAAGCAGCTGTCCTCTCCTGACTCCTCTCCAGTGGTGTATCCCTGCTTATTTTCTAGTTCCTATGGCATTGTTTCCTTTTAACAACCCCATTTTGGTGGCACACAGTCCCTAGGAACTTTTTTTAAAAAAAGCATATATGAGCGATTAGTTTTTTGAGATCTCTTGCTTGTACCCTCACACATGGGTGATAATTAGGCTGGATGCTATGTTCTCGAAGGGGAATCATTTTCCCTCAGAATTTTCTTAGTTCATGCTTTCAGCTCCACTTTCATTTCCATTCTGAGATGTATCTATATGTCTGAACTTTTCTCCTGATCAGCCTCCTCCAACTGTTGTTTTAGGTGTTAGAATTACTTTACCAACCTTTTGGTGAGGTTTTGGAGGTAGTGGATGATAAAGCACATATTTAAGCCACTGTCTTTAACCAGAAGCCTCCCTTTATGGAGCTTGCTTTTGTGTTGGGATAGCATAAGGATATATTTCCCAAACGGATTGTCAGTTGCCCCCAAATCATTTACTGAGCTACTCGACCTTTCCCCTTTGATTTAAAATATTTTTATCGCATGCTAAATTTTTAATATACAAGATCTGTTTCTAAAATGTACCTTTGCTTTGGTTACTAGGTTTCTTCTTGATCATTCCATATTGTATATTTACCATAGCTTTGTTGTAAGTTTTGATATCTGGTATGGAAAGTCTGATTATTCCTTTTCAAAACATGTTTTCAGAATTGAATATTATTATTAATTTTGATCTGTTTTTAGTTTGGTAGGTGAGAAAATGGGATAGGTCATTTTTGATTACTTTTTTTGATGACTAGTAAAAATGAACTTTTTAGATTTTATCCATTTGTTTGTGAACTAACTATTCTTGCCATAGAAGTTGGTGCCTTTTTTTTTTTTAACTATTTGTGAGAATACTTTTATATGGTGAGGAATGAACTCTACTGTCTTTTAACTTTTTAACACAAGAGTGTGCAGTGACAGTCTAAGTGCCCATCAGTCGAAAAACAAAGGTTTTAAGTCCAGAGCTTGTCAGCCTTCCCACTGTAAGCCATGTTTTTGTGGAAGCTATTGTTGCAAGTTAGATTCACATCTCCTCATTAGAGAGAAGATGGCTACCAAGTGTATTTTAATGAAGGAATACCATTATGAGCATTTGAGGGCATTGACTTATTGGTCCTTTCTCAAAATTAAGAGAAATAAGACAGTTCTTAAACACTGATAAAACTGTAGGGACTCGTTACTTCCTATCTCAGGAAATAGGTGCTGCCTAGTTTTATCTGTGGTGAAGGAGCTACAAAAGCATCCATCATGTAACGTGGTCCTTGTTGTTGTTGGCTGTACCTGAAGGGTGTAGGGATGCCACAAGGGGAGAGGAAGCTACTGATGACAGATGCCATTCTTTGAAAAGCTGTTGTACCTCATGAGTGGTACTCCGGACTTCACGGCCTTGTTTTTGCTTGCTTAACTTGAAAGGTTAATCCGGCACGTTCGGGGCCAAGTGCAGGCTCCCAGCAGGAACCGAGAGCTCTGTGTCTTCCAGCCATCAATCAGCAGACCTCAAAGAACATGGGGGAGAGACCCAGAGAGGCCACACCTGTTGCTCCTCCTATGGCAAAGGCTGTCACTGCCGATTCGGTGTCCCCAGCCATCAGCCAGAGTGTATCTCTTCCTGTTCCTCTGGCAGCCCAGCCAGTGACAGACTCCATGTTTCCAGTGGCCAGAAAAGATGACGGGTAAGGCGAAGGTCGTCCTAGAGACGATAGTGACGGGAGTGGCATTTGTCAGCTTCTTTACATGTTCTGCAGTTTCAAGAACAGTATATAAAAGATGAATGGTTCCTGTTTTTACTGTAATCTGTAGATGGACATGTTGAAAAAGTTACCGAAATCATCCCAAATCTTTCAGACTTATTACACTATTTTTCTTTTAGAGTGTTCATTTCATTTCATTTCATACTTCTCTCTTCCCTTAGGAATATTCAGTACCTGAAACTCACCGTTTGTTTTTTTTTTTTTGTAACTGGAGAATGTACAGCTATTAAACTGTGATTAAACTGAAATGGCCTTTCTTATTGGCCTTGAATACATGTAGTGATTATTACTGTCCAGATAATACTTATCAGTTATGTTCATTATGTTCATCAGTTATGTGTTCCTCACATGGGTTCTCCTGATCCTTCTAGCTTCCCACCAGGAGTAATTTGGGATTCATATCCGTTACACGATATGCCAAAACCCATCTGTTGTACACTGCTTTGGGGATTTTTTTCCCCCAAATTTTGAGGGATTTTCCTAGATTTCATAAATTATAATTTATAAATAATAACTTACTTTGTTTAAATTTTTACCTCCCATGACTTGGGCACGCTCTTTCTCTCTTTTTACATACAGCAATTTTATTGATCCGTTAGAAAAAATGAGAGCGACCGTGTAACTTGTACCCTTCCCTTGGGCTAAACTCCTTAGCACAGATTATGGCTCATAAGGACCGGTTCTTCTCAATATCTGAGGTTAACTTTTATCAATGATTTCTCCTGGAAATAATATTTAAAATGCTTTTTCACTCACATTAGATTAATAATTCAGACCTGTGTCCTGTGTCATACAGTGTATGTAAAAAAAGAACTGTTGCGTCGTTGGAGTCTATGACCTTATTAGTTCTTCACTGTTAACACAGTTATAAAATGATAAAAACAGGAGAGCAGTGACAGGCTCAAAAAGATGTTGCGTGTCCCATCCGCCCCAGCAGAGACAGAGTCATGAGGCTGGAGGAGGGGCCAGACGAGCTGTCCCTATAAAACTGAAACTCTTTAACCTAATGAACATTCAGATCTCAGTCAGAAGCACCTCAGCTTGACCCTGACCCCGGCCCAGGCAAGGGACTGAATGGACCCTTGGTACTCTCACTAGCCAGGACAGCTTACCGTGGCAGAGAAAAGATGCCTTTGTCTGGAATCTCATGTAAGAACTCATGTTTTTAAGACAGTTTAGTGAGGATTTATAAAATTAAGTGTGTTGTACTTTTTACTTACACCCTAACATGGTCCCTGCTAAGGGAATTTTAGCAATGTTAAATAGACAAATGAGGTCCACTATCGTGACTGTACTTAAAGTGTGATATAAATGTCTTGTGTGCCATCTTTTTTATTTCTTGAGAACTCTTAAAGTCGGCAGAACCATGCTATGTGGCTACTGGCTCAGCATCACAGCTAAAGCACACCAGTGCTTCCCATAGCATGACTGTGGCCAGCTGCATTGCTCACCAAGGCCTGGATCTGGGTGTGAGCCCTTTAGCCTATGTAATAAATGGGGTCATTCGAATTAGAGGCAGTTTTCCTGCCCTCCCAGATACAGGAGTGATTATCATGATGTTAGAATACAGGCCCACTGTGTCAAGGCAACATGTAGTACCTGACCTTGATCTATAAGAATTCTTTTCTTCAAAAGGAAATGAAAAAATAAAACACTTTATTTACTTACACCTAAGCACTTCCGTCCGTACTTTAAGTAAACAGGCTTGTAATTGCTGACATTGTTTATTGTTTGTTTTGGGGAGTCAGTTTGTCTCAAGAGTGTTCTCTTTCAGATGTGTGACTAAAAGTACTCATGAATTCAAACCACAGAGTGGGGCAGAGATAAAAGAAGGTAATGTTTAATTATATTAAATTTGTTTCTGACCTCTTTGCCCAGGCTTCTTGAGGTCACTCAGGTCTTTTGGGTGGCTGTGGCTCATGAAGACTTCAAGCCTTAATGAACTGGGGTGTTCACTTTCCAATTCTTAGAATTTCGGGGTTAGAGAAGCCCCAGACCATCTCAAGTAAAGGTAGAAATCTGCTTCTTGGTCATATCTTTTTAGGTAGAATCCTTTGGAAATTTGATTTCGTGAAACCTTTTTTATTAAATTTCTCAGCAGATTTACCTAAAACAAGAGTTATCTTTAATATATTGTGGGGTAGGAAAGGTAATTATAAGTTTAATTAGGATTATACTTCTATTTGGTACTACTTTGTTAGAGGCATTTGCATACAAGGTAAGTTTTGTGAACAAAACAAGATACATCGATTGTGCAGTCACTTGCCCTATGTGACTGGTATCCTCTCGAGTGACGGTTCAGTGGGGAGCAAAGCTGCTCGAAACAGCTGGGAACACCTGCATTTCACCAGGACTTCCTGAGCACCTGCCAAATGCCAGGTACTGTTCCAGGTAGTTAGGGATGGAGTTATAAACAGAAAAGACAAAAACTCCCACCCACACAGAGGGGGAAAGGGAGTGTCAGGGGGAGGGAATTGAAATGTCAGAGGCGACCAGGAAAGATGCTCACAGAGTGATATTTTGGATAAAGTCCCAAAGGAGGGAGCTTCCCATGCAGCTAGCTTGGAAAACTTGTTTCAGGCGGAGAGAACAGCAAATGCAGAGCCCTGAGATGAGAAATCTCCCTGATGGTTTCTATGCACAGCGAAGAGACTGAGGTGGCTGGAGCGAGTCAGAGGAAGAGGAGGAGAAAGATGAGGTCTGAGTGAGCAGGTCCCACCCAGGCTTTACGGGGCCTTGTATGCCGTTGTCCGGGCTCCAGCTGAGTAAGATGGAAAGCCAGTCTTAAGATTCACTGTGTGACTATTAACATGTATTTCTTAGGGGACAGAGTGGAGTGAAGGGTGCTACTTATGACAAGGCGGCTGATTTGATCTGATCTGAGACCAAGCCGCTTCATCTCTTTGAACTGTCATTTCCTTTTCCATAAAAGGATAATTCTTGCCTTACCTACCTCATGGGACTATTATAAAAATAAAAATGAAAGATATGTGAGCACTATAATAATAGAAGTCCTTAGTGGTAATTATTAGCAATAATAAAATGTTCTCATTGCAATGTTCCTTAAATTTTGTGCCTTCTAAATTGTTCTGATTTCTCTGCTGGTAATGCCTTTTGTCCCATTTCCTTTATAGGGTCTGAAATACATAAGGTTGTTAACACAGGTTCTTTTCACACAACTCCAAACACGTCACTGGGAATGGTTCAGGCAACCCCATCCAGGGTACAGCCATCACCCACCGTGCACACAAAAGAAGCATTAGGTAAAGCCTCTTGTTTCAATGTGTAGCATCTGGCGACAAATTAATGAAAGCTCTTTTGCAATCATGTTTACAGTTACTCTTTTTATTTTTCTAAGGTTTCATCATGAATATGTTTCAGGCTCCGACGCTTCCTGATATTTCTGACGACAAAGATGAATGGCCATCTCTAGATCAAAATGAAGATGCTTTTGAGGCCCAGTTTCAAAGTAATAATTTGTTAAAACACTACTAAGTGTAGGCATTGTGGGTGGTTGCCACAGGAAATATCAAGGAATATACACGAAATTGCCCTTCCCTTGATTAGCTTGTCCCACCAGGGCAGACAATGCATGAAATAAAAAAATGTGATAGTGTTTGTAAAGGGACTAAATCTATGTCACAGATTGGTTTTATTTCTTAGAAAATAATAGAAGGACAAAATCCTGGTGAGTAAGGAATGGCCAGGAAAAGCTGAGTACTTGAGGTATGACTTGAGCCTTGCCTGGCTCGAGTAATGGCCAGGGTGGAGTGTTGGAGCCCACATTTGTTGTCCCAGGTTTTATGCTGGAAGCCAGACCGAGATCATCATAAAGATAAATAGGATCAATAGTCTCGGGAGGCCTCAGAATATAAAGTTAAGAGGTCAATTCTTTCTTACAGGAAATGGAAAGAAAAGCCACAGAGAGCTTTTTTCAGTGAGTCAGGTGACCAGAGCAATGTTTTAGGAGAATGATGAATATCGTGCCTTGCATGTAGCAGGAGCTCAAGACCTACAGGCTTGAGTGTTAAACCCTGTGACCACAGTTAAGTCCCTTCATCTCACTACAAAGTGACTTATCTTGTTACCTAGTATTTGAAACCTGTGTCAGTTCTTTTCTGTAAGCTGTTGTTCCATTTTATTTGTAGGTGAAGTTTAGCATAAAATATAAATGTTTTTTCCTAATACAATAATAAAATGCTACTTTTTATTCCAATGCAGAAAATGCAAGTTCTTCTGGGGCTTGGGGAGTCAATAAGATCATCTCTTCTTTGTCATCTGCTTTTCCTGTGTTCGAGGATGGAAACAAGGAAAATTATGGGTAAAGACACATTTAATTATTGTTTTATCTTGTGTCCACCTGAGGAAACAGCCAGCCAGGTTTTTCTCCGGGTTTGGAAGAGATGTGGTGGACTGGAGGAGATGGGTGTTGTCAAAGGGACATGAGATGCCGGCAGAGGTTCCTCTGGGACTCGGGATAGTGAGAAAACGTGGCTCACTGATCAGATGGTCTGGGTACCAGTACCAGCTCTGCCACTGGTGAGCATTTTAACCACATGACTGGAAGATTCTTGCTAAAGTTGTCCAGATCTGCATTGGACACCAGAGTTACGAGAAAGCAGACCTCCCATAGCAAAAGCATGTGTTGACAGGAAAACAGTATGGTTACAAATTATCAGAGAACTGAAGGATTCTATAGATTTGAAGTTGAATTAGGTATGAATGAGTTTACCAGTCCACATGTCCATACATGCTCTGTTTGTATTTGCAGGATTGATAAAGTAGAAAAGGAAGTGGCTTATATTGGGTTATGCTACAGAGAGATGTTTTAAGCTGAAAGATCACCAGGGAGCCATATGTGGGAGTAAAATGGGGTAGCTCCAGGAATTTTCACAGTTTACAGTTTAAATCGTGGAAAGAGAGGTGTCAGTATGAATTAAGAGTATCGCGGTGTTGGAGAGATTCACACTGAGGCAGAAAGGAAACAGTCTGATCAGCTCAGAAGGAAGTTCCGTAGCTAGACCTAGTCTTAGAGATAAATACAATGTATGGCACCCATGACCTTCTATTGGCAATAGCTCTACCTCTCTTTTTGTCCTATTTATAACCCAGTGTAGTAGAGATTTTATATTTTCTATCCTCTCTTAAGTTACTGTAGATCTGTTTTTATGTGTATAGTCAAGTTCAACTTGCATTCAGTTTTCCTACAACTACTGTAAAAGTAAGGAATGTGTAAATAAGTAAATATCTTACTAGTCAAATAAGATAAATGGAAAATGTTTCTAACAGTCTTATTTATGTGGTAGTATCCCCTGTAGCATATTTTACAATTTATAATTCTAGAAATCTTTCCTTAGATTACCACAGCCTAAAAATAAACCCACGGGAGCCAGGACCTTTGGAGAACGCTCTATGAGCAGATTTCCTTCAAAACCAAATGTGAGTGAATCACTGCCTCATCCACGAAATTAGTCATATCTCTTTGCCCTTCATTTTACCAAATTATTATGTCAATCAAATGAGTTAGTGTATATTAAACTGTCCTGAAAAGTACAATGTAATATGAAGAGTGGGTTGAAACATTATTCTACAATTATTCAAGCATCTACTGTGTATCATACACGGTGATAGATACAGAAACTAAAAAATGATATGATCCTTGCCCTCAAAGAGCCTTTCCTTTGGCAGGAGGAACCAGTGGGAGATACATTTTTTTTCCAAACCCAAGAAGTGAGGCCTCCAGTGGAATGTTAGAAAACCCAAGTCTAAATTAAACTGGAAGGTCCTTCATCAGTGTCACTCAGCAGACAAGCGTCAGCGTTCTTCTGTCAGAGCAGTGAGGGTGCCCAGCCCATAGGCAGCTTCTGCTCTCACCCTGAGTGTGTTATGTGGGTGCTGTGCTTTTCTCCACTCACCCAGCCCAGCCCTCTGACCGTGAGGGGTCAGACTCTAGCACTGAAAAGCTGTGCTAAACCCTGGTTCGTAGTTTTAATTCCACCGTGGATTCTGGTTTTGTTTTTGTTTTTTAATTTATTTATTTATGTATTTATTTTGAGAGAGAGAGGGAGAGAGTAGGGCAGAGAGAGCAGAGAGAAGGAATTCCAAGCAGGCTCCATGCTCTCAGCACAGGCCCAATACGAGGCTCGATTTCACGAACCCGTAAGATCATGACCTGAGCCAAAATCAAGAGTTGGACGCTTAACTGACTGAGCCACCCAGGCGCCCCCACAGTGGATTCTCTGAACAGATTATCACTCAGTTCACTAATCCTTCTGATGAACTTTTTGGCCTTCTTAAAAACTTCCAAATAATGGACTGGATTTCAAATATAGTGGCATCAATTCATAGATGCATTTCACTGAACTGTTGAAACAGATGTGTTTTGGCCAAAAAATCCATGATGAATTTTTTGCATCCTGTCCCTAAGCATAAGCCAATTGCTTTATCCTGTGTTCATCTGAAGAAACAACAGCCAGTGTTTCCTCCAGCATTGGAAGAGATACGGTGGCTATATAAAATCTGTGCAATACATATTAAAACCATGGGTGGCATTTTATTGGCAACTAAAGGGCTTTGCCTAGTGTAATTCTGACTTAGCAGTTTCTCTCTGTGTATAGACTCTAAAACTTGGCCATTGCATTTTTGGAGAAACAGTTAATTCTGAGGCTGAAGAAGAAAAATATAAGATGAGCTTAGAGCATCTTGTAGTGCCAGAAAGTAAGGAAGCGCTTTAAAAAAAAAAAAAAAGATGGCATAACAAAAGAACTCAGGAGCCAACCTGAATAAGCCAGTGGCCAAACCAGGCACAATCTGAACAAGAAAATAAATAGAATAAGGTAGTATCGGATTATAACCCAAGAAATAAAATAAATATCAACAATGATATAAATAAATGGGAGACAAGACAAAACAAAACTTCCTTACAGAAGAATTAATAAGTAGAAGTAAAAATGAGAAGTAATAAACGTAGAAGGAATGAGTGGTAATAGAAAAAGCCATGAGAACACCACAGTAATCATTGTTCCAAGCTAGATCCATAAATGAATATTAAAATTAGTGAGTGAAGCTTTAAGAAGGAACAAGGTATTTGTATAGCCTTGCAGTATCTCACTCACATTTTCAATGTGATTGTTTTAACATCTGTCCACAAATTCTTTGATATCCCTCCCTCCAGGAAGTGGATCTTCATTTACTTCCCTTTTTTTTTTTTTTAAAAAGTTTATTTATTTTTAGAGAGAGAGCGTGCATAGAGAAGAGGCAGAGACAGAGAATCCCATGCAGGCTCTGCACTGTCAGCACAGAGCCCAACATGGGGCTCGATCTCAGGAACCGTGAGATCATGACCTGAGCCACAATCAAGAGTCGGATGTTTTGTTTTGTTTTTTTTTTTAATTTTTTTTTTCAACGTTTTTATTTATTTTTGGGACAGAGAGAGACAGAGCATGAACGGGGGAGGGGCAGAGAGAGAGGGAGACACAGAATCGGAAACAGGCTCCAGGCTCTGAGCCATCAGCCCAGAGCCTGACGCGGGGCTCGAACTCACGGACCGCGAGATCGTGACCTGGCTGAAGTCGGACGCTTAACCGACTGCGCCACCCAGGCGCCCCAAGAGTCGGATGTTTGACTGAACTACCCAGGCACCCCATCTCCTTTTGAGTGTAGGCTAACTATGATTTGCTATGAATAAATAAGGGTCAGGAAAGGAAGAAATAGTTTCTTGCAGAGCAGAAACCCAGCAGACACTACCTTCACCAGGTGATTGGTTAATCTGGTTATTGGTTATTACTGGTTATCCCCAGTAATAAGTTGTGTTGATATCATATATCCCCTAATAGGATGTAACAAGAAAGGGCGCTTTACCCCTGATATTCTTCCCTGAAATCAATATAACCCCAGTCTAAACATATGAAAGGCCAAATTTAAACCCAAATGGGAGGGACATTGTACACAGCTCCCAACCAGTATTCAAAAGTGTCCATGTGAGAAAGACTGAGACAGACCAATACACTGGCACAGATTAGAGGAGACTATATGCCACATGTGTCCTGGACTGGAGCCTGGAACAGAGAAGGGACATGTGGAAAAATGATGAAATCCAAATAGCATCTATAGGAGTAGTGTTTTTAGAGATGCGCCAGGATTCTATAAGATGCTAACATCAGAGGAAGTTTGACAAAATGCACGTGGGAACTCTGTACTATCTTTGTAACTCTTCTATAAATCTAGGCTTTTCAAATTAAAAAATAAATAAAAATTGGAACATAAAACGTGACCCTTGAATGCAGTGCGACTCCACTGGGGTGTGTCCCACTTCTGGGGAGAATGGAACCACAATGTCCTTGACTGTGTTAGCCAGGGGTGACATGTATTCTCTCTTTAATTCCTCATTTTTGGGGGGGGGGGTGCCTGGGCCTCCAACTTCAACTCAGGTCACGATCTCACAGTCCGTGGGTTCAAGCCCCGCATTGGGCTCTGTGCTGACAGCTCAGAGCCTGGAGCCCGCTTGGGATTCTATGTCTCCCTGTCTCTCTGCCCCTCCCCAGCTCACACACTGTCTCTGTGTCTCAAAAATAAATATACATTAAAAAAATACTTTAATTTCTCGTTTTTTGAATCTTAAAAAGTATGAGTGTGTTACATTTTGTGGACGAAAGAAGGAGATTGCTGCTTTTTCTTCAGCTCCTCTTTTGTTGCAGGAAGTACCTCACACTGAAGAGTTCTCAGATGATTCAACCGTATGGGGCGTCCGCTGCAACAAAACCCTGGCGCCCAGTCCTAAGAGCCCGGGAGCCTTCACCTCTGCTGCACAGCTCGCATCTACTCCTTTCCACAAGCCACCAGGGGACTCCGTGCACGCTCTGGAAGACAAAGGTGTGTGTGGCACTACGTTAGCATGTTGTCTTCTGCCAGCTTCAGTTCTTGCACAATTAGCTTTCTTCTTGGAAATCCTAAATTGAAGTTGAAAAATTATAAAGAAGAAGCTTCAAGTCCATTTACTGTATTATTACATATATGATTTTTTTCTTTTGGTATATTGTTTTCTTAAAGTCTGTGCATTTTAGAAATGTAATACCTTAGATTATAGGTGGAACAGGAGAAAAACCTGCATTTGAGGAAAACAAGCATTTGAACATAGATATGCAAAGTCCAACCCATTTGTACAGGATTTAGGTTTATGTTATGCTTACTGCAAACAAAATGACCACTATGGACAGGTCTATTTTAAGAGTAGAAAATAGCAAATTTTAGTCCTTGGTGTATGTCTACAAATTTTACATTAGAGTTATAGCCAAGTGCTACACTCGGGAAAATCAGGTATTTTTTTTTTAATGACTGACCTCACAAGAGTAATAATAAAACTCACAGTCCTTATTTCCCCTAGACATAACACTCCTGTGTCAAAGATCTTTATCTGAATTGAACCTTAATATAAGACATTGGCGTTGAGTGCAAATAATTATTACCAACCTATTAAAATTAAATACCAACCAATAAAATACATACAATAAGGTCTGGGACCACTTTACCATTTTGATGACTACGAATTTACTAGCCAAATTCCAATACTGCTGACATCTTAAAAAAAAACTTTTTTTTTTAATGTTTATTTATTTTTGAGAGAGAGAAAGAGCACGAGCCGGGGAGGGAAAGAGAGGGAGACAGAATCCAAAGCAGGCTCTAGGCTCTGAGCTGTCAGCACAGAGCCCAATGCAGGGCTCGAACGCATGAGCTGTGAGATCACGACCTGAGCTGAAGTCGGACGCTTAACCAACTAAGCCACCCAGGTGCCCCACTGATGACACTTTTATTAAAAATAGTAATTATTCCCCAAAGCAATAATGAAAGAACACTCAAAGAATTGCACTCCACTTCATGGAAGTATATTGCACTATAAAGTCTGAGCCTATAGACCTATACATTTTTAACTAAAGACTAAAAAGTTTCTCTTAGAGTACTAGCTCAGTATGTTACATTTCTTTTCTGGATTTTGAAGGAGAGTTCAGTTGAAACTTGGACAACTGCCAAGTGCCATCACAAGCTTGTCACTTTAATAAAAAAATTTTTCCGGGGCGCCTGGGTGGCGCAGTCGGTTAAGCGTCCGACTTCAGCCAGGTCACGATCTCGCGGTCCGTGAGTTCGAGCCCCGCGTCAGGCTCTGGGCTGATGGCTCGGAGCCTGGAGCCTGTTTCCGATTCTGTGTCTCCCTCTCTCTCTGCCCCTCCCCCATTCATGCTCTGTCTCTCTCTGTCCCAAAAATAAATAAACGTTGAAAAAAAAATTTAAAAAAAAAAATTTTTCCAAGTGTTTTTCATTTGGGAAAACTAGTTTACTCAGTAGAGTCTTTCAGAGAGTCAATATTGCCTGTTCTTGTAGTATTTGCACATCAGTTAGATAAATAGAAGCTGGTGTTCTAGTTCTAAAAAGGATTAGCAGCTGTCTGGTGAGGCACTAGCTGATAGTTTAGTCCGGTGTAATACCTGGCTGTATGTAGTCTTAGCGTCATTGGTAGAGGTATACTCCACATTTCTGCCTTCCTAGCTTGTCTTTCCATAGACAGTTTTCATTGGTTTGTTTTTAGTTAAAGGGAGTGATGGTGAGTATTGCCAGGTAGCTTCCAGACAAAAACACTCTAAATCAGTTTAACCAACTAAACACTAACGGACTAAATAAAGCAGTTAGACAGAAGGACCCGCAAATCTCCACCCCCACCCCCAGAAGCGTTGCAGCGTTTTTCTCTCCACGTCCTTGTCTTCAGGTTCTCCTGAAGCAGGGTGTGCCCTCCACCATACCGGTAACCTCCGTAGGCTGCTCATCCTGCCCAGAACTGACTTGCCACCTTCCGACCCTTTTCTCTTGAAGGATTGTATGGAGTTGAAATGCTCACAAATGGTAGTGGTGGTAAAAAAAATTTTAGTGATTTTTTTTTCCCATTTTTAAACATTATGGAACATTTTACCGTGGAATGCTATTTTGAAATTACAACGGAAGTTGGTATAAGAAGGAATCCTGGACTTTATAACCATATGAGGTCATGTGTGTATGGACACACGCATGCATAACGTCTCTCTCTCATCTTCTCCATATTTCAGAAAACGTGGTAGCAAAACAGTGCCCCCACGTGACTCTGGATTCTCGTGAAGAAAACGTGGTGGAACCCTCAAAAGACAGAAAGTTCAGGTACTATGAGGGCACGTGTGCCTCTGTCACCCACTGTCACTCTAGCTTTGCTTTTAGGATGTGGTGGAATACCTAATTCCTACCCTTCGAGGCAAACAGAGACTTCATGGGCTCGCAGGGATAAGCCAGAAGGTACTCTCTCTCTATGTACCATACGCTGGCCACATCAGGGCAGTGAGAGAAGCAGCTGGGGTAGCAGAGAGTCTATGGGAACAGTTCCTGTGACTGACTTCTCCTTTGGAGAGCAGAGCCTTACATACTCTGACCAGCGAAAGACCCTGGCGCGTGAAAACTACTGCAGAACCAAGCAAATGCGCATCTCTTTCTTTATATCCGTTCTAACTGAGAAAGGCAATAACTTTCTTTCAAGAGGAGTGAGATAGAATGTTTCGGCCTCCTAGGTATTGGTACAAAATGCAGATGCAGCATACGCTAGTGCTTTGCGGAAGTAAAGTTGCACTGTTTTGAATAGTCTGGGAAACGCAACAGACGCTGAGTAGCTGCAATTTTCGAGTATTTATTATATTCCCGTATGATGCTGACACTTTTTGTGCACTGTACCCTTTAGTTAATCCTTACAGTAAATTAATTGTAGGAACTATCCTTTTCATCGTTAGAGATGAAGAAACCAGGTCTAGAGAGTTAAAAAAAAAAAAAAAAAATAGATGACCTATAGTCCTACAACTTGTGATTGCAGCACTGGAATTTGAACCCATTTCTCTAGTTCCAAAAGCCTTGCTTGCTCTCACCACTGTGCTGTGCCGCCTCTTGTTATTAAAAACCTCTTCTTAAAGCAAGACTCCGGTAAATAAATTGGACAAAAGACATGAGCAGAATTTACAAAAGAAAGAAAATGAATAAACATGTAGAAAATGGTCAACTCCCTAATAATTAAAAAAAAAACACGCAAATTAACAGATCTTGCCTTTTAATTTAAATTGCCGCTCGATAGGCCCACCAGCAATCTTCCCACCTGCAACTAAACGTCTGAATCACAAGACTGCCGTAAGCCACCCTTGGCATAACATAGACCTATACAGGACAAAAATCAGTTGCCAGGGTAATAACTGTCTTTGACCCTGTGAGATGATTAAGTTGCAAGGAAACACTTAAGACCGAGGGAACAGAAGTTCCCTGGCTTAGAAGCCTTGTTTCCATGGGTGTTAGTGTGTCAGTGGCTCTTGAAACACTCGATTTAGATTCCAGAGTCCCCACAAGGGACAGGCCTATTACAAGAGTCGTCATATCTGAAGCCTGAAGCTGTGGATTCCCAGCGTATATTCCTAATTCTCTCAGTCTAGAATGCAGTTACCAGTAATGGTTGTTTTTTACCATAAGCAGTGTTGACAGTGATACTCTTACGTTTTCAGTTTTCAGGGGAGAAAAGCTAGAAAGTTACCAAAATTCAAATTCTCGTGGAGAAGGGAAAAGGGTTTTATTGATGACTTATGCACCCACAGTAATTGGGTACTCACATAACTTAATAGCAATACATATGCGTTTGGAAGCAACTCTTTCTGTGTACATGGGTACCTCTACTATGTTTTGTTGTAATATAAAATATTGGAAATACTCCCATTTGACTACCACATTTTCTCCCAATAATAGATTTTGGTGGCTATGCTTATGGGATAGATTAAAATTGCCATGATCTGAAGAGGGAGGATTTATTTGTGTCCTCCTTCTACATGAAATGGCTGAACAGAAAATTAACTAAGTAAAATAAAATATTGACAATACTTACTAAAAACCAGGAAAGTATTCTGTTCCAGCATACACCCACTGGATTAGGTGGAGTGTGGTGATTCAAATCCATGCTAGGACTGTGGAGAAACCTGGCAGACACGACCTTTCCAAACGATCAAGGTTAATTTCACAAGTGATAGCTCATGGTAGTCATGCAATGAGAAGGGCACTCTACCTCTGGAATATTCTTCCCTAAAACCGATACTCACAGTCTAGTCATGAGGAAAACCTCCCAGAAACCTGAATTGGGGGACACTCTACAAAATACCTGGCCAGTACTCCTAAAAAAGGACAAGGTCTTGGGAGAGTAGGAAACACTAAGAAACTGTCACAGATGAGAAGGGAGTAAGGAGACCTGACAACTGAATACAACACGGTACCCATGATCAGATCCGGGCGCAAATAAAGGGCCCTGTGGAAAAACTGGCGACATCCAAATGAAGTTTGGAGGTTAGTTAATAGTATAACAAATGTTGGTTTATTGGTTTTGACAGGGAAGCCTCTGTAATGTGAAATGATGACAGTAGAGGAAATTAGGTGAGGAGTATTTGGGAATTCTTTATTATCCTTGCAACATTTCTTTAAATCTAAAATTATTCCTATTCCAAAATTAGTTTCTTTTTTTAAAAAATTCATAGTAAGAAAAATGCCTGTCAAGTAAGAATGAAGGGGCACCTGGGTGACTCAGTTGGTTAAGGGTCCGACTCTTGATTTCTGCTCAGGTTATGATCTCACAGTTCGTTAGTTTTGAGCTCCACATTGGGTTCTGCATTGACAGTGCAGAGCCGGCTTGGGATTCTCTCTCTCTCCCTCTCTCTGCCCCTCCCCTGCTCACGTTCTCTCTCTCTCTCCCAAAAGAAATAAATAAACTTAAAAAAAAAAAAATTAAGAGGGGCGCCTGGGTGGCTCAGTTGGTTGAGCGACAGACTTCGGCTCAGGTCATGATCTCACAGTTTGTGGGTTTGAGCCCCGCGTCGGGCTCTGTGCTGACGGCTCAGAGCCTGGAGCCTGCTTCGGATTCTGTGTCTCCCCCTCTCTCTGCCCCTCCCCTGCTCATGCTCTCTCTCTTTCTCTCTCTCTCTCTCTCTCTCTCTCTCTCTCTCAATAATAAACATTAAAAAAAATTTTTTTTAATTAAGAATGAAACATGAAGTTGTATGTACAAAGTCCTTTTTCTCAAAATATACATTTTGTAAAAATTTATACATATGTTTGTGCATATGTGGATGTGAAGGTGGAGGAGAATTATGTGTATAAAAATACATACACAGTCAATTCTTATTATTTTCACTGGTTCTTTTGTATAAAGTCACTGCGAACTCTGAATTATCCAACACGGAACCATTTGTTATTCATAGGGGAGATACACAGGTTCCTGTGAGCCTCTGTTCACAACATTTTGTTTACAGACACCTTATTTAATAAAGATTGTTGATTCGTTAACATTGAACTCAGGCCCACAGCACTATAACTCATACCTGAACAAGGCTTATCCTAACACATATCCTCCGTAAGACACATCATGGCCTTCTTGCACTGAGGCACACTAGACAACACTTTAGCGTTGCACTTGGGGAACATCCTAAACAGCGAAATCACCAACAAAAATTCAGAAAAACACGTTACTAAGTATACCATGCAACGGCACTTGTTTATACTGTGAGACCTGAGACAAGAATGCAGAGCATTGCCTTATTTCACTTCCCCTGGGAACGCATGTGTTGGTGACTAAAACTTTTCACCATTCTGCATGTCTGTAAAAGCACCGTGAGTATTGATTTGGGGTTTGCAAATGAGTTTTAGCATGTAGGTGAATTCACAAATATGGAACCCATGAATAATACAGATCAACTATATATGTGTATGTGTGTGCGTAAAGAAAGACACTGGTGTTAGGTTGTTGGATTATGGCATTTTCTGTTTGTTTCAATGCTGTGGAAAAAGCCACTTAGGGATAAAGTTAAATAGTCAGTCTTGATAATAGTAGTGATACTTAGATGACAGCTTGGGGAAATAAACCCATCCCTCCCAGTGTTTATCACTGAAGAATATCCAGTGTATTCCCTCACCTATTTATTGAATATATTTCCATGTCTTTGATTTTATTTCTGTTCATATTGTACTAGCTGTATTTGTAAGTATTTGTTTATCTGAAAAAAATGCTTTACTCAATTCTTTGTGAAGCAATTTTGAAATGTCATTCCCAGAATGGAAAGGAAACTGTTCTGTGGGACTTTTTGTGTGATCAAATCCAATAGACTTGTAATCACGTGGTGTTTTGTTTCCTCTTGTCTATCCCTTTAACACATTCAGTCCCATTCAAGAGAAAAGCCCAGAACCAGCGTTCCCTACAGATGTATCTTCAGCATCCGTGCTCTGTATGAGCCAGCCTCCTGCAGACGGTGTGCTAACCAGTGAGGTACAGCAGAGCCTTGAGGCTTGTAAACTCCTAGACACTGACCTCGCCATTGCAGAAGATGCATCAGATGCCAATGCTGGGCGCCAAACAGAATGGATGCAGACTAATTCACTTGGGAATGTTGATGTTGCAAGTATGAACACATATTCAGTCCTACTTGTGTCCCTGAATAAGGACAATAGCCTGGTGAAAGCTGTTCCATGAAAGAAGCTCAAAGAACAGGGACTTGGATGTCATTGAGTAGACCACAAGTTCAGACAAAACTTGCATACCGTGTCGGAGTGTGCTACAATGGTAGCATACTTGAAGGGCAACTGAATCTGTTTTAATTTTAGAAAGTATCAAAACAAATACTGTTGAAAGAGGGAGTTAGAATTGGAGGGTCTACTCTGTGCCAGGAATTTAATTTAAGACTGGTATCCCTATTTTACAGAAATGTAAACAGGCTCAGTGCTTAACTCCTTTACCCTGGTTATTCAGAAACAGTCTTGGATAGTCTTGCACAGTGGCTAAGAGCACAGACTCTGAAGACTGACTAGGTTCTAGTCCTAGCTTCTCCTCTTAGGCAGTCACATGATCTTGGCCAAGATCGTTTCAATTCTCTGGCCCTCTTTCCTTTTCTGTAAAGTGGATGTGATGGTTCTACTTCAGAATCTTGTAAGGACCAAGTGAATTACTAAGCATAAAGTACTCAGAACGGTGTCCTACATAGGCTTAGCACTAAGTACATGGTAATCATGCTGGATTAGTCTTTGAAACTACCACTAAAAGCATTTTTATAGCATAAATTGGACAGAAACTTTATTCTTCCCTTTAGAAATTATGTCTCTTTTGTGAACCCAAAGTACATCTCATCCTTGGAAATTGCTCATAGATAATATAAGTATCGAAAGGCATTGTGTTTTGTAGATCCGAGTGGGAAAGCAAGTGAAAGAATATATATCTGAGCATGTTAGGAGTAACTAAGATCCAGGTCTGCCTTTAAGACATAATTATGTTAAAGGCAGAATCTAGCAGTTCTGGGCAAGTGGAGCAGGTGCCCTTGGTGTTCATTTCCTTTGTCACAACTACATACTGATCTGACTTTGTAGATCTAAAATAACAAATCATGAACTATGCAGAACTAGCTATTTTGATATTTGAGAACGGTTATTATTTAAATCAGTGCTCTTTTAATGATGAAGCTTTTGAAAGCTTATTTAATGTCTCCATTTGTTTTATCTATAGTTTCTTTGGGGAAATTCTTGGGTACTGAATTCATTTTCTTTTTTTGTTCCCATTCCTTCTAAGATTTGACTGTTGAGAATCCATGGGATGATAAGTTGATTCTCAAACTTTTATCTGGGCTTTCTAAGCCAGTGAGATCCTATCCTAATACTTATGAATGGCAATGTAAACTTCCAGCCATCAAGCCCAAGACTGAGTTTCAACTGGGTAAGGACTGTGTGGGTAACAAACTTTTAAACTCTTGTTTTTGTCTGGGAAGTTGATGGTAACCCATGCATGTGTGATTTCCCTTCTGGTACCACCCCTACACTCCCCCCCCCCCCCCCCACTTCGAGTAGTTTTATCTACAGGATAAAGCTGAGAGCATTTTGTTAAGCCAGAACTGTAGGAGTTTGATTGCTGTTGGGACTATAACTTACAGAGGGCAATTTGGCAATATCTATCAAAGTAAAAAATGCATATACTTTTAGACATTCACTTTTAAGAATTTCCGCAGATATGCTTGCATATGTTCAGAATGACATGTATGCGTGTAAAAACGGCAGATTGGAAACAACACAGGTGTCTATGTGACTGCTAAAGTAAATTATGGGACCTGTATAGGAAAATATGGCTTGCTCTGTACTGATAGGTATGATGTCCAAAATAGGCTGTTAAGTGGAAGGCCCAACCTGTATTATATGCTGCCTTTCATTCCTTAAGAAGGGGGAAGATAATATATTCATATTTGGTACTATTTCCAGAGAACCCTTGAAACATATTCAAAACTAACAAATGGTTAATAGAGTGGATGTGGACAACAGTGGGAGCAAGACTTCTCACAATATACTTCACACACACACACACACACACACACACACACACACACGCAGGTTTCCCTGTTAACATCTTGTATTAGTGTGATATATTTGTTAAGGTTGACGAGCCAGTATTAATAGATTATTATTAACTAAAGTCCATAGTTTACATTAGGGTTCATTCTTTGTGTTGTACAATCTATGGGCTTTGACAAATGCGTAATGATGTGTATCCATCATTATGGTATCATAAAGAATAGTTTCACTGCCCCCAAAATACCCTGTGCTCCATGTATTCATCATCTCTTCCCTCCACCTGAAACCCTGGCAAACACTAATCTTTTAACTACTGTCTTCATAGTTTCGCCTTTTCCAGAATGTCATAGAGTTGTAATCATACTGTATGCAAACTTTTCAGATTGGCTTCTTTCACTTAGCAGTATGCATTTAAGGTCCCTTGGTCTTCTCATGACTTGACAGTTCTTTCTCTACAATCACTGAGTAATACTCCATTGTGTGAATGTGCCATAATTTATTTATCTATTCACCTACTGAAGGACATCTTGGTTGCTTCCAAGTGTTGGCAATTATGAACAAACCGCTGTAAACACTCATAGGCACTTTTTGTGTGGACATAAGTTTTCAGTTCATTTGGGTAAATACCAATGAGTTGTGATTGCTAGAACAGGTGGTAAGAGTATGTTTACTTCTGTAAGAAACTGCCAAACTGCCTTCAAATGGAGTTCGTACTATTTTGTATTCCCACCAGCAATGAATGAGAGTTCTGTTGCTCCATATCCTCACCATCATTTGGTGGTGTCAGTAATTTGGGTTTTCCATTCTAATAGATGTGTATTGAAAGGCATTTCATTATTTTTCATTTGCGATTCCCTAATTATATAATGATGTTGCACATTTTTTCATATGTTTATTTGCCATCTGTATATCTTCTTTGGTGATGTGTATGTTCAGATCTTTTGCCCATTTTTTAAAAATCAGTTCATTTTCTTACTGAGTCTTTTCCCCCATTTTCTTAATTGAGTTTTAAGAGTTGTGTATTTTGGATAACCGTTATCAGATAAGTGTTTTGCAAAGATATTCTCTCAGTCTCTGGCTTGTCTTTTCATTCTATTAACTGTGTCTTGGGCAGAGCAGCAGTTTTTAAATTTTGTCAGGTTTATCAATAGATTTCTTTCATGGATCATGCTTTTGGTACTGTGTCTAAGAGGTCATCAACAAACCCCAAGTCGCCTACCTATTCCCCTGTGTTACCTTCTAGTAATGTTATAGTGTTAATGTTTTACATTTATGTGTATGATTCATTTTGAGTAAACTTTTATGAAAGGTATAAGTTCTATGTCTAGATTCATTTTTGCATGTTGATGTCCAGTTTTTCATCACCATTTATTGAAAAGGCTATCTTTTCTTAATTGAATTGTCTTTGCTCTGTCAGTGATCAGAAGAGTATATTAGTTCGGCTGTGTTTCTGGGCTCTCTCTTCTATTCCATGATCTATTTGTCCAGACCACACTACTCTGATTACTGTAGCTTTTATAGGAAGTCTTGATGTTGTGTCAGTCCTCCAAACTGTTCTTCGTGTTCACTGTCTGGGCCTTTTCCCTTTCCACATAAACTTTAGAATCGGTATGTCAGTAGCCACAAAATAACTTGCAGGGATTTTGATTGGTATGGCCTTGAATCTCTAGATCAAGTTGGGAAGAAATGACATCTTGACAATCCTATCCATGTATGTGGACTATCTCTGTTTATTTGGATCTTCTTCTTTTTTTTTTTTAATCAAAGTTTTATGGTTTTCCTTATATAGATCTTGTGCATAGTTTGTTAGATTAATACCTAAGTTACTTCGTTTTAGAAGATGCTTAAGTATTGTGGGTTTTTTTATTGTAAATTCCACTTATTAATTTCTAGTACATAGGAAAGCAATTGACTCATATGTTAACCTTGTATCCTGCAACCTTGCTATAATCATGTGTTAGTTACAGGAGATTTTTTTTGTTGATTCTTTGGGATTTTCTGGCTAGACAATGCTGTCATCTGTGTACGAGAACTGTTTTATTCCTTCCCCATCCATATACCTTTTATTTCCTTTTCTTGTTTGATTGCATCAGCTAAGACTTCCAGTATAATGTTGAGCAGGAGTGATAAGAGGAGAAATTCTTGTCTTGTTCCTAATCTTAGTGGGAAAACATTTATCTGTTTCTACCATTAAGTATGATGTTAGCAGTAGGTTTTTTGGTAGATGTTCTTTATTAAGTTGAGGAAGTTTCCCACTATTCCTACTTTGCAGAGAGCTGTTAATCATGAATGGGTGTTGTTGGATTTTATCAAACACTTTTCCTGTTTTTATGATAGGATCATGTGATTTTTCTTTTTAGTCTGTTGGTATGATAGATTTATTCATTGATTTTTGAATATCGAACCAGCCTTGTATACCTGGATTAAATCCCACTTGGTCATGGTAAATAATTCTTTTTATACTTTTTTTTGGATTTCATTTGCTAATATTTGGTTGAGGACTTTTATATCTATGTTCATAAGAGATACTGTTCTGTAATTTTCTTGTGTTGTAACTGTCTGTTTCTGGTATTAGGGTAATGCTGGCCTCATAGAAGGGATTAGGAAGTATTCTATCCTCTGAAAGAGACTAGAGAATTGCTATAATTTTTTCCTTATATGTTTGGTAGAATTCACCAGTAGAGGGGCGCCTGGGTGGCCCAGTCGGTTAAGCGTCCGACTTCAGCTCACGTCACGATCTCGCGGTCCGTGAGTTCGAGCCCCGCCACGGGCTCTGGGCTGATGGCTCAGAGCCTGGAGCCTGTTTCCGATTCTGTGTCTCCCTCTCTTTCTGCCCCTCCCCCGCTCATGCTCTGTCTCTCTCTGTCCCAAAAATAAATAAATGTTAAAAACAAATTTTTTTTTTAAAAAGAATTCACCAGTGGACCCATCTGGCCCTGGTGCTTTCTGTTTAGGAAAGCTGTTAATTATGAATTCAATTTTTTGTCTGGTTCTTCCTGTGTGAAGGAAGAAATTTCATCGAGGTGATCAAATTTGTGGGCACAGAGTTGTTCATAGTATTCCTTTATTAACATTTTTAATTCATGGGATCTTTAGTGATGTCCCCTCTTTCGTTTCTGATATTAGTATTTTATGTCCTTCCCCCTTTTTTTCTTAGGTAACCTGGTAGGGGCTTATGGGTTTTATTGATCTTTTCAAAGAATCAGTTTTTTGTTTCATTGATATTCTCTGTTGATGTCCTGTTTTCAGTTTCACGGATACCTGCTATAATTACTTTTTTCTTCTGCTTGCTTTGGATTTAATTTGTTCTTTTCTAGTTTCCTACGGTGGAAACTAAAGTTATTGATTTTAGATCTTTCTTTTTTAACGTACACATTTAATCCTATAAATTGCCCTCTAAGCACTGCTTTTGCTGCACCCCACAATTTTAATAAATTGTGTTTCCATTTTCTTTTAATTCAAAATATTTTTAAATTTCTTTGAATTATGTGTTGTCTAATCGCCAAGTGTTTTGGGGCTTTCCAGCTATCTTTCTTTATTGGTTACTAGTTTAATTCCACTGTGGTTGGAGCACCTACTTTGTATGATTTCTTTGTTGTTGTTGTTATTGTTTTAGTTTGGTAAAGGTGTGTTTTACGGCCCAGAATGGTCTGTCTTGGAGAGCGTTCCACGTGAGCTTGGAAAGAATGTATAGTCTGCTGTTGTCAGATGAAGTTTTCCATAAATGTGAATTAGATCCAGTTGATTGGTACTGCTGTTCGAGTCAGTCATGCCCTGACTGATTTTCTGCCTGTTGGATCTGTTGGATCCAATGCAACTGTTGGAATCCAAAATCTGTTGGATTTTCTGCCGGTTGGATCCAACTGCCTGTTGGATCTATCGATTACTGAAAGACGGGTGTAGAAATCTCCAACTAGAATAGTGAATTCATCTGTTGTCCCTGCAGTCCTATCAATTTTTGCCTCACTATTTTGAGACACATACACATTAAGGAGTTATGTCTTCTCGGAAAATTGATCCTTTATCATTATCTAATGCCCCTTTTAATGCCTGATCACTTTTCTTACTCTGAAGTGTGCTCTGTATGAAATTAGAATAGCTGCCCCAGCCTTCTGTTTATTCATTAACATGGCATATCTTCCTCCATCCCTTTACTTTTAACCCATCTGTGTCTTTATATTTAAGGTGTTTTTCTCATAGGCAACATATAACTGGGTCTTGTATTCCTATCGCCTGTCATAGTTTCTGTTTTCATTGGTATATTTTTAGTCTATTGATCTTTAGACAGATTGTTGATAGAGCTGGATTAATATCTACTATGCTTGTTGCTATTTTCTATTCACTGCCCTTGTTCCCTTTTTTGTCTTCTTCTTTCTGCCTTCTCTGGTTTTATTTGGGTATTTATGTGATTTTGTTTTCTCGGTTAGCATATCAGTTATACTTCATTTTTAGTGGTTGCCCTAGAGTTTGCACTATACATTTAAAACTAACCCAAGTCCACCTTCAGTGAACATTATACCAGTTCACAGGTAGTGCCAGGTACTTTATAACAGAATGTTACCAGTTCTTCCCTCCTGTCCCTTAGAACAGTAGTGTCACTCATTTCACTTGTCCTAAGCTGTACTTATTGCACACATTGTAGCAATTACTATTTTGAAGAGTTCCCTGCTAGACCCACTAAGAATAAGAAAAATAAAAGACTTTCTTTTATCTTCATTTACTCCTTTTCCTACACTCTTCTGATCTGAGTTTCTGACGTATTTCCTCTTCCTTCTGTCTGAAAAACTTCTTTTAACATTGCTTGCAAGGCAGGTTTGCTGGTGACACGTTCCTTTAATCATGGTGTAAGCAAGTCTTTATTTCTTCACTTTTGGAGGGATAATGTCACTGGATACAGAATTTTTGATTTGGAGGTTTTTCTTTCAACACTCACTCCACTCTCTTCTTGCTTGTGTGCTCTCCAAAGAGAAGTCCATGTAATTCTCATCCTTGCTGTTCTGTACGTAGATGGCTTTGTCCCTCCGGCTTCTTTCACTATTTCCTCCTTATCTGATTTTCTGCAGTTTGAATACAACTTGTCTAGGTGTAGACTTTTTGGTATTTTTCCTGCCTTGTGTTCTGAGATTCCTAGATCCCTAATTTAGTGTCTGTCATTGATTTGGGGAATTTCTCAGCCATTATAACTCTAAATATTTTGTCTCTTCCTCTTTTTCTTCTGCCTGCTGATATTCCCATTACACATCTGTTACACCTATTATAATTGTCCCACAATTCTTGAACATTCTTTTCTATCTTTTAATTTTTTTTTGCTTTGCAAATCACGTTTGGAAGTTTCTGTCGACATACCTGCAAGCTGACTGATTCTTTTCCCAGCCACGTACAGCCTATTGATGAGCCCATGAAAAACAGTCTTTATTTCTGTTATAAGTGGAGTATTTTTTTTTTTATTTCTAGCACTTACTTCTTTTTGATTCCTTCTCAGAGTTTCCATTTGCTTGTATTTCCCATCTGTTCTTGCATATTATCTCTTTTTTTCATTACAACTTAGCATATTAATCACAATTTTTAAACAAAGTTCCTGGTCTTATAATTGCAAAATCTTTGCTGTATGTTTGTCTGGCTCTGATACTTGCTCTGTGTCTTCAAGCTGTGTTTTTGTCTCTTAGTATGCTTGTAATTTTTGTTAGCAGCCAGACCTGATGTACTGGGTAAAAGTACTGAGATAAAATAGGCCTTTGGTGTAAGATTTATGCTTCTCTGTCTTGAGATGAGGCTGCCTTTACTGTTTGTTGCCACCATAGAGACTAAAGTTCCCATTTGTGTCCTTATTTCTGTCTCCCCTGTTGGCTTTGGGTTTCCCCTGAGGCTTGTTCTTTTTTTTTTTTTTTTTTTTTTTTAATGTTTTGTTTGTTTGTTTTTGAGAGACAGAGAGAGAGACAGACAGAATGTGAGCAGGGGAGGGGCAGAGAGAGAGGGAGACACAGAACTTGAAGTGGGCTTCAGGTTCAGTGCTGTTAGCACTGAGGGCTTGAGCTCACAAATTATTAGATCATGACCTGAGCCGAAGTTGGACCCTGAACCGACTGAGCCACCCAGGCGCCCTGAGACTTGTTCTTAAGTAAGGTCTGAGACATTAGTTGTGCTGTAATCCCCCAGCTACTGGCTCCAGGGGTGCTTTCTGCTCCTGGGCTTATGCTCTGGCAAGCTGTTATTCTCTGTATCCACCAGTGGGGGCAGCAGTGTGCCCTGTGACCTCACTTCTTTAATGGCTCTAACATGAGTTGTCGATTTTCGGTTAGTGTAGCTTTTTCTTTTTTTATTGTGGGGAGTGGAGTGATGACTTCCAAGTTCCTGAAAGTGCCACATTAGAAACTGGAAGTCTGCTCTTGTATATTTGATTTTGAACATGTGGATTTTTTTAAATTACTTTGAAAATCTATTGCAACTTTACCTTGGTAGTCTCTCCTCAAACCAGTAGTAACCCCAGTGTTATAAAAATAGCAAGACCAATCCAATTTGAGGGACATTCTACAATTCACCTGACCAGTACTCCTTGGAAGTGTCATGGTCATCTAAAACCAAAAGTTGGAAGCTGTCACAGCCTGTCAGAGGCTGAGGAGATTTGATGTATTTGTCCTGGAACATTAAGGAAACACTAGTGAAATCCGGATAGGCTTGGGCTCAGTAACATACCAGTGTGGGTTCTGTATTTGTAACAAATGTACCATCCTTATTGAAAGTTAACAATAACTGAGCCTGAGTGGCTCAGTCAGTTAAGCGTCCGACTTCGGCTCAGGCCATGGTCTCACAGTTCGTGGGTTTGTGCCCCGCGTCGGGCTCTGTGCCGACAGCTCGGAGCCTGGAGCCTGCTTTGGATTCTGTTTCTCCCTCTCTGTCTGCCCCTCCCTCACTCATGCTTTGTCTCTCAAAAATAAATAAATGTTTAAAAAATTTTTCAAAAAAAAAAAAAAAAAGAAAGTTAACAATAGGGGCACCTGGGTGGTTCAGTCAGTTAAGTGTCCAACTTCGGCTCAGGTCACGATCTCGTGGTTTGTGAGTTCAAACCCCGCGTCGGGCTCTGTGGTGACAGCTCAGAGCCTGGAGCCTGCTTTGGATTCTGTGTCTCCTCCTCTCTCTGCCCCTCCCCTGCTCATGCTCTGTCTCTCAGTAATAAATAAATGTTAAAAAAAAAAATACAGAAAAGAAAAGAAAGTTAACAATAGAGGAAACTGGATGCAGAGCAAACAAACTGTACTATCTTTGCAGCTTTTCTGTAAATTGAAAACTATCTAAAATAAAAGTTTTACTTTAATAAAAAAATGTTAAGTATTCTATGAGAAATATTGGTACAGTTACACTCTGCGCTTTGTGTCCCAGTGTAAAACACTTGGCGTTTTTCAAAGGTGTACGTAGAGCTTTGTTCAGCACTTTACAGGATCAGCAGTCTTGCCAAGGACACGGTGCAGGTATCACCCCTTTAAACCTGAGAATATTGGCAAAGAGAGGATGTCTGCCCGCTCCTGCCGTAAAGTGGCAGGCCCGGTGCCCAGCAGTGCTGCCTTTGGTCCCCCCACATGCCATGTAAAAAGGGAGGCTGTTTTGTGGCAGGTGTTTAACTTTTGCTTAATGCAAGGAAAACATTTCCTGAGGGAGCTATATCCATTTTTATGTAGGAAGGCAAACAAGCACCAAGAAAATTCCACAAATACACAACTTACCAAAAATGATGTTGTGAACCTTTTTTCCCCACTTTGACACGTCTGTCTTCTAAGGTTCTTTGCTGGTCTACGTCGATCACCTTCTTGGAGAAGGGGCCTTTGCCCAAGTCTATGAAGTTACCCATGGAGATATGAACGATGCCAAAAATAAACAGAAGTTCGTTTTAAAGGTAAATAATCTGAGCAGTTTTTTGTGTAGTGTACAAATGAATTTTAGGACTTGAGTTCGTCAGCCCCCTTTTTTCTCTCTCGAGACAACAGTGACTTCGTTTGGTCACTGTTAAGAATTAAGAAACGTAAACTGTCCAGCAAGGATTCGGGATGGCCTTGCCACAAATGACCTCACAGCAGACCCCATGCTTCGGCAACAGTCTGTAGCTTGTCATCACCTTCTACCCCACATCGTTTGTTGGAGTACCCGTTGCTTTCTGGCTGTCATTTTCTAGAATGTGAGACTGGATGTGAATGTCACATACCTGACTTGCAGGTCCAGAAGCCTGCCAACCCCTGGGAATTCTACATCGGGACCCAGCTAATGGAGCGACTAAAGCCAAACACGCGACACATGTTCATCAAATTCTATTCCGCCCACTTATTCCAGAATGGCAGTGTGTTGGTAGGCGATCTCTACAGCTATGGCACGTTGCTGGTGAGTAAATTTGATGTGAACATGATTTGGAAGTACGTTTTTGGCCTGTGCCCTGCTCGTACGTTTTGTGGTTGGAGCTTCTGTCGGAGTGGCAGGTGGGATTGTTTCATTAATCTCATTAATCCTGTGCAACCAATTCGGGATTCCACTCTCTGTTGTTTCTAGAATGCAATCAATCTCTATAAAAATACCCCTGAAAAGGTGATGCCTCAAGCTCTAGTCCTCTCCTTTGCGCTCAGAATGCTCTACATGATCGAACAAGTGCACAGCTGTCAAATTATTCATGGAGACATTAAGCCAGACAATTTCATACTTGGAAGCAGGCAAGTGTTGCACTTTCAATGCAGTTCTGTTTCCCAGCAGCCTTCCATTATTTGTGCTCATGCCGCCTGGCCCTTGTTTGTGTTTAATACAGATTTTTGGAACAGGATGGTGACGATGATGATATATCTGCTGGCTTGGCATTGATTGACCTGGGGCAGAGTATAGATATGAAACTTTTTCCGAAAGGAACTACATTTACAGCAAGGTGTGAAACGTCTGGTTTTCAGTGTATTGAGATGCTCAGCAACAAACCATGGAACTACCAGGTACGGAACTGAAGTGAGAGAGTTGAGAATTGATTCCTTTATCATACTTACTATATTTTACAAATGAACTTGGGGATCTAGTTAGTTTGAGCCGGTCTCATCATGCTCTCCTGTGCTGGGAGTTAAGACCATGCTCAAGTGTTTTCAGTTGCACACATATTCCATGGCGAGAGGCTTCGGAGGACAGATGGAGACCAGCCACCAGAGCCGCAGGGGAGGGAGGTGGGAAGACTCCAGGCTGCCCATGTGGAAGACAGGCTGGAGCACTACGTTTGCCCCTAGACAAAAGGGAGGACTTGAGAAGCATACAGTGGCTCAGGGAGAACGGCTTTCCCAGGGGCTGCCTCAAGAGGCGGCGGCCGGGAAGCCTCCAGCAAAGCCCACGCAGGCATTACTCAGCAGGGCATTTCGGTGGGGGGTTGAATAAGCTATTTATTTATTTCTTCCAAAATTACTTAAAAGTAAAAGCCTGTGGTTATCTACTTGCTGCGTAAGTTAGACCTCTTCATGTACTCTTGTGCGCGTGACTATTTTAGTCACACGTGCCTTACGTTTCCTTTGTAGCTTGATTACTTTGGAGTGGCCGCAACAGTGTACTGCATGCTTTTTGGCACTTACATGAAAGTGAAAAACGAAGGAGGAGTTTGGAAGCCCGAAGGTCTTTTTAGGAGGTGAGTATTCGCGTCGGTGCCACAGTGAAAGACCACGCATGGTGGAATGTTGGGTTCCGTCTGGTGGAGAACAGATCTCTGCCGCTGCGTGGAAAAGCCCTGCCTTGGGAGGTGCGGTGAGGCAGCACAGTCCTGGACGCGGGGCCCAGTGAGCAGGGTACAAAGCCCCGCTGCTGCTGTTCCCGGATCCCAGACAGTGTGGGGCAGCCGATGTCCTCCAGTGAAAGCTCCTGGCCACACGGTCAGCATCCTGTACGCCCTCAGATGTTCCTCTTTACCCTTTAGAGAGACCACCTGGTGTCACTGAGCCTCAAGCTTTTGCTGGTTTTCTCGCGTTTGTAAATGAGAATAATGCCGAGCGTACTTTCCTAAGATGGTTTTAACTTTTTTTTAATGTTTGTTTATTTTTGAGAGGGAGAGAGACAGAGTGTAAGCAGGGAAAGGGCAGAGAGAGCGGGGGGGGGGGGGGGGGGGGGGGAGACACAGAAGAGCAGGCTCCAGGCTCTGAGCTCGAACACACGAACTGCAAGATCATGACCTGAGCCCAAGTCGGACGCTTAACCAACTGAGCCATCCAGGCGCCCCTCCTAAGATGTTTCTCATAAGAAGCAAAGGAAATCATGTACGTGGAAGTGCTCTGTAAATTATGAAGTCATATGATGAGGCAGCTGTCTGTCACAGGATAGGCTTTTAGGTCCTATCTCTCTGTGACTGTAGTTTTTGTAAGACTGTTTTCTCATCTATAAAATCATAGTGAAAATTAATGATTAGACTAGAGCTCTTTCTGGGAACATGGATGGCTCTCTTAATAATGTCACGTGAATAAGCTATACTAATGTTCAAGGATTTGGTACGTGCAGGTTCACTATATCAGTTAAACTTCTCTTAACTTTTTTTGAGGTATAAAAACATACGCAGGAAAGGACACTTGCCTTTAGCGTGCAAAAAGTCTAATGGAGTTTCACATGTTCATCTTGAAGAAATTTAAGCTGGGACTCCCCCAGCCCTCCCACCCACACCCACACAGCCCGACCAAAAATACGAAAGCAGTTGGCGGTAATTTTACAAAATGTAGTGCCAGTTTATAAATAAGATTAGATCCAGGCCCTGAAGGAAAACTTATAGCTGTGGTTTATTCTGCATAATGAGCCATCAAATTTAGTAAATATTCCTTCTCTCGCTCATAATCAAAGGACCAGAGGGTTATTCAGAAGGCTTCTGTCTCTGACCACCAGTGTAGAGAAAAATCTTAACCCTCAGCAGGCCTGATAGTAATGGGCTGAATATTCTGTCTGAAACTCAAATCTAGTTGTATTCTGCTTTTTCCCCAGTGCCTTATCTCCATGCTGTGGGGTTTTCACAGTTAATTTTAATGATCACAGTAGTTGGAACTCTGAATCTGAACCCTATTCTGGGTAGTCCAGCCTGCCTACCTGGTCCCGGCACATACGCAGTTAGGCCCATCAGAACCATTCGGCCAGATTGGCAGATTCTGGGAGTATGGTATATAATGCTAGCCGAAAGCAGATCGATTTTCATAGATAGATAGATAGACCGACCGACGGACAGTTCTTCACTGAAGAGCTATTATTTCTAAGCTACTTAAGTCATTTTTTTGGAGTAAGGTGTGTACATTTAGATCTTCAGTTTCTCTTACCTATAATAGAGTCCAATTCTTGGTGCATTATAATGTGTTTAGATGAAGTTCTATTCAGCCGTCCGAGCATGTAGAAGCCAGAGGCAGGAGTGAGGTGGCCCCACGTGTTGCACACTACATTTTGTCTTGTATCCATGCGTTGTCTCTCCAGGCTTCCTCATCTGGATATGTGGAGTGAATTTTTTCACATCATGTTGAATATTCCAGATTGTCATCATCTTCCATCTTTGGATTTGTTAAGGCAAAAGCTGAGGAAGATATTTCAACAACACTATACAAACAAGATCAAGACCCTGCGTAACAGGCTGATCGTACTGCTCTTAGAATATAAGCGTTCTCGAAAATAAAATACGGACGGACATTCCCTAAAAATCACTTTGTAAATGCTCGCGTACTCACTTTGACCCTTGATGTTTTCCACACTTGTTGTTTATGTCAATATTTCTTAAAAATAAAGTCTACAACATATGTCCATGTGACCTAGTCATTACAAATATTTCAACAAAGTATAGCAGGCTGATGGGGCGGGTGGCACTTGAAATGCAAGCCTTCGTGAAAATAAGTTGGATGTGAACATTCCCTGAAGTCACTTTTAATACCAACCTGTTCACTTTAGCCAAAAAGCCAAAAAGCAAGACAGCTTTTTACCAAGTTGAGGGTTTATATTTGTATAAAATAAACAAAAATTTTTCAAATGATATTCAAAGGACTTCAAATTTTTATGGATAGAATTTGACTGTTCTTTATTGTATCTGTTCTTCAGTGCTGTCCATAGGAAATATTACGGTTATAAATCTTAAACTTCTTCTTTTTTTTTTTTTTTTTTTTTGGAAAGTACCTTTCAAAAGAGTATCCCCCATCTTGAAAATAGTCTCATAAGCTGTATAACAGGCAACTTAGCATTTTTTGACATTTAAAGCTGGAAGGGTCCTATAAACTGAACTGAACAGCCTTCCTCCAGGCCGTCCTCCTTCTTTCCTTAGCATTATGATGTAAAGAAAGTTGAGGCAACTCCCAATTCAGGAGCACAGTGAACCGCCTCCTCCCTTACTCCCACCCAGCAGGTACCCCATTCCAGACACAGCCATGACCCACTTTTAAATCTTTCCCAAAATGATTCTAAGCCTACTTCTGTACACTTTTCATATTTAACTAGCATAATTAAGGTTTTTTTAATTTAATATATAGAATATTTACTACATAGAGGATGGTCTCATTTTTGTTAAGGACTGTATAATATTTTCGTTATATGATGTATCTGTAAATTCCTAGGAACGAAATCGCTGGGTCAGAGGTGAATGCATTTAAACTTTTGTGTCAGGATCTGCAAATAGCCCCCATACAGGCTGCGCCAGCACGAATGAACATCTGTTCCCCTACGCCTGCGCTAAAAGCACGGATCAGGCTCTCCACATACGCTGCTCTGACGTGGAAAAAATGGTATCTCCTTACTCTGTCCATTTGCATTCTCTTCTGAAATGAGGCCAAATATATTCAAGCGCTATGTGTGTTCTTTTTCTGTGAACTCTCTAGTCTTTGTCCCCTTTCCATTTTGATCTTTTTCAGGTGAACCTGAAGGAG
The DNA here is from genome assembly GCF_007474595.2 of Lynx canadensis. Taxonomy (NCBI): domain Eukaryota; kingdom Metazoa; phylum Chordata; class Mammalia; order Carnivora; family Felidae; genus Lynx; species Lynx canadensis. The sequence continues at coordinate 103,974,744 of NC_044305.1, forward strand.
CCCCTTGTATGTGAGGTACAAATATTTGTCCCACTTTGTCATCTGTCTCGGGACTCAAGATTTCTGTTTCCACGAATTTTTTTTTTTTAAGATTTTTTTTTTAATGTTTTATTTATCTTTAAGACAGAGAGAGACAGAGCATGAGTGGGGATGGGGCAGAGAGAGAGGGAGACACAGAATCCGAAGCAGGCTCCAGGCTCCAAGCTGTCAGCACAGAGCCCGATGCAGGGCTCGAACTCACAGACCGCGAGATCATGACCCGAGTTGAAGTCAGACGCTCAACCCACTGAGCCACCACCCAGGCGCCCCTGTTTCCACGAATTTAAGAAATGTTTGTTTTATACTCTGATTTATAAAGTTTCAAATGGCCTTTTTTGGCTTTTGTGTCTCAAAATGCCATTCTCAGTTGAGAAATACAAAAAAAGTGCTCTCATTTTTTGATACTAGTACTCATTTAAATACTTAAGACTAGGGACGCCTGGGTGGCTCAGTCAGTTAAGCATCCCACTCTCGGTTTCGGCTCAGGCCCTGAGCTCACGGTTAGTGAATCGAGCCCCACGTCAGGCTCTGCACTGACGGCATGGAGCCTGCTTGGAATTCTGTCTCTCCTTTCTCTCTCCTGCCCCTCCCCTGCTCACGCTCTCTCACAATATAAATAAATAAACATTTAAAAATATTTAAAATAAATACTTAAGACTAAGCTTTTGGCTGCTTAAATCAGATCTAGTTTCCTATTTCTTTCTAGGTGGTAGTTTGAGCATCTGAACCCTATTCGTTTCTGTAAAAAGCTTTTCAGATGGTTCTTTTGATGTTTCCCAGTAACTAGTCATCCCTACCAAAATCATGGGTTTTTTTAATTTTTTAACGTTTATTTATATTAGAGAGAGAGAGAGACAGTGCGTGAGTGGGGGAAGGGCAGAGAGAGAGGGAAACAGAATTAGAAGCAGGCTCCAGACTCTGAACTGTCAGGAGACAGCCCAACGTGGGGCTTGAACCCACGAAACATAAGATCACGACCTGAGCCGAAGTCGGACGTTTTACCAACTCAGCCACCCAGGCGCCCCGTATGAAAATCATGTTTATGTCTTTCCCAATTTTTCGCAGGTGATTTTTCTCTCGCTGGCCTAGGACCACTAGGAAAGGGCTAAACAGTGGTGACGCTGGGCAGCCCGGCCTCCTGCTTTAGCGGGATCTCTTGTGTTTATCCAGTGAGCTCACGATGCTGCCCTGTGGTAGGGGTTTTTAGTCGCGTTGAAGAAGTACCCATCCATCTCTTCTCACACAATGTATTAGGACACTTTTTTCTTGCCCATCTTCCCATCTGTATTGGTCCAGCTCTCTGCCATTCCTCTGTGTGAATTTATTGATTTAACCAGTCCTCTATTTACAGACCATTGGTTTCACCGTTTTATTGCTACAAAAAAGTTGAGTGCGTGTGCAAATGTGTCTGCAGGATAAATTAATAGAATGGGATCCCAAAATATGCTTTATTTTGAAAATAAAAAATGTAATCTACATGACTGATTACACACTCAATCTGGAAGGAAGCTGAAAAGGGACAGACCTCCTCAAACAAACATTACATTTATTCTGAAAGTGTCAAAATAACCAAGCACTGATAAACCAAGATTGTGGGTTTTTTTTTTTTTTTTCTTTCAAAAGTGGCTGTTTTCAAAGGAAGACAAGACAAGAAAAGATAAGGGTGCTGTTTACTAAACTAAGAGTGAAATGTGTCCTTCTGGGAAAGGCCGCTGTGGGTGCCTTCAGTCTTGGGCAGGGAGGACACTTGGTGTCCAGCCCCCATTTAAAGAAAACTTTTTTTAATGTTTGTTTTTGAAAGAGAGATTGACAAGAGTGTGAGTAGGAGGGGCAGAGAGAGAGGGAGACACAGATTCTGAAGCAGGCTCCAGGCTCTGAGCTGTCAGCCTAGAGCTTGACGCTGGGCTGGAACTTGTGAACCACGACTTGTGAATCATGACCTGAGCCAAAGTGCACGCTCAACCAACTGAGCCACCCAGGCACGCTGGCGTCCAGCCCCTACTGACTTGTCCTTTGTTCCCATCCACCCATTTGCTGTTACTGGGTTGTCAGCTTCTCTCACACTCCAAATATCGTCCATGCTATTCGCACCAACAACCTTGACCTGACCACAGTGTCATCTCAGCACTGCTGTCGCCCATCTGGTGTCTGATCTATGCCAAGGGCTTTACTTAAATAAACTTCACAGTCTGATTTCCTAGCAACGGCCTTGTCTCCAGGGAGAAAGGCTCGATCTGAACAAAGTAAGCTACTTTAAGCACTTCAGCCAAATAGTTTTCGTTTTGTTTTGTCCATTACCTAGTACAAACGATAGCAACCATCTTCATTTAATTATAAATCAGTTGTCTGGATTGCACACGCGCACACACACACGCACACATGCACTGTTTACCTGCACAAGGAAACAAGCTGTGCATCTAAAGGGCAACTGAAATGGATGAGGCATCTGAAGTCAGCTCTGGGAGGGAGGAAACTTCGGGCTCACTCCGCTAATGAGACCGAAGTTTCCCTGAGGACGGGGCTGGGTCTTATTCAATATCTGTGTCTCCTGAAAAGCTGAGCAGGGGTGCAAGTAATCCCAAGTGCTCAAACTTTGGCTAGACTCGGCATAGATTCCAATTTAATATCTATCTTGGGTCCAGGGATTTCCTACTCATTCTTGGCCCCACGCTCCACATTCTAAGCAAAAATCTGCTCACGTAGGAAGTTCGGAGATTACTGTTACCAGTGCCCTTTCCCTCTGGATTTTATCTGTGGTCTAACGCAATGATTCTAAAATTTACTTTTCCTAAGACGTGAAGGAACTACAAGCATAACTCCTGCCTATCAGAAGTAAGAGCCCCTGAAGAGCCGGGCATTTGGCCCAGTGTAAGTTCACCTGCAAAGCTATCACTCACACCTTTTTCTGCCATTCATCCCAGGAGGTCAGCGTCCTTGGTCGTCCATTTCCCTGATCCCTCAAGTCAGTCCACCTGTCCGTCGGCTCCATTCCAGAATGTTTCAGACAAACCCATTTCTGGGCTGGGTAGGCTACAGGCAGGCCAAGGTGCTGTAACAGAAAACCCACACACACAGTTTAGAGGAAACAGAAGTGATTTCAAGCTCCTGTTACAGTCTGGGGGTAAGCGATCCCATGCTGGCACTGACCCTGCCATCCTCCACAGAAGGCTTCCAGGATGTTCGAATTGCTGCCATTCTCAGTGGTGGAGAAGACACAGAGACTGCTCCCCAGGGCAAGACCTGTGAGGTGCAGACCCCAGCTGGGCTCACAGCCCGCAGGTCTGATCAGTCATGTCCCATCCCCCTGCCGGGGAGACAGGAATGAAGTGTCCAGCTGGGACAAAACGTGGGGGTGACAAGTTCACTGAAAGGCAGAAGACAGACCTGGAGAAAGATGTCAATCACAGCCACAACTCCTTCCTGTTCCCCTTGCTCTGAGACTGTTCACGGATGCGGGGGGCCATGGGGGCCCCCTGGTGGCCATGGGGGCTGCTGCACGTCCATAGTACCGGGATCCAGTCTCTCCCACCCAAGGGAGTCACACATGAAGAAAATTACGTGACAAGGTTTACTCTGTTACCGTTTAATGTTGAACACGTGGAACAATGTATAGGTCTATGAATAAGTAAAGCTTTCAATGAATCACGAAACGCTGATGGTACAGAACACTTGATAGCGTTTTGTGTGTGCGTATACACAAACACACACGTATCTCAATAAAAAACACTGGTAAGTAAAAAAAGATTCTTGAATAATACGTAGGAAAAACGTCATGACATCCCTCTTAGAATAAGAAATGCAATTACCTTTGGCCCTTGAATAACATGAGTTTGAACTATGCAGGTACACACATAAGCAGATTTTTTTTTTATAATTACAGTATGGTACTGTAAATGTATCTTACGTATGACTTTCTTTTCTTTTTAATTTATTTACTTAACCTCTACACCCAATGTGGGCCTCGAACTCATGACCCAGAGATCAAGTCTCATGCTCCACCCACTGAGTCAGCCAGGCACCCCTTCCTTATGACTTCCTTAACATTTTCTTTTCTCTAGCTTACTTTATTGTAAGAATATAGTATATAATACACATAGCATGTGAATTGCATGTTAATCAACTGTTTATGTTATTGGTAAGGCTTTTCTGGTCAACAGTAGGCCATTAGCAAAGTTTGGTCCTGGGGGGGGGGGGGTGGGGGCGGGGAGTCAAAAGTTTATGCAGACTTGCAACCCTACCGCCTCATGTTGCTCAAGGGTCAGCCATATACCCTATATTCATATGCATGATACACATGACTGTAAATGGGTAGATCTGTTTCCAGAAGGATACACAACAAACTCAGCACCACCACTGGGAAGGGGGGTGTCCGATTGTCAGTGCAAGAATGAAGGGGAGGTGGGTATCAGGAGAAGGAAGAAGAAAGAGCAACTTTTGTCTTCTTACTGTATTTCGGCATTGAGTTGTTTTTTGGGTTGTTTTTTTTTTTACAATGACTGCATAGTTTGTAATCGAAAAACGCCCAGCATGTTTTCAAGTTTAAGAAATCGTCACTCGATACATTTAGTGTCATACTTGACATCACAAAAAATGTTAGATATACAAAGAAATAGGAGCAATCCGGAGGATGGCAGGGCTCCATGAATCCCCTCAGAGGGGTCAGCAATGCCCCACCTCCTGGGGTGCGTCATGGTAAGAAAATTCTAAAGCACCAACGCAGGACCCCAGGCGTGGCTTTAAACCAGGAACAGCAATCTGTAAGAGCAAACGCTGAAGCGGCTGGGTCGGGGTGCCACTGGTCCTCATCCTCCTTCACTCCTACACTCCTGGGACGGAGGTACCATTTACCCCAAGTGCACGTGCGCAAACGGGGCACAGAGAGATGAAGCAGCCCGCTCGGTGGGGAGCCGGGGTATGACACCGGGCGACCTGGCCCCAGAGTGGGTGCCCGAAACCTTGGCCCTGCTCCTACACCAGAGGTCACCCTCAGAACCAAGGAAAAGAAATCCCTCCCCAGCCAGCGTCAGATGTCACCCCGACGTGACACATGACTCAGGTCTCACTGCACCTCAGGTCATGGGCCCCTTTATAGCGGGGCCCGTGACAAGGTACAGAAGAATGAGTCATACCCTGACAACTCACAAAGGATTACGCTCGCTCAAATGCACTTGCGAGGCACAAGGGTCAGAGTCCTGGAGACGGAAGGCAGAATGGTGGTTTCCAGGGGCGGGGCGGGGAGGGGGGCGCGGAAAGAGGGGGTTGCCGTTGACCAGTTGCGGTTCCATTTGGGAAGACAAAAAGTTCTGGAGACCCGTTGCACAACAGCGTCAATATGCTTAAAACTATCGAACTATATACGCTTAGACTTGGTTAGGATGGTAACTTTTATGTGATGGGTATTTTACCACAGTTAGAAATTCGGTTAATAAATAAGATAAATCCCTTTTAATTTCCCGGAAGGAGCACATCACCGCACTGGGGGACTTCCAGCTGGAGAAAGTGACCTCGGAGACTGATTTACTCAAAAGCTAGCTATCATTGTAATGTAATTAAAGAAGCTTTGAGGGGGGGCGCCTGGGTGGCTCAGTCGGTGAAGCGTCTGACTTCGGCTCAGGTTCACAGGTTCAAGCCCCGCGTCGGGCTCTGTGCTGACAGCTCGGAGCCTAGAGCCTGTTTCAGTTTCTGTGTTTCCCTCTCTCTCTCTGCCTCTTCCCCCCCTCACGTTCTGTCTCTGTCTCTTAAAAATAAACATTAAGAAGCTTTGAGAGGGGCGCCTGGGTGGCTCGGTCAGTTAAGCGTACGACTTCGGCTCAGGTCATGATGTCATGGTCCGTGAGTTCGAGCCCCGCGTCGGGCTCTGTGCTGACAGCTCAGAGCCTGGAGCCTGTTTCAGATTCTGTGTCTCCCTCTCTCTCTGCCCCTCCCCTGTTCATGCTCTGTCTCTCTCTGTCTCAAAAATAAATAAACGTTAAAAAAAAAAAGAAGCTTTGAGAGCCTTCCCTGGAAAAAGAAGCAACTGTGACAGAATTTTATTTTCGCATTCATGTTTTCCTTCATTTTGAATAAACACCACATCTAAAAGCTACTGTATTAGATATATTCCTTTACCATATGTAAATATTCAAAATTCATTCATGTAACACTGTAGCGTGTGATTTAATAGAATCGCAAAATATCACATAAAAATAAATGAAAAGCTTTTACACACCCACTGAAGGGACGTCACACGGGTAGGTCCATGTGTATGATAAGTGCCCCTCAAAATCTCTTCCAAGATTTCCCCCTCCTTACTGCCCTGATCAGACCTCAGAACAACCCCAGGCGGGGCACTCGGAAGCAGCCTTTCCACACCTTTCAGCTGGTGGCTCAGGGCAGGAGGGGCCGATGCGCAGGCTGGTCACAGCACAGAGCGACCCGGGCTGGGAAAATCACCTCTAGATAGAATAAGCCAGAAGGGATGGCCGCCCAGCTTGGTTTCCACGTGTGCACCCTTAAAGGTCCAGGATTACGCACTGTTTTCGAAATTGGGATTCTTGGGATACAGGTCACCGGGTGAAAAGTTCAGAATCTCATCCAACGAAGGGCCTTCCTCCTCTGGGGCAATTTCAGACTCAAACATCTGCTGCAGCAAGGCGTCCACGGTCCTGTACTCTAGGAGGAGGGAGAAAGGCACACGGAACTGGCACCTGTTGGGGCCGGAAGGGGAAAACTCGGCCCGGGCAGAGCTGGGCTTTCCGGAAGGATGGCCCCTGAGTCGAAGACGACGCTCTAAGCATGGCTAGCCAAACGCTCTTTGGAAGAAAGGATAAAAAAGTCAGGAAAGAACCACTCATCTGTGCTGGTGCGGACCCCACTGCGCTCCTCAGCCACCCAGAGCTCTAGAGCCCGAGGAGAAGGTGCTCCCTGGAGGATGGGGGAGGGTGACGCCTGGTAAGGGCGCCCTGCTCACGCCACTGCTCCCGCAGGCCATGCTGAGCTGCTCACTCGGAGGTCGCGCCTCGGCCAGAGACCAAACTGACACGCAGGTTGCTGTGGGTTATTCAGCCAACCGCTAATTTGCTGAGAATAAAATGGCTAAGGAAATAGGTGTTGAGGGCCCCCATGTCCCCGGGCACATCGTGAGGCCCTGGGGATACAGTGGAGGGCAAGAAGACATGGCCCTGCACCCGACGGGAAGCTTTGAGTCTACAAGGAAGACAGACGGTCACCAAACAGTCACTCAAAGATCAATGACATGCAGCCAGCATGGCGAGTCACAGAGGGAAGGAAGAAAGGCTGAGAAAGAGAAGGAGAGACCAGGCATACATACGGGCTGCAGCGGCCACGACAAGGGACCTTGTCTTTTTGGTTTTGTTTTAACTTTTTTAATGTTTATTCTTGAGAGAGAGAAAGGGCAAGCAGGGGAGGGGCAGAGAGAGAGGGAGACACAGAATCTGAAGCAGGCTCCAGGCTCTGACCTGTCAGCACAGAGCCTGTCGCGGGGCTCGAACCCATGAACCGTGAGATCATGACCTGAGCCAAAGTTGGACGCCCAGCAGAATGAGGCACCCAGGCGCCCCTTGCCCTTGTCTTTATCCTTAAGACACCGAAGGTCAGATCTGCGTTCGGAAAACATCTCTCCGGCTGCAGTGAGGAGCATGGATCGGAGGAAGTTTTGCATTGGGTTAAAACTTACTTTTTTAAAACAAGTTTACTTATTTTGACAAAGAGAGAAAGAGAGCACAAGCAGGGGACGGGCAGAGAGAGAGGATCTGCGATAGCAGTGTGGAGCCCGACGTGGAGCTCGAACTCACAAACTGGGAGATCATGACCTGAGCCAAAATCAAGAGTCAGATGCTTAACCAACTGAGCCTCCTAGGCACCCTTAAAACTTACTTTTGGATGCAATTCTGAAGTACAAGCCTTTCAGGTCCTTCCTTTTGTTGTCTCCATCGTCCCCACTAAAGCCACTGTCCTTAGCATCCACGTTATCAACGAGCTTCCCGTCCTGCATTTCTTCTCTTCAAGGAGGAAGAGACATGAACAGGGTCAGGTCCCTCAGCTGAGTCCCGCCTGTGTCCTCCCAGCCGAGGCCCCGTGTTACTGTCCAGCCACATCCAGGGCTCCGGACAGTGAAGGTCCCGGAGAACTGACTCACAGGACCAGGCTGGGTGCCACGAGACACTTAGAGATTAAACGTGGCCAGTCCGCTTCTAAAGGTCTGTGAGCTACACGAAGGGGAACACAATACTCACTCTTGGATTCCCACTCCGAGCTCTTGAATCTTCTTCTCGATAGCAGTTTCTACTTCACTTTTCTCTAAGGAATATGCCACAAAAAATGCCTCCAAGATGAATGCTATGAAAATACTGGGAGAGAGGAAGAGGTAGAGGGCGTTAGCCGAGGTCCAGGTGACAGGGAAGCCTGGACCCAAAGAGTGTGTGAGCCTAAATAAAAAGGCAGCCTATTGTTGCAAAGAAAATACAACACAGAAGGGAGGAATGACAAACAGTATCTCTCGAGGATTGGGCACAACTTTCATTCACTTGGAAAACCATTCTTCTTTTATAACCTCTTTAAACAGTGAATATTAAAAAAGAAAATGGATTTGTTTCTAGGGGAAGCTTAGGCCAAGTATTTGTTGGTAGACAATTCTCTATGAATATCTCAAGTTTCTGCACAGTCTGGGCTGTCTGAGCAAAGGCACGGAGAGCCGACTCAGGAATGCTTGTCCCCAGAGACATTCCAGGATGTAAAGCTCAACAATGCCTCCCCTACAGAGAGCCCAGGGCAGCAAAGACTCACCTTGCCCTCCCTGGGGGCCTGCTTCCACTCCAGGTGAAACTGAAGTCCCTTTCTCCCTCTCCAGAGGGGGGGATGGGCAGGTCCCCAGCCGCCCTATCTAAGATCAGTTTCCTCATTCTGGAGCTCCTTCCTGCATTCCCACCCCAGGCGGTCCTCACCACGCTGCTCATTGTGGACGAAGGTTCGGGGAACGGACACGGGATATTGCTCTGCCGCTGCTTTCGCCATGAGTAATACAGCGTCTTTGTCTCTGACCCAAGGTGCCGTACCTTCTACCTGTGTGTACACGTGGTATATACGCGCGGATTGACCTGCTGGTGTGCAGGCAGGGAGGAATCTCAGACCCTTCACCTTTTCTGCCTTAACAGTGATGATGATGGAGCCCAGGGCGCCCACGGCGCCCACATACTTTTGAGAGGAGAGGACCAGGAACGTCCCTACAGCCTTCCACACTGTTGGCCCTGATGGGTCCCAGCGCTCCAGCAACCTCTGTAAGAGCCACCCAGGGAGGTGTTTCTCTCTTGTTCCCACTACGTGTTCCATTCAGGCTGTGTAAGGACGAGCAGGCCTGATCGGAGCCACCCACGGGGTTTCTTCCCCTCCCCTCCTCGGCCAGGATTCTTGAGTCGTTCCCGAGCCAAAGTCAGTAAAGTGGTGGCTGGCCAAAGCAGGCCTGATGTGACAAGGACAGTGTGGTGCCGGGCAGTCACCCCAGGGGCTGCAGGCGCACCGCCGTGCGAGGGGTATGGCAGTCGGGAAACCTCTCTGGAAGAGCATTCCCGTGATCAAGGGGACTCAGCTCCGGGTCCCACGAGGAACTAAGGAGCTAGACCCAGAGGTTGTGAAGCATGAACAGACACTGGAACAGAAACCCTGTGGAGTGGTGGTGGGGTGTCACAGCAGCTGTCAAACAGCAGCTGAGTTCCCTCCTGGAAGAGCAGCCAGGACCAGAACTGGAACCAACGAAGGGACTGTATCGGGGGACACAGTTCCATTGTACCCGCGCAAGGACAGGGAGGGACCGTAGCTGTACAAGGGAACAGACTCTGAGGCTCGAAGGAGCCAGCAGAAGGATGGATTGGAGCCGAGGGTGATCGGCATTCACAGGGATGCTCTAAAGGGATTCGGTCTGGGCGGGGGAGGGGAGGGAGACCGGCCAGGACACCAGAGTCCTTCTGATCCCAACAACCTCTGAGACTATGAGATGCGTGTTATGCACAGAGGTGCGCCGCACTGGCAGGCAACGAGGGCACAAATGTGGACACAAGTAAGACTTGTGTCCCTTCCAGTGCCGACCCACAACATACAGCAGGTGGACAGAACGCGGGAGAAGGGAGGTAAAGCGGTTACACGTGCTCAGGGAGGAGATGTGGAATCGGCCAGCGTGGCGGGAGCAGACTCACTTAACGATGAGAATGACGACCACGATGTGGAAGCCGATGAAGTACAGCTTTGCCGCCTGGTGAGTCACGAGGGCAAAGCCGCCCGCGAGGAGTAGGAGGCTAAGGACGTCAACCTGCAGGGAACTTGGCAGGTGCCCCCCCCCCCCATGCTCCTGGAAGTCACTTTCGGCGCCACCCCCCTGCCCCACCCCAAGAAGCAGGCGGCACCCCGGTGAGGCAGCCTGGCGGTCTCAGAAAGGATATTGTGCCACTGGTTAACCACCGTGAGCTCCATCAGCACGATGAACGAGGAGGCCAGGTCGTTGAAGTTGTTCTTGCAGTACCTGTCTCGGGCAAATGCTGAATCTTTCAAGGCTGGGTTCCCACACACCAGAGCATCAGGACTGGTGAAATTCGGGTCAGAGAACCGGACTTTGCCATGGAATGCTTCCATCCCGATGATAGCGAACACGTAGTAGACCACCTAGGACGGCAGCACTGGTCACCAGGGGGCGCACCGAGCTGCAGAATCGCGGGGCGAGGGGCGGGCTGGAGAGGCCGGCTGGGGACATTGCTAGTCGGTGCGCCCAGCAGAAAGGGCTGCCCTCCCCAACCGAGTCCCAGGCAGTGTCAGGGTGGGGGTGGACGTGGGGGTTAGGGGGCGGACTGATCGGCTATTCTGCTGGAGAAGCCTGAGCTGTCCGTGGAGCGACAGAGGACACACAGCCAGCTGGACCACACCGTGACCTCTCCCATGGGCTTATGCATCAGAACCAAAGCTTCTAGCAAGTTAGTGGGTTAAATACTCAATAAATAATGGTTGGTCCCCCAGGAAAAAAAAAATAGCAACGTTGTGTCTTCACCCTGTTTTTTATACCAAAATAAATTCCAAAGGGTCGAAAGGGTCAAATGTAAAAAACAAACCATGAAGGAACTGGGGGAAAAGAAGTGTGTAGGGAAAGGCCCCACTAAGCACGACATAAAAACGAGATACTGTAAAATAAAAGACGAACAAATATGGCTATATAATTAATGTCAATTTTTATACAGCCCCCAAAATAGACAAATAACAAAACATACAAAATCTACAAAAAAAAAAAAAAAACAAAAAACCCAAAAAGTTTTTAGGTAAGAAAGAAAAACTCAAAACACAAGTGACAGAGAAGGAAAAGTAATTACACTATAAACAACTTGCCAATAGCCAATTTCCTTAATCGGCAAAACACTCCTGCAAATCATATTTAAGAACTAACAGAAGAATGGACCAAAGATATGAACACGCTGCTCACGGGAAGATAAGCAAAACTGTCCAAAAGAACACGGAGAAGGCGCTCAGCCTCATGAAACGCGAAAGACACGCATGTCAAAGCAACACGGTGCCATCTTCTCCCCTGTCAGACTGGAAAACAGGGCAGTGCTTAATGAACCCCTGGTTAGGGTGCGAAGGGTGCGGAGAAACAGGCTGTCACGCGCTGTCGTTTGGGGTACACAGGGAGCACTCTCTGGGAAGGCAACTGGCCACCAAGCCGTCCAAAGTTTGAACACATTTCCCTCTTGACCTAGCGGATCCGCGTACAGAAGCACACTAAGGGGCGGGTACAAGAATGGCCCTCACCACGTCAGTTGTGATGGCAACAAGGGGAGACCAACCTCAGAGGTCTGTCAGTAGAGGGGCTGGTCAGATGTGCTCCCGAGTCTCCTCTCCGGTGGGACCCTTAACCCTCACAGAGCCTACACGGACACACGTGAACTCCAGGACGTGGGACAAGGTTAGGAGGTGGAAGAAAGGTGCGCACCCTTTTGTGGATCATTCCATTTGACCGAACAATAAACTAGACACAGACATGCATGTCCGTGGTATGCTTGTTGCAGACATAGAGATATTTAGGAAGGGTAACAAGAAACATTGAATAACGGTCGTATCTGGGAAAGAGGCAGGTGGGGGCTGGAAATGACTGGAAGTCTACCTTTCATTCTTCTGTACTAATAGGATTTCTCACTGTGATAACAGAAACGAAAAAGAAGAGTGTCCACCAGTATCCGACCTCCGTCCTTCGCGGTGCGGAATCTCTCCTGAGCGGGAGACACCAGCCCCCTGGCCTCCCTGCGGTGGGGTCTGAGGCCACAAGCAGGACGAAGAAGGATCTGAGGTCTGGGGCGGGGGTAGGGGCGGGGGGGGGGGGGAACACAGCCATGAGCCGGAAGGAACCTACATCCCTGGGAAGCACCTGCCAGCCAGGAAGACCCACCTAGACCGTGGGCGAGAAAGAAACGGTGACTGTGTTAAGCCTCGGAAGTTCTGGTGTCTATCCCAGTCGCCAGTGTACCTTAACTGGCATATGCCCAGGGTCTGCAGGCAGCGGATAATTCTAAAAAAGGAGTACTAGAAACCAGTGGGTCTCGTTTGCTTAATCGCCCTTTCTTTTCCTCACTTAAAATAAGGCTTACGGACAGTTGCCAAGAATGAGCATCTTACCGCTTACTTCACGTAGATCAGCACCAAGGACAAGCCACTTACCAAGACGAGTCCACCGAACGTCAGTATCGTGGGCCCAATGTTAATTAAGGTCGTCACGATGACCCGGAACCTAGGATAAAACCAAGAGGCGGCCCAAGGGAAGCCGCAAAGTGAAACTGACGCCAGGCTGGCGGGTTTGGTTCAATATCCCTTCCCCCAGTCCTGGATCTGTTCTTTAAATCCTGTCAGGAGTTTGCCTTCTTAGCTGTGCACCATTGGGGGAGCCATTCAACCTCTCTGAGCTCCATCGTCATCACCTGTGGACAAAGGATGATAAAAGCCCCTACATCGAGGGCTGTCGGCGGGCACACTCAGGTTAGCGTTAGCTGCCGCCACAGCCGCTGTTACTCTGTCACCGTGCAGCCTGCTCGGTTGAGGGAAGGGGTCACAGGGATGAAAGTGGGTGACAGAAGCTCCCTCAGGGAGCTGCCACGTGGGTGCTCTTCACCATCCTGACTTCCCTCCCTGCCCCACTGCCCCCCGGCCCCAAGCGAACGCCAGGTCCTCCATACAGGTTACGTTCCGGCTTCGTAACGGGGTGCGTCTATAGTTCTGAGGCGGGAATGGTTTCCAGCCGGCTCTAGTGTGGGAACCACCAGAGTGCACGTCGCCCCATCTTTACCTCTGAATGCTGACGATGATCCTTAAGAGCCGGAGTATCCTCAAGATCAGCACAATATCCAGTATCTGCTGACTGTTGTATTTTCTTGCTAGAAAAAACAAAAGAAACCCCGCCATCACGTAACATTCCATTTTATGGGTGCCTCTGGCTCGTCCCTTTTATTCAGTGAGGTCTGAGACCCCGTAAGTACTGGGGAGAGATGCGGCTTCAAGACCAGGGCAGTGGCTCTGAGCAATGAGGAAGTAAGTGCTCCTGGAATCACTCACCCCCCCTCAACCCACCCCCGCCAAAGCCACACCGGGCGTGCCCTCCCACCCCTAGAGCTAGAGAATCATGAGAGGAGGTGTAGACGTCAGACCGTCTTTAAGAAAGACTGTGGATCAGGTTCTACAGACCACATTTCAACAAGCCCTCCCTTCCCCAATATTCATTTCATAGAGTTATGTTAAGAGGCTGCACTATCTTGGGGCGCCTGGGTGGCTAAGTAGGTTAAGTGTCCGAATCTTGATTTCGGCTCATGTCAACGATCTCGCAGTTTGTTAGACGGAGCCCTGCGTTGGGGAGGCCCTCAGCACAGAGCCCGCTTGGGATTCTCTGTCTTCCTCTCTCTCGGCCCCCTCTCTCCTGTTAAAATAAATAAATAGAAGGAGAAGAAGAAGAAGAAGACGGAGGAGGAGGAGGAGGAGGAGGAGGAGGAGGAGGAGGGGAGGAAGAGGACAAGGATGAGGGAGAAGAAGGAGAAGAAGTTGTTGCACTATCTCTCAATAACCCCTCTGTGTCCACAGGAAGGAATGTGCACAATGGTGGTGGAATGTGTGTGCAGACACAAGAGGGCAGTGGGCAAGGGACAATGCAGAGTTCCGGCTACAGCTGGACCATGGGAGGGGACCAAGATGGGCAGGGGGCCAAGATGGACATGGAGGTTAAGCCATGAGACTGAGGGCAGTTTTGGAGAGGAGGTGACCAGATCCTTATCTGGTGTGATGGATGCATACAAATGAAATCTCTAATACACAGCAAAACACAAACAAGGCTACCATCCCTCTCAGAACATGGAACGTTTTCTCACGAATTCTCTTGTATCTCCGCTGCCTCATCCCAAACACCTTAGTGGTGCACGGTGGATGTTCAACAAAGGCTACCAATTGAATGCACGATCCCAGGAGGTGGTGAAGCCGAGAGCCCGTGGCACTGACCTGACTGAATGGTGGTGTTGGCCACAGTGGCCACCAGGGCCGCGATGATGATCAGCGTATCAAACCTAATGGTGCAGAAGCAAAGTTGGTGAAGGATCAAGGGAAGGGCCTGTCAGGACACAACTGATCCCAAGAAAACTTTACATCGAGTCTCATGCGAAGCAATGAGCCGGCCATGAAACTGATTTCCATAATTTTTAGAACAGTGGAGATGAAGCAAGAAATACTACATTTGAATGATCCAATGATCATTCACTGGCTGCTCCAATGAACCACCCGAGGGAATTCATAGCAATCAACCAAGTCCTATCACTTTGTCTTACAAAATAATGATATACAGTAAAACCTTGGTTTGTGAGCATAATTCATTCCGGAAACATGTTTGCAATCCAAAGCCCTTGGATACCAAAGTGAAATTCAAGAACCACTGGCTCAGTTGTGATCACGTGATGTTCGGCGTCATGTACTACTCATATTGCAAGACGTCGCTGGTTTATCAAGTTAAAATTCATCAGAAATGTCTGCTCGTCTTGCGGAACACTCCAGAACAAGCTACTCGCAGTCCAAGGTTTTACCGTGTCCTCGCAAGAATACTTGGACACATTTTCTGAATGCATGGCATAATTTTTCTTGGTATTAACTTTACTGGGTACATTGCAACTTTTTAATTAAAGGGGACATTCATCACATCGTCACTTTTCTTCCTGACAGAAGTATCAAAGGACAGCCGTGCCAAAGCACTGGACGAGAATAACTAGTTCCTCTTTGGCCACACGTGCATCCCCAGTGACTTTCCTGGCACCGAGAGCAGTGACCACCAAGATCCAACCCCGCCAATGCACGCGGCGCATCTGAGATGGCCTACAGCATGTGGGTGATAGTTCAAGACCAGGAGGTACACAGCCTGGAGAAGAAAGGGCCACAGGTGACACACCCAGTGTGGGAAAAAGCTTGCTGGCGGTCTCACTGTCCAGCCACATCTGCCAACTTCTCTGATAAAAAGACCACGGAGTGGGCTGAGGCAGCTATGGAAGGCACTGCCTCATTGGGTATGATGTTCTAAGATCCTTTCCAAATCCAGGATGTCATGATCTGCGATTCTCATTTTAGCTAGAGTCAGTTCAAACTCACATCATAAATAACAGCTTTGCCTGAACCAGATGTTTCCACACACACCCCCCCCCAAGATTTCATTATAAGATGCGCCAAAACCAGGCAGCTGGAGCTTGAAAAACTATGATATTCCGCACACTGAGAGAAAACCCCCTTTCGTCGCCCAGGGCCTCTGCCCCCTCCACCCCCTGCCACGCCAGAATACACATGCTCACCAGTTCCAGAACTGCCTTCTGCCAAAATAGGCTCTGGGCTCGTATGTGTACAGTTTCAGGAGAATTTCAATAATGTAGAGAGAAAGGAAAAGCCATTCTGCGTAGGAAATGAAGGGGTTTCTCTCATCCAGAGCAATGAATATGGCATTTATTAGAATGATGACATCATAAACCCAGACAAAAATCCTGCCACGAGGGAAGAAAAGAAGAGATCCCGTCATCACACATTTCCGTAAAAGGAGCGTGTTCAGAGCCTTAGAGGGGCTACTTTGTTTCCCAACAATGTGATGAATACGAGATGCCCCCAACCCCCGTCCCGCCAATGCATGCGCGCACACACATGCACACTTGTGACTCAAGTAAGTAAAGGTTCCGGCACGGCCAGGGTCCTGAAATTCACCTGCCAACCCTGATACTTGGTGTAGCCCTTCCAGCCAAGGAGAACATGAAGACTCAGCAAGCAGGGGGTATAGAGGCATGGTTTTCCCAGGTTCCCCTCTGGGGGCACAGTCCCTGGATCAGGTGAAAGTTTAGGCAGAACTGGGGCAAGGAGAGGGTTTAGGGCTTAGCACGGGATCATTACACCTCTGCTACTCGTCCCTAGAAAATGAACATCCTAGGGGCGCCTGGGTGGCGCAGTCGGTTAAGCGTCCGACTTCAGCCAGGTCACGATCTCACAGTCCGTGAGTTCGAGCCCCGCGTCAGGCTATGGGCTGATGACTCAGAGCCTGGAGCCTGTTTCCGATTCTGTGTCTCCCTCTCTCTCTGCCCCTCCCCCGTTTATGCTCTGTCTCTCTCTGTCTCAAAAATAAAAAAATAAAAAAAAAAATGAACATCCTTAACTAAGAAAGCTTCTGAAAGCCTCTTCACCCCTAAGGCACATAGCCTTCCAGGGGACTGATATGTCCATCCTCCTCAGCAAGTCTGGGGGGTGATGGGTGAAAAAGTATGATAGCTGGGCTCTGACCCGACTCTTCAATTGCAGAGCAGGCTTCTTTGCTTAGGTGCCTGTCCCTGTGCGTCAGAGGACACGGGGTGACCCTTGGGAAGACAAGAGGGGCTCCTACCCCACTGTTCTCTGTGAAGCTCTAGACCCAGGACCCAGCTCAGGATGCCACAGGTGGACACACAAACATCCAGTACATGAAACACATCAGTAATTCAAGGCTGGGAGTAATGGGAAGAAGTCTCTACATAAAGGGTTTTGATAAATACCAAATATGGACAGCGAAAAGGGATATGGGGTGCCTGCGTCACAGGCTGAGACACTTTCAAGGACTTCTGAACCATTCTCTTCTATGAAACACTAAATTCAGAGAGCAAGAGGACGAGCCTATGATGATACGGATTACTCTGGGCCACGCATATGAAATATACGATCTGCAACCACAATGAATGCCTCTTTCCGGAGTCCATTTGCTTAAGAATAAAAGAATTGATGGTCTTCTTGATGACCATTCCAATGACTCTAATTCAGGAGTTCTTACCACAGACTTTACAAAGTCAAAGTGCCATATCAGACATCAACTTCCTAATGACTCGAGATGAGGCTAGAACCTTCTGATTTCAGAGAGCGGTCAGTTTTTCTGGCTCAGACAGCACATCTAGTCTGTGGCCCTTGGGCATCTTAGGAAATAGGGCAGAAGGAAGCATAATCCAGAAGCCTGTCCTTTTGAATAAACACATCCAGAACCATTTGCAAGCCTCCCTGAGAAACCAAAAGCAGCAAGCAGGGGGCTGATTTATAATTTCAAGAATGAAATGTATTCAGTCCAGACAGCATTTGCAAACGCCTCCATTTTGAAAGTAACTTGAGAGAAAACTGGCCCCATGTCACTTGCCTGTGCTGAACCATCCTCTGGACCAAGAGGCTTGCAGATGACCGGTATACCCGAGGCATCCAGTCTTCCAGTGGGTGTCTCCTGATGTTGATGGTGACCACCTGAATGTTGAGGAGATCGGCCAAGCGTAGAAAGTTCACTTTGTCTGCAATTAAAAAAAAAAGAAAAAAAAGAAAAGATCCCCAATACACAGCCACTGTGTCGCTAAGGTTCCAAGGGTGATACCAAATCAGCGTAGACTCTTGGATCTGTCTTGCCTAGGTGAAGATCTGAAGCTTCAAAGGGAAGGCCCAAGGCCAAGGAGCCAGCCAGTGCAGAGACCCCCACCTGTACTCACTCAGACCTGCAATCAACCCAAGGCAGCCAACCCAAGCATGTGATTTCACCAGTTCACAGATGCCGCTGCCTCACTCCCTGCCTTCCACCCACCTTCCTCCTCACGTGGGCCATCCCTGCTTTCTGCCTGACTTGCCTCTCCAGCGTCAACTCTCCTTCCCTTCTCTCTCCACCAAGCCTCCAAGGTAGGTGTAATCCACACCCTTCCCCTCAATCCCCTATCGTCTTCTCTTCCCCTTCTCGGGGATTCACTCAAACCAACAGCTTTCTCCACAAGGGGGGTCACCAGCCAGGCCAAGATTCACTGGGGCTTTCTTGACCAACCTGGCCCCGCATGACTGCTGAGCTGGTCTTCTCCAGACCCACCGAATGCCCAGGGCCAGCAGGCTCTTCTCCACCACCCTGAGTACCTCCCCCCTGCTAGACAGGTCAGATGCTGGCCAGGAGTCAACTGGGCTGGTTCTCAACCCTGTTCATGCATGACCTCCTGCTCCATACAACCTAAAGAATATCACATCAACGGATCAAATCAGGCTACGTAAAGAACGTTGCTGCTTCTTCTTGTAACCTCCTACAACTTCTTTCCAAGTTTTCTTTGAAAACAAAGTTTAGAAACGAAGTCAACGTTTGGAAAATTTAAAGAAAGCTAAAGAAATTGCCGGTGCAGATCAGGTCTAGCTGAGACAACGGGCCAAGTTGGGGCGGGTGCTTTTAAATCCCAGAAGGCTTCTCATTCAGAGAGCCTGGCAGATGTCTGCAGCTCCATTCCAGTTTTTGGGAGTAAATGATGAATGATGGCTATACGCTTATCACCATAGCGTGGTTTATGCAAGAAAGACAATGAAGAATTGCCATCAGCCGAAACCCAGACTTCGGCCCCGTCAGAAGTGTGGCCTCATCTGAGCGAGGAGCCTGAATCAGACACAGACTTGAGTGATGTTACACACTCATGTTGCTATCTTCCCTAACAGTTTTGTGGTCCCAAGAACATGAAAGAACAGGAGTCCATCAAGTTAGATGAAAAAACACACATAGATATCTTAGGATATCTAAGTTCCTGGGTCTTCAGAGTTAGAAGGAAAATATACATATATGTCTCAAAAGCCAAAGGCATGTAACACCTGCTCAGGCAGAAGTGTAGCCTTGGAGAATTAGGTGCCAGGGTATCTTGGATCCAGGGACCTGGATCACCATCAGTGGTTAGGGGGACAATGACATGACAAGCATGGGTAGTATATGGGTGACCTACAGACAGGGAATCCAGTCAAAACATCATTCACTAAATAACTTACACCAAAAGGGAATCTATTAGTCTCACTGGGTTCACATCTTTTAATCTGGAAGATTCAGTAGGACAAGAAAAAACAAAGAGAATCAAAACCATAGTAATTTTATGTTAAGAAGGCACTTGTATCCACCTGACATTCTATGTCGGAGATCAGAGGTCTGAGTAGCATGAAAGCAGCCATAAACAATACATAAATGAATGAGCATAGCTGTGTTCCAATAAAACTTTATTTACAGAAAGAGGTGGTGGGCCATATTTAGCCTGTGGACCATCGTCTGCCAACCCTTGCTGTAGATACATTATTCTCTCCATATTCTCTGTTTTCTTCCCATATTTGTAAGTTTGTGCTTCTCAGTTTAATACTGGATTAAGTTTTAACACTGAGTACTAATAAAATTCCAGTGTTTAGCCTTAGAAACCACAATGCTCATAACTGCTGATGAAGCTGGAGAATGTTCAGAGAAGTATTGGAGACCACTGTGAAGCATGTAATTCTGGTCAACTTTTTGTTATTAAAACTGTCTTTGAGGGGCGCCTGGGTGACTTGTTCGGTTAAGCGTCCGACTTCGGCTCAGGTCATGATCTCACAGTCCGTGAGTTCGAGCCCCGCGTCGGGCTCTGTGCTGCCAGCTCAGAGCCTGAAGCCTGCTTCAGATTGATTCTGTGTCTTCCTCTCTTTCTGCCCCTCCCCAGCTTGCTCGCTCTCTCTCTCTCTCTCTCTCTCTCTCTCTCAAAAAAAAAAAAATCACTAATTGAATTGGGGGCATTGGACTAATGAATGTTGAGATAAATAGCCAAGAGTCTGGATTTACCTAAACACTTCCAAAGAAATTAAAACGCTATGTCCCTATGTATAAATATATTTGTTCTTCAGAACACCCACATTAAAATGTTATATAATAATTGTCTTACATCATTCTATAAAAAAGAGTTTTCAAGCTTCAAATCACACTGGCATTTAAGCATATTCATTGGTATTGACTATATGTGTATGTCATGAACATTAACATGAATAGATAAAATTCACAACAGGCCCATTATACTCTTCGCATGAGGTAGGGAAGGTTGGTCATTTCCATCTCTATATTCTGCCCCAGGGAGCTGGATTTGGAGCCCTTTCCTGAGGAGATTCTCTTATTTCTCACAAGTCTGCAACACTTCTACTGACTTCCATTATCTCGAGGATGACTGTGGACCCCTGGAAAGACGTGAGGCCTCTCACTTCTGGAAGAGTTATAATGTCAACTGGTCCACACATTCCCCTTGCTATGGCTGTCCTTGGCCAGCCTGAAAACATTCCACAGCACAGCAGCCTTTGGCCATGCCTCTGTTCCCTTCCTCTGCTCCCTTTTGTCCCTGACCGGCCTCCTTTGGTAACTCTTACAGACCTCACCCTGTGCCAGATCACAACCCACATTCGGAGGAGAACCTCTGCCGATGGACACGTGGTGGCGGTGGTGTTTTGTACACAGATCTTCACTGGCACTCTCCAGAAAGTTGTGCGGGAGCATCAAAGAGCTCCTCCCTCCTCTGCCTCATGTAATTCATGGAATGATACATCCAAACAAGTAGGGGTGCCATTAGAACTTGGATGTGTTTGGTAAGCTCCATATTTACCCTGCCACAGCTGAATGGTATCGTTTAAAAGCCAGCCTATTTATAGCCCAGAACATGGAAGAAGCTGTCAAGACAAAGAAAAGCAGTTCGTACTCCCACTTGGGAAACAACTATCAATAGTTGGACTGACTTTATCAACAAAGAAACGTTCGTGTGAGTATGTCCTAGTGACCATGGGTATCTTTTCTGGATGAGCAGGCGATACCCAAGTGCATAGGCCTCCCCATGCCTGACAGACAAAGACTTCGAAAAGCCCCCAGCCCTAGGTTTGGAACACCTCACCTTTCAATGGCAATCCAGGAACTCACTTTACAGAAGGAATTGCAAAGAAATTTGAGAAAGCCCTGAAGATTCATCAACATGGTCAGAGTCCCAATCATCGAGAAGCAGCAGAGGTACTAAACCATCAGGGAAGAATTCTCAACACCAGAGGGGCCGAAGTCTGGGAACACCTGGACTGAATTGACCAGCCACTCCACCCCGGTTGTGGGGTGGGACCTCCAAGGGGACCCAAGTCCCAACCCTCTCTTCTAAGGTCAAGAGCAGTGGTCCTCAAACAGATGTCCCTGGGCCACAGCTGGCCCTGTCCGTGTCTTCCCCACCCTCTGTGGGGTAAGTGCTGAATACAGAAACTTGTAGAACAATTGCCAGGATCTTGTCCATGGACTCTAATGATGAAAAAATGGGACTTGGACTTTACACTTTGTAACTTCATTTTTCTGAGTGTTGATTTTTGCTGCTTTACCAAAGTTATCAGTCCATGGCAGGTTGGACATGAAAAAGCACTGTGCTCAGGGGTTGCCCGGGGACCAGTCACCCTTCGCCACCATTAGCAGAACCCTAATCCCGGCATGCTGAAGGGCACAGGCAGCCACCACCGGTCCCTAACAGGGGCCACCAAGGCAGTCATTCCGGCTCTGAGAAGCCTGGCTCCTGACCAGGCACTTGGAGCCGAAACTTTGAGCTGGTGGCTGAGGAGACATGCTCAGGGCTCAGCAGGAAGCCAAATCCTGCTAATTCAAGAGGGCAAAGGCCTTCCTCCAGCCAAGGTCCAAAACTCTCACTGGAAGACGTGGGCACCACCCATTTAGCGGTATCTTACTACCCGCGTCTTTTCATTCTCCTTTTTGCACGTAAGTTCCAGAGAATCACTGTGCTTTCCTTCTCACACGTGCACAGAGCCCTAAGGAGGCCTATGGCTCCTCTGGGACTAGTCTGAGAGTCCTCGTCTCATGTAAATTGACATCCTGTCACACTTACCGCTCCCTTTTGGTGGGTTTCCATCTAGACTTCTCTTGAAACAGGTGAAATAAGGGTGCTTCACAGTTTGGGATGTATTTTAGTCACCTCACATCTTTCTGAATTGCTGTCTTATCTTCACAGTCATTGTTAATGTCGCCAAAATTTCCCATTATGTGACTATGGGAATCTGGGGCGGTTTAGCACAGTGATGCAAAACATGGGCCTTGGAGTCAGATGGCCTCTACCACTTTGCAGCTGCATGGCCTTGGGCAAACTGCTTAACCTCTCCCAGCCTCAGTCTCCACATTGACCAATGAGGATCACAAAAATCCCCCCCTCAGTGAGTCAGGGGGAAGATCACGTACACACCACGTGCAGGAAACAATCATGACAATGGCTCACACACGATAAGCATGCCATAGATAGGAAGTATTATTCATAATAGCCACCGACCATTAATACATGACTTTTAGGCTACTTTCAACCTTTTACTTTCAAATATGGAATGCAATGTAGACGTTTCTTTCCACAGCTCTCTTCTGATTTTAGATTCTGTCCCTAAAGCAGAGTCAGTGGTGGAATGACCATTACACGGTAAAGGCTTTGGGATGGCTCATGGTGACAACTCCCACGGGGACAGCCCTGTCAGAACACAGCTTTGAGGGCCCGAATTCCACTGGATTATTGCCAGCGGGGAGTGCCAATACACATTTTTATTTGCAAATTTAGGAAAACAAGAAAACAGTACTGCTGTTTTACGAATCACTTTTAGGAGCCACCCACTTCTTTAAAAATTTATTTATTTTTAATTTGGAGAGAGAGCACGAATGGGGGGTTGAGAGAGAGAAACTCAAAGCAGGCTCCACGCTCAGTGCAGAGCCTGACGCAGGGCTCAATCCCACAACCCTGGGATCATGACCTGAGCCGAAATCAAGAGTCGGATGCTCAACCGACTGAGCCCCCCAGGTGCCCCAGGAGTTGCCCGCTCTGAACACAGCCAAGAGGAATGTCAGTGGCCAAGCCTTCTTACCCACGTGCCCCTTCTGTCCCTCGTCGGAGATCCTCAAGAGGAGCTCCAGGTGGGGACTGCTGATGTGTGGTGCCACGACCTTGGCCAGCCGCCTCCACTGGGCCTCCATGACCACAAACTCTGTGCCCACCTTGACTTTCAGAATGTTGAACGCCTCTATCATTTTGTGACGTTTCAGGTACGCCAGTTTGCGAATCTCATTCTTTAAAAAATAGAATTGTGTTTTTTAAGAGAAAGACTCAAGAAAGCCTTGTTTCTTTACCCTAAACATTTCAAGGTAATTGAACAGCCAAAGAGAAGGCCCCGCTGGGTCTCTGAACATGCCGGGTATGTAATCCCTCCCCGGCTGCAGGTACACGCAGCTGACCCGTCTGCATAAACAGAACTCATCTTACCAAGTTCAAACGAGGGAGCCCGTGAAGGATAATCTGTGTGGTGAGAAACAGAGCAGCAGGAGGCAGACTGGTCCCAACTCCACTCTGCCCAGGAGGAAGGAAGCTTCCAGAAAGGAAGGAAATCGGGTGTGCTGCTGAGACACAGGGAGACCCCAGAGAGGGAGAAGATAGATCTACCATTAAGTCAATCAAGAAAGAGAAGGGAGGAGGAGAAAAGTCAGGGAAGTGAAACTAGGCCAGGAGTGGTCCGGAAGGAAGAGGTCCAGGGCAGGAAAGACAGCAGGGCCTGCCCGGAGCTGCCATCTGGCCTGAGCACAGGGAATCTTCCAGAAGCGGGGGGTGGGGGTTGCTGCACAGCCCTCCTCGGGTTACAATCAGCCACCTGATGCCCACTCCGATTGCTCCCCATAGTATTGTCATCACTTAATTGATTACACAGCTAGACTATATATTTTTTTAATTTTTTTGATGTTTATTTATTTTTGAGAGAGAGACACAGAGCACAAGCAGGAAGGGGCAGAGAGAGAGGGAGACACAGAATCTGCAGCAGGCTCCAGGCTCTGAGCTGTCAGCACAGAGCCCGACGCGGGGCTCGAACTCACGAGCCGTGAGATCATGACCTGAGCCGAAGTCGGACGCTTAACCGACTGAGTCACCCAGGCACCCCAGAGGGGTGTGGGCTGTGTCTTAATCATTTTGACTCCTCAGAATTTTGTGCGGTGCTGGGCGCCTAAAGCACATTTAAGACGTTTGCTGACTGATCCCTGTTGCAGAAGATTACCCAAAGAAACATCTCCTTGGGGCCGGAGGAGGTACAGCAACAGTTCTGCCCAGCAGCAAAAAAAGAGGAGAAGCATACCAGACTCTCTGGGACAACCTCCTTCCACCCAGAGGGAGGAAGTTGAGATAGGAGGGTCTCTGGGAGGCCTGGCCTCTGCGGCAGGAGCAGCTCAAGTCCCGGCAGTACACAGACTGCTCAGGACGTGGACAAGCCAGTCACCTTCAAAGGCCATTTTGCCACCAACAGGCTCAGCCCCGCCACCCGCTTCTCCATAGTTGCAAACATTCAAGTTCTCCCTGAATTTCTCCTTGCTCCCCGGTGGGACCCTCCCTATGCAATGAAAAATTCAGAACAGAACCAAAAGGATCAGAAGCCAAAAGCCAATGTCTTCCCTTCAGGAAAATCATCCTTTGGTGAAAAGCGTCCCTGTGCAACTAGTTTTACAACAAGAAAAAACAACCCAGCAAAGATATGTGCAGTGGAGGGCGGGCAGGTGATGTGGCTGAGGCAGCCTGGTGGATTCCAGGCTGTAAATAAAACATCCTCCGTCCCCGAGTACTCAGAAGCCTCCGCCCACCCAACGCCTCCAGGAATTCTCCAGACGTAAATCTAACAGGCAGGCACCGGGGCAGAAACCGCTGGCTTTAAGAAGTTTCTGCTCTTGCTGGAGAGGGAAAAAGGAGTGGAAGCTTGGAGAACATCCCCAACCCCCATTCTGAACAAAACCTTTCCAGGAACCATGAGCAATTGAATGCCTTAAAAGCAATGAGTAAAGCCATAGCCTGCCACTGTACATAAAATTCAGAAACATTATCAGACCCATTGCAAAGAATGGTAAAGAAGCATCTTAGCCAGCAGAATAGAGCAAGACACCAAATAAGTCTTCAGATTGGCCAAAGCGAAAAGAAGAAGCACCCTTTCAAATATTGAACCAATGCGTTTGCCGGCCTCCCTGGCACGGCACCCAGCCCGCGCGCCTATCCTCGCCCGCCCCCACCCCGCTTCCGCTCATGCACCTTACCTTTAAGTGCTTCCTATAATTGTTGTAGACCACGGCCAGAAAGACGGACATGAAGATGTAGGTATTGATGATGGTGTAGGTTATAAAGTACAGACAGTACCACCAATTGAAGTTATAGGCAGGCATCCTAGAAGGACAGAATTATGTTGCACGGTTTTTCACAGCCTAGGTCCTTAGTGCATAAAAGGCTGACCTCAGCTGCCATCCCACATGGACAACCCACGGGCACGAGGCACGGCAAAAGCTTCTCTCACTCAGACTCTCCCCCATATGGCGCGGTCCCGTGTGATGGGGTCGCAAAGCCATCACCGCCCCTAGCGCTGAACAGCTGGCTCTAAACTTGCCTTCTGAATTTCTTAGTGCCTTTTCGAGGCAGCAGCTTTCAAAGCAAGTAGGATCTTGGCGATCTCCCGATCCCATCCCTTCCCTTCACACTGAGGGAGCCTCACTGTGGCTTTACAGTCGAAGCCTAAGAAAGGAGACCGACTTGCCCAGGACTATAGAAGGAATCGAAGTGTGGCTTGGGTTTATACTCAAGGCTCTTCGGGGACACCAGACTGCCTTGTTGGGGGGGGGGCAGGGGAGGCAGATAATTTTCTAGCCACTCTGGGACAATGAGAAAGAAAGGAGCACCATTAATAATGGCACCAGGGTGAGAGGCATAAATCAGGTGTGTGTGCTCACTCCACCTTCAGTAGACATTGGATTTCATACAGGAGGGGGTGTTGGAGGCACTGGCATGGCCAGGGTCTGAGAGAAAGATCCAAGGGCACACAAGGAGGGCCACAACTTTCCCTTGCGTATGTTTTTCCCGAGCCAGGCCCAACAGTGAGCAACAAGCCAGAGCAAGTCGATATGATGATCCCACACAGAACTAGAGGACAGAAAACCCGCCCTCCCCCGAAGTGCAGTATGGCCTGGTTGGGATTGACACTCGCATTGAGCCCTGTCCATGCCCTAGACCCCAAGGGGTATCTACTCAGTGTGGCACTCTTTAATAATTTTACTTTCCCAAACAAGCTTAATCCATAATATGAAGGACGTTAGGAAAGAAAATACATGATGTTTTCCTCCTAAGTGAAGTCCACCTGTGTGGAGAATTGGCATTGCGAAGGGGAAGGCAACAACTACTAACCTCTACATTCCTTTCCTGTCTCACCTAACCACAAAGGCGCATCAATGCTTGGGAGAACGAGCCACGATTCCTTTCGAAAGATGGCTTAGCTGTTTAAATTCAAGACAAAAAAAATTCGGGCAAAAAAATCCCGAATAGAAAGTAGGCTCCAATATTTAAGAGTTGTATCTCAAGAGATATCTCCTGCTGCTTTCAGCTTTTTAAAAAAAAAAAAATCATCTAAGCTTAGTTTTAGACAGACAGGGTAGGCTATTGTTAGCGTAAACATTTTACATCCTTCAAAAATTTTTACACGAACATGAATAAACGGAAAATCACTATTTCCCCCCTCTCAGCCCTGCTGGTGTTTGGAGACAGCTGCCTTTAACAAAGCGAATTCTGTCCTGGTAACAGGTGTCTATCCGTGAACATGAGCCAAGATGGACGTACATGACATCAGGGCTGTTCGCGGTAGTGACCAGCACGTAGAGCTCAAACACTATGTCCAGGATATTTGTGAAGTAGGGCAATCCTTCCACTGTTTTAAGACCCCTAAAGAGGAACCAAGAACACAAAATGAAAAACACACACACATAAGTGAGGTCGTGGTTTCTGATACACTTTTCCCCTTCCAGAAGCACTCCTGGAGTGTTTGAACGAGGAAGATGGCACCCGGTGACAGATTCTGCCACCAACAGGCTGAACCCAAAGGGGGGTGGGGGTGGGGGGGAGGCGGGGCGGGATTCACAAGCAGAATCTTCCAGAGCAGCGTGCTCACCTATCCCCAAAAAGCTTCAAGGCCATAAGGGAGAACATCAGCACACTGAACATAAACAGGAGGAAGACGTAGAGAATATCGGGCAGAGTGTTCCGGATGCTTCTGAAAGTTCTTCGGATCTGTGATGACAAAATTTTCATTTCATTTATAAGAATCGGCTAATTTTCTGCAAAAACAAAAGTCAAGCCTTTGCATATCCTAAAGTATATCTTTCCTTACCTGACGACTTTCAGGGAAGTTAATTAGGAAGACTGGTCTTAAGGCCCTTGACCATCGAACGCTGTGGACGTTCACAGCTTCCAGGGATCCATAGATAATCAGATCAATCAAGGTCAGCTGTGAGAGACATGGGACAGAGAGCTCAGTGCCACACTGCTCCAGGACAGAGAAAGTGATGGTGGGGATGCATGCTCACCGACCAGGAAGAGGGGTCACAAAGCAAGTTCCATAAACAGGATAATTCTAGTTGTGTGATATAACATTAAAAGTAGCTGTTGTTTGTGCATTTATTATGTGCCGTGAAGTACAAAAAGCACCTTCCGTAATTATTCTATGTTATCCTGACCACACCCCTAAGGTGGGCACTATTCCTGGATGGAGACACTGGGGGCACAGAGAGGGTGAGCCTGTGGCCCTGGTCACACAGCTAGTAGGGGGCAGAGCCAACCCTGGAACCCACGCAGTCTGACGTCAGAGCCCATGCGGTTACCTGCACAGTTACATGCTTCCACACTACATCCTAATTAGCTTTAACTTTTCTTCAATTTGACGTATAAAATTGTCTAGCCTGGTAACAGAGGTAAGAAAATCCTGATCCTTATTGTCAGGTTCGTGATCACCTAAGAACAGGGCAAAAGAAGAACCCAGTGTATTTTTAGGGAGATGTAAGTTAAAAAGAATAACCTCCATCGTCAAAAGTGTTAATTCAGCAAGCCACAGAGGACCCAGTGAGATCCGACACAGGGGCGGAGATGGGATGCAGCCGTGGAAGGAAGCTGGTGCCCTGGGCGCTGGCAGGAGGGAACTATCATGGCTGTCCAGGGGAGGGTGGGGACAGGCAGATCACCAAAGGTCACGGTGCTGGAGGAGGCTTCCTGGGTAAGCACTCCCTCATGTAATCTTAAAGCAAAGATAGAGGTTTGTCGTTGTTGTTGTTGTTGTTGTTGTTGTTGTTGTTGAAGTTTATTTATTGTTATTTTTGAGAGAAAGAGAGAGAGGGAGGGAGAGAGAGAAAATCCCAAGCAGGCTCCACACCGTCAGCCCGGAGCCTGACGTGGGGCTTGAACTCACAAACGGTGAGATCGTGACGTGAGCCAAAATCAAGAATCGGCCTCTCTTCACTGACTGAGCCACCCAGGTGCCCCAATGACAGAGTCTTGAAAGAATAAAACTCAGGGGGCGCCCGGGTGGCTCAGTCTGACCCTTGATGTCAGTGCAGTTCATGGCCTCACGGTTCACGAGATGGGAGTCCCGCATTGGGCTCTGTGCTGTGATGATCCCGCATTGGGATTCTCTCTCTCCTCTCCGTCTGACCCTCCCCTCAAAAGAAATAAACATTTTAAAAGACTAAAACTCAGAAAAATCAAGGGCCACAGCAGGAAGACATAGTAAAGGGACTCTCAGGGAGGAGCTGTCCTGGCATGTCTGGGAAGCCAAGGGTCCCAAGGGTGGGGGGGAGACGAGGCAGGAAGTGACAAGGACTAATGGCAAATGGCTTCGAGAACCAGGCTGAAAAGGTGAGTCTTATTCCCAGGGCCTGGAGAGCCTCGGAAGTCTTTCAAATAAGGGCGACGAGGGCAAAGGAGTGAATCGCCCCAGCGACAGATGGAGGAAAGATCCCGACAAGAGAACGCCCTCATTCAATTCACACCATACTCTTTCAGTCACAGAATGCCCCTTAGTGCAGGGTGTCACTGTAGCTCTAGAGACAGAGCAAGAGCCAGGCGGAAGGTGCCGGCCCTCACAAAGCGAACATTCCAGAAGGAAAGAACGGTGCTGATGATAAAGACGCTCTGTGACAGGTGGTGGTGGTCCACGCTCTGGAGAAAACCCGGATGAGGCAAAGGGCGCGCAAGGGAGGCCTAAGGCAGCGCCAGCATGCATGGAGAGAGCAGGAGACGGGGAGGGTGGACAAGGTGGGGGAGGAGGGGTGGGCAGTAATGAAGGGGGAGCACAGAGCTTCCGCCACAATAAGGACTTCGGCTTTTCTGGGACGGGAGATGGAAAGCATTGGATGATTTGAAGCAGGGGAGCACCGTGATGGGACTTAAATTTTATGAGTGCCTGCGCGCCCACGTACTTGAGGCACTGTGCTAGGAGTTTTAGGAGATGAAGAGGTAAGGGGCCAAGTGAGGGGCCTAGTAAGGGGCCAAGCCGCAGACAGGGTCGTGGAAGACACACACTGTCTCCTTGGAGGAGATTAGCAGGAGTGTCTTCCTCTGTTTTATACAGTCTGTATTGTTTGGATTTCTTTCTTCCAGAAATAGCCTCCTCCTCCCCTCCCACCCCGTCCCACCGCCGTCCTGCATTAGGCAGCATGGTGTCACGGACTGAACCCAAGCCTGTGCTCATAGGTTCCTATATTTAGACGCTCACAGTGCGCCTATATTTCTTTTCAGTAGCAGAAAATATTTCTAAAAATAAGAAAAGTACAGATAGGTAGTCTGCATATTCTGAGGGTTCAGCAGATGTGTGAAGGGAAGTCAGGTTCAGGATGTAGAACAAGGTGAGGGAAGACAGTGGACACTCCAGCCAAAAAAGAGCCACCGCAGGCAGGGGAGGAGCGGGTGGTACGTGCGTGGGGCAGCAGGCAACTCGGTCCAGCTAGAGTGAAGAGGTCCCAACTAGAGTGAAGCACGTTTGCAGGACTGGGGGACACCGAATAGTCTTGGGGCGCTGACAGACGTTTTCCAGCAAGGGAGCGAAGTGATCTGAGACGTGCTTCCGGAGAATTAATCCCGCGGCAGCATCTAAAATGCACGTATCGGGCATCTGAGGTGGAGGTGACCACGACAGTTCCCGAAAGGGGTGACCAGGGCCTGTGCCACGACGTGGGAACAGAATGGCGTGCAACAAAGAGACAGCGTGTGGCCACATCAGAGACGACTGCGATAGTCCACGTGCGGAGAATGAAACAGGGCAAGAGGCGTCCTGAGGGGCCCTGGGGAGGCCAGATGCGAGAGAGGGGAGAATCTGGACTAGGAGGACGTCGTACTGGGTGTTGGGACGTAAGGCACCACCGGCAAGCAAACAGCCAGGGGAGGCGAGGGGTGAAAGGGTGTGGGTTTCGTCCCACTGTGTTTGCATTGACACACAGATGTAGAAACGGCTGGCGAGCAGCGGGCCACAGGCAAAAGAAACTCAGAGGGGAAACCAGTATCGGCTACAGCACGGGGACCCCTACCTAGGAGTGTTCATGAGGGCTCTGAGAATGGACGGCTTAGGGGCGTGCAGACTGAGCCGTGGGTGAACTGGAAAGAATGAGGGTTCAGGCAAGCCGGCTGCTGCGGTAGGTAAGAAGCTAATTATCAAGTAGCCTTAGCTAATCACTGAAGGGGCCTCTCTGCCCCTAACAGCAGCCTTTCGGAATTCCTTACCCTGCCCCTCTTGGCCTGACTGCTTAGCATATATCCTCCCAGATCTCTCTGTGAATGCGTACCATTCTTTCCTTTTTTTCTTTGCAACAAAACCGTGATCCGGCTCTGTGGTAACTGGTTCTTTTGGCTTCATGAACGGTAAGCACCTCGCCTTGGTAATAGACATTTGTCGCTTTCACACTAGTTTATAAAGGGCTGAGTGGATGTGCCACGTTTCATTTAACACATATCTACTGTCGGGATATCACATTGTTACCAGTTTTTCCAGTATCAGGAACGGTTCAGCCACGGACCAATCTTGTAGCTAAACCTTTGAACACATCCTTCTCTCCTAACGATAAAGTCCCAGGAATAGAACTCCAGGGTGCAAGTGTAAGCACCTTTAAGGCTTTTCGAAGAACTGCCAAACAGCCTTCGAGAAAGACAGCTCACTCGTCCCTCCAGGAGGGTATCAGGGGTTCTGTTTCCTCTCCGTCTTGCTAACGCTGTTTTATAGGCACACACATGGTATTTTATTGTTGTTTTGATATATATTTCTGAATTAGTGAAGTTACACATTGTTTCATTATCTGCCATTATTTATATTTTTCTTTTAGGAAATGCCTTCACCTATTTTCAGCCCTGTTGGGGGGGGCCTCTTTTTTTCCCCCTTTTAATTTACAAGTGCTCTTGCTATGTTAAAACACAGCACTCGCACTGTCATACGTTGCCCCGTTTGTTCTTCATTTGGGGTCCGCTTGCACTTGTGCTAATGGTGTTTGCTGTGCCGACGTCTGTCACTGTTGCTTTTAACCAGATCAAATCTATTCAGGCTTTTGTCTTCATAGTTTCTGCCTTGACCACAAATCTTCAGGGTACTATAATGAGCACTCACCACGATGGTTACCATGATGCAGATGTTTTTCGTATCCTTCCAGAAAACCATTTGAGGAGTGACTTTTGCAAAATGTACAAGTCTCCCAAAGAATGCAGTCAGACAGAGTACTTCTGCTAACGAGGTAGCCTGCACGCAGAAAACAGAGACTAAACACAGCGCCCCGCCTCTTGGAGGTTCAGCTTTAGCTCTCTCGCAACCCTCCCAGCCGCCCAAGCCACCTTGATGCCCCCTCTAAGAATTAGCACTGTCCCTTTTGACTGCGGCAAATCGCAGTCAAATTCTGTGCTAGTTGGAATGGTTTCTTCCTCTTGAGAGGAAACCTGCCCTTGAGTCACGAATCCCATGACCCAACAGGCAGGGAGGGCTTCCTGGGAGGGGCTGGATCAGCGGTCCGGGACGGCAGACACAGGCATCTTCTGTGCTCTCCAATTTCAAGTTCATATTTACAAAAGGCATCTAGAAGTTCAGTTTCTCTAACAGGAGAGTAACCTCCCAAAGACGTGTTTTGAGATGTGGGTCATTCCTTAGCCATCAGTGCCACTGCCGCCCTCCGCCCGTGTGTGGCTGGTTTAGAGGAAAGAAGGGAGGCCACTGAGACCCAGTGCCAAGTCCTGACCGTCTCCTCTGTAGGTTACAGGACACCAGCTCCAAAATCCCTACAGGCAGCTAGACTGGCAGCCTGTGATCGCAGCCCGGGCTTTCCTGTGATTCCCTGAGGCGGTAACTCCTCCCCAACAAGGACACTTGCCTTCATCAGGGGGTGAGGAGGGTGCCACAGTACGAAGAGATGGGGAGACTGGGCCCTGAAAGCAGCACTTGACACAGTCTTCCCCTCCCCACCCCAGCCTTCATGGGTCCTGGGCGTGGACATGGGCTACAGCCGCTTCCGAACCGTCTAGCCCTCAGCCTATTCATCCTCGAAGGACTCTAGAGACTCCCTGTCAAGGCCAGGCTTGCAACAGGGCCTGGGGCAATTCCAGGACACCTCTGCTCAAAATAAGATGTGCTTGGTAATGCTGCATCTGGGCCAAAGCCCCCCCATGACACATTCGATTCTAGAGACCAGAGGTCCAAACACCGGCTGAAGGAGCACCCTGAACTCAGCCAACCTGAAGCTGCACGTGACCAAAAACAAACGGAAGGGTGAGGACTCGGGAAGAGAGGCAAGGGGCTGAGCAGACAACCCCAGGGAAGTCTCATCGCGTCCAGAGTGGGCCGTGCTAGGGAGGGAGTGACCGTCTGGGTCTCTGAATGCACAGCTCTGCTTCTCCCAACTCTGGGGTTTGTTTTGATAGTCACTGGGCTACAAGTTTTCTATGCAGAGACTTCACTAATTGTAGCCTCTTCATCATACAGAAGTGTGTTACACCATCACTTTGGTGGCCCCCGGTGAACCACGCTCCCAGTTTTCAGCCCCGTATGCAGCGTCCTCCCATGTTGACTCGGGGCTCCGGCATCTCAGGGGCTTTGGCCGAGAGGACATCAACAAGCTGACGGAAGTGGAGGCTTGTACACTCGGATGCTCCTGCTTGGCCCTGCTCCTCCCCCACTGGGAGAAACCTACACCACATGCAGCAGCTGCGTAACACAGCAGGGCACTTGGTCCACGGCTCCAGCCAGGCAAGCTCCCAGCTCGCGGCCAGCAGCACCTGCCAGCCTCCAGAGATCCACGGAGCTTCCAGATATTGTTACCCCAGCTAATGACACAGGAGCAGGAAATCTTTCCGGCCTGGGCCCAGTTACCCACAGAATCAGGGGAGGTAATAAAGATAGGGGTCAGTGAACTTTATCTGTTGAAGGACCAGACCGTAGATATTCTGGGCCTTGCCAGTCACCCAGTCTCTGCGACAACTGCAGGGGCAGCATCAAGTCGGGAATTAACATGAGCGGATCATCAATTTCATACTTGGACCGAGCCGGAGTAGCTGGTGAATTTGATGCGATTACTCAAAACCGTACGTGACCAGCTGCTAAGTGCCAATAAATAGTGATTTAGGACTATGAAAAAAAGCTGGAAACGTGGCAAGTACAAGTTGCGTATCACACTAAATTATGACATTGTCTACTCGCCCTTTCATGGATACGCTCTGAAAATATCATTTGTCTACCCAATTCATCCCTGTGGACACGGAAGACAAAAACCTCTACTCCATTTAAAATGCCTTATAATTAAGACGGAAGCATCAGCTCAGCGAGTAGGCAGAGTTCTTCCAAACAAACCCCAGCAATGAAAATAAAACCTCATCCAGGGCTCCTGTGTGGCTCGGTCAGGCAAACATCCAACTCTTGATTTTGGCCCCGGTCATGATCCCACAGTTCACGAGTTTGAGTTTGAGCCCAGCGTCAGGCTCTGCACTGACAGTAAGGAGCCCGCTTGGGATTCTCTGTCTCCCTCTCTTGGCCCCTCCCCTGTGCACACACAGGTGCAGACAAGCGCCCTCTCTCTCTTTCTCTCTCTCTCTCAAAATAAACAAACATTTAAAAATAATAATAAAAGAAAACCACACTCGTATTTATTGAAATTTGAAAAAAAAAAAAAAAAAGGAAGAATGCATGGGGCCCAACTCATCAATGACAAAGTCTGGTTAGCCATTTTGTTTTTAATCCTTACCAAGAAAGGCAGGGGAAACAGTGCCGGTTCTTCAAACAGGGCGAGAGAGAGGTCGACACAAATAAAGAAGTAGATGGCTACTTGCATTGTCCAGTGGTTATAAAAATAGTAAAGTCTGAAGATGAAAAGAATAAAGGTGTTTATATACAAGGAGCAGGAGTTAAACAAAACTCACACTTCCCACTAAAAGACTAACGGTGGGCAAAATACAAAATAGGGCTCTGGCCACATTTCCTTTAAATCTTAGGGAGCAAGAGACAGCACTGAATTGAGCACACATTACAAGACACTAACAGAAAAAAAAAGGCAACAATAGTATCGCATCTCAAACCACAGTCTCTTAAGTATCTCAAGCTATGATCAGTACCTCCTGCATAGCGGTTGTGACCGTAATAAAAAGAATACTTTCAGAGGACTTTGAACGGTGACTGATGCACAATAAACCCTCAGTTAAAGTGACCTATTATGCTGTGGCATGGTGGCCTAATCAATTTAAATGTGCACCACCCCATCTCAACATGGTAGATTCAGAGAGATCTTGTGGTCACACAGTTCTCTTCCTAGAGGTGGGGGACAGTCTCCCCAACCTGCTCGAAGCTTCCAGGAATGAGGCGTGCGTTTGTTCGTTGCTTTGGAGGCACTGGCACGGAGCCCTGATGTTTTTTCCTTATTTTGAGCCAAATCTTTGGTCTTAGTTCAACATTCAGGGGGTGGGAGAGAAAAGGCATGATTCTTACGAAAAGAACAAATATATGGATTGCATCAGAAGGCACCAGAAAGAAAAAGAACAAGTCTTTTCGCCTAAGCGGCTCTAAGAGGACAACCTTATCTACAAGGAAAGGATGATGTGATTCACTTCAGATGCCCTATCTCCTGCTCTATATGTTAGTCATGTACTCATTTATCTGTCCTTAATGTATTTATTGAGTGCTTCCCTATGTGTGAGACACCATGCTCTTATAACTTAAAAAAAAAATAAAAGCATTGGATGTTAGGATTTTATCCAAATCTCCATGCCTTATCCTAGAGACTTCTCAAAATGTTTGTGGAGACAATGTCTTCAGTTTGGGTTCAACTTCAAGACTGGTAAGTACTAAAGGACAGGTTGCTCTAGGAGACAGTTTAATACTTTATTTACCTGATGGCCCGAGGAGACGTTTCAAATGGAACATTTCTGTTGTACTGGGCATCAGAAACATAGGCAGCTGCCAGGAGAAGGTTCTGGTCCTCCTTGGGAGAAAGTAAGGAGAGAACAACAATCAGAAGAGGAAAGGGCACTTCTCTTTTTCATGTATATGTACAAAAGGAAACCCTACTCCCTCTCTCCCCGCACCACCTCACTCTCGCCAGAGGTACTTCAGAGTACTGTATGTGCTTTCCTGGGCATTGGGACCTGAGGTGGGTCTGAGACACAGGCACGCTTAACCTTCCTGAATTCAAACTGTGTGCCCTGTAATGTGTGCTCTCAGAGGAAGAAACAAGAAAGCACTGAGTAGTACGTATAAATGTACTTAAACGGTACGTTTATACCAACACATATAGGGCTATATACACACAAACAGATAAACACAAAATTATATTTAGGGTACTTGATGAGTGGTTAGAGTGTTTTCCAAGGGTAATAAATAAATAAATTATTGCCTTTTTTGATGACTTTTGAAGCTAACTCCTTCTCAAGGTATGACCCCCGCTCTACATATACACATAATTTAAAAATAATAAAATTATTTTCATATGGTCCAAAGCTTATTTTTCTCACTCCATATATTCTGGACATTTTTTTTTTCATGACAATATATACACATCTACCCCGTTCTTTTCAACAAATGCCTCTTCCTTTAAGTAGTGTCTCCCTTTTCTTTCTATTTCAAACACAATTACATTGGATTTTTTAAACTATGTATTACACTCAGACACACATGCATATCTTTGTGCCATATGAGTGTGCTTGTAGGACACAGTTGAACTTTGGATGAAAGGTCTTTGCATTTTTTTTATTTTGATAGATACCACCAAATTGTTTCCCCCACAGTGACACCTTTGATATGCCTCTAAATAGTACATGAGCATCATGTTTCCTGCTTCTCACCAACATTCTTATAATTTAAAATGATTGATAATATCCAACCAGCCAGAGGGGCATCTTGAGATTTGACTTTACATCTCCTCATGACCAGTACAGCTGAGCCCCATGGGTGATGACTCACATTTCTGATTCTGTATAAATGAGATAAAGAACACATACAAACAGACTAGCTATTTAGACCTTCCTTCGTCCTCTAGGAGGAAAAAAACCCGATTATCCATTCGATTACCAGAGTTACCTCCTCAAAACACAGGACATCGTCCTGTATGGACTGAAATGGAGATCTACCATTGGTCAAGCAAGCCAATTTTGCAAATGCAGCTAGTATTGAGAGAGGTCAAAAGATTCCAAACTTTGGACAAAAGTATATATTTGTACACACTGTAGGACTGCATTTCCTAAATTTATTTCATATTGCAACACTTAAAAAAGTAAGTCATATTGCATTAAAAAACACAAACATTAGTTACTAAGATAAGCCTTTTTTTTTTTTATTTTTTTTTTATTTATTTTTTTGTTTAAATTTTTTTTTTTAACGTTTTTTTATTTTTGGGACAGAGAGAGACAGAGCATGAACGGGGGAGGGGCAGAGAGAGAGGGAGACACAGAATCGGAAACAGGCTCCAGGCTCCGAGCCATCAGCCCAGAGCCTGACGCGGGGCTCGAACTCACGGACCGCGAGATCGTGACCTGGCTGAAGTCGGACGCTTAACCGACTGCGCCACCCAGGCGCCCCTAAGATAAGCCTTTTAAGAGACATTTCACCAAAGAAGATATATATATGCATGGCAAATAAGCACATAAAAAGATGCTCAACATTTTTAGTCATGAGGGAAATACATATTTAAGCCACAATGAACTACCACTACATATCCACTAAGACTAAACAATGTCTAACACTGAAGACTGACTCTACCAAGAGCTGACATGGATGTAAAGCAACTAGAACTCTCACACAGTGTTGGTAGGAATAGAAAACGGTTCATTTACTTTGGCAAACAATTTGGTAGTTTTGGGGCCATTCCGTTCCTAAGCATTTACCAAAGAGAAAGAAAGCATATGTCTACATAGAGACTTTACATCCAACCCAAGAATGTGGCTATGTGAGAACACCATTCCGAAGCTGTATGCAAATATTTGAAATAGTTGAAAACTAGAAACTTCAGAGGCGAAAACTAGAAACAACCAAAATGTCCACAGATACATGTATGGGTAAACAAACCATACATGTATGGTTTGATATATGTATGCCATGGAAGACTACTCAGCAATAAAAAGGAATGAATTCCTGATACACACAACATAATGGATGAATCTGAAAATAAGTTTTCTGTGAAAGAAGTTAACTCTTATCTCCCAAAGGAACACCTACTACGCGAGTATATAAAACTCGAGAATATGCAAATGAATCTATAGTGGCAGAAACCAGATCAGTTGCCTGGGGACAGGGGGAGGAGGGGATGGAGAGAGGGGTGGGTTGCAAATAGGCATGAGGAAATCCGTAGGGGTGATAGATGCATTCATTACCTTGAATGTGGTATTACTATCCCAAGTGTTTTCCTTGTGATACCAAGGCTCACCAAGACTCATCAAACTACACTCTTCAAGTAAGTGTAGTTTAATGTATATCAATCATGGCTCACTAAAGCTGTTAAAAATTGCCCCAAAACAAAGATAAATGTTTTGATTAAAAATAGATGTGGAACAAAAGTCTCAAAGATGAATTAACCACTGTAAGAACACATCACCTCCTGAGTCATGGGCATTCTCAGGGCTGGTGCAGCAAATTTTTAAAAGCAGGTTATTAAACACTAAAAAGTACCATACAAATGTGTTAAACACTTAACACACGTTTTTCTTTTACATATTAAAAACATTTTAGTAGACAATCTCTTAATGCCAATTATTTTTCCACTGAACATCATGAACACTGAGGAACACTAGAGTCCCCCCCAGGATATGCTCAGAAATCTATTTTAGATATAAAATCTCTGTCCCCGAGATTTTAAGAAAGTTTCATTAAGCCTCATATCGATCATACTGGGACAGCAAAGAATTAAGATATTAAGGCCTTCCTTTAAAAAATATATTTAGGGGGCGCCTGGGTGGCGCAGTCGGTTAAGCGTCCGACTTCAGCCAGGTCACGATCTCGCGGTCCGTGAGTTCGAGCCCCGCGTCGGGCTCTGTGCTGACGGCTCAGAGCCTGGAGCCTGTTTCCGATTCTGTGTCTCCCTCTCTCTCTGCCCCTCCCCCGTTCATGCTCTGTCTCTCTCTGTCCCAAAAATAAATAAACGTTGAAAAAAAAATTTTTTTTAAAAAATAAAAAATATATTTAGGATCACTTCTCGGCCTTTTGGCTAAGATCAAGTGTAAAAAACATATTTAGGGGCACTTGGGCGGTTCAGTCAGTTAAGTGTCCAACTCTTAATTCCAGCCCAGGTCATGAGATCAAGCCCTGTGTTTATAGATACAGATATAGACACAGACACAGACATAGATATATTTAAAGCAAAATCTCTTAAAGCCAATTTAATTGTTCCCAATTTAAAAAGATGATGCTACTGGGGCACCTGGGTGGCTCAGTTAGTTAAACCTCCAACTTCAGCTCAGGTCATGATCTCATGATTCGTGGGTTCAAACCCCATGAATGGGTTCAAACCCCTGTGCTGACAGCTCAAAGCCTGGAACCTGCTTCAGATTCTGTATCTCCCTCTCTCTCTCTCTGCCCCTCTCCCGCTTGTGCTCTGTCTCTCTGTCTCTCTCTCTCTCTCTCTCTCCCTCTCTCTCAAAAATAAGTAAACATTAAAAAATATTTTGGGGGGCGCCTGGGTGGCTCAGTCGGTTAAGCATCTGACTTCCACTCAGGTCATGATCTCACAGTTCATGAGTTCGAGCCCCACATCAGGCTCTGTGCTGACAGCTCAGAGCCTGGAACCTGCTTCGGAGTCTGTGTCTCCATCTCTCTGCTCCTCCCCCACTCACACTCTCTCTCTCTATCTCAAAAAAAAAAAAAAAAAACAATTACTGAAAAAAAATGATACTACTAACATTCTTTCAGTCCCAGTGAAACAGTTTGTCCGCACAAAAGGAGTTTGACAATTGTGGATTTGAGATGCATCATCCACATGGCCTCCAGGTAGAAAATAGAAAAAAAAAAAAAAATGCTCACCAGCAATCCGTCCTCACCCAGCTAGACCCTGGGGGTCACCTCCATCAGTCATCACCCAGGCTCCCCACACTGAATGAATGAAATAAGCACCGTGGCACCTCTTTCAACTCCCCCCCCCTTGCCATCTGAATTCATACCTGTTATGTTTAAATATGCTGACACTTTCACAACAGCAAATTTACTTTTATATTGTTTCAGAGTTTTCCCACCCTTAGCTATTGCATTTCTGACATGTCTCTTTTTAAAACCTCATCTGCTCTGTCTTCTGCTCCTACCTATCTTCCCTCTCTCCATCCTGTTTGGGTTCACTTTCTAAGGGTCCTTCCCATTTTTCCTTGGGAAGAAATGCTCTTAACAGGCAACCTTACTATAATGAGCATTCTTACTGGTATTAAGGTCATTGGTATCTTTCCATAAAACAAATCATTTTCATCCAACCCAAGAATGGGCTTGTGTCAGACATGCTGTTTCAAAACTGCATACTTCAAGTTTATATGGGAACCACAGCCCATATCTACCATGAAAACAGCAAAGACCAAATAGCAATGCCCCCCCCCCATGCAGCTAATAGATGGTTTTGCACCTCAAAGCAGCAGCCCCCACCTAGGGAAGGCACCAGTGGCTGCCAGGGGAGCAGTTCTAGAACTCCCACCGCTCAGACCACCACCTTCAGAGCTTTGCTTGTAAAGCTCTCGTTGCCCAGACCAACCACATCAGAATCTCAGGAAGGTGAGACCCAGGATGAATTTGGAAAGTTCCCTGGGGGTTCCAATATGTAGTCAAGATGGAAAATCACTGGTCTAAACGTGGCCATTTTACTACTGCTTCTTGTATGTTTTGCATCTTCATGGCGCTATGGCAATAACTGACTTCTCTTGACTTTCTTTTTCTCCTCTTCTCAAAGCTGTGACATTGCCTTTCCTGTCCCCGAGATTTAAAAATGCGTTTAAGGTTTTTGTGTTTTCTCCTCTGGCCCTCTCAACCCTGTAAACTTGCATTCTGAGGAAAGGTGAATAACTTAGAATCACTTAGGGAATCACTTAGGGAAGAAAATGCACAGGGCGGGGTGGGAGGTGGGGGGAGGGAATCATCATTTCCAGAGGCTCTCAGTAGAGAGCAAGGAAATTCCTTCCTAAGCCCCCAGTGTAGGAATAACTGGAAGCTCCAGATACCTTTAAGTCAAACAAGAACCTTGACGAAGTTGTTGACAGAAGGGCTTTGAAAAAAGCCAATATGCCTTATTTAGATATAGAAGAAAATTAACCTAACTAACCACAACCTAAGGTAAAAAGAAGTTGCCATAAATTTTAAGGAAAATTCCCTCATCTCAGTTTTTCCCTCACTACAAGGACTGTCCTTTCTGTCTGTCTCTCTCTCGGCCTCCCTTCTTTCCCCCCACAGGTTACAAGCACACGGATGCCTGGAACAGAGGTGATCGGTGCTTTCCTATCCAACTCCCATTCAAAACCTTCTAGTGACTTCTCTTTGCATAGAGTGCCCACAGAATCAAATGTAAAATCTCTGGCTTGGCATTTAGGGGCTTCACAATCTCCCTCCTCTGACTTCTCTTTACATAGATTGCCCACAGAATCTAATGTGACATCTCTGGCTTGGCATTTAGGGGCTCCACAATCTCCCTCGTCTCCAACTTTGTCACCCACAATTCCCTACAGAAACCCTCTTCTCTGGCCACAACTCGTGGGTGTGCCATCCACGGCCCCACCACCAGCCCCACTTCCGCGCCTGATCTCTTGTTCACGTAAAAACCAAGAGTATCCTTTCTAGAACTTTCCTTCTTTGCAGGCCCATCTCAAATCTCACTTCCTCTACGAAGACTGAAAATACCAGAAGTTTCCATTTCCAAGTGGAAAGACTGCCAGCAGAAGTCCGGGCTGTGAAGTATGTTGTGGACATTTCATATAAAGAAACAGCTAGCTGCTAAGGGTAAGCTGGGGCATAGCAGCCACGGGAAGATGGGTGAGAGAATAGATGGCAATAAGCTGTTAGTATAAACACCTCACGTCCCTCTGTGCAGAAAGACCAACAACCTGCAGGCCAAGGGCAGCCTAAAGATGTGTTTTGTTTGGCCCAGAGAGTGCTTTATGGATGCTGGCTACTAATTCAATTTTTTTTTTTTTTAAACTGGAGCTTACACAAAAATTTGAACTTCTGGTTTCTCTTTGAAAGGTCATAACATCTGGCAATGCTGGGCTCTATTTCAATACTCTTTTGCTACCCACCCTGATACTCGGGTCACCTAAATAAACACTCATTATTTTTTCCAAGTTCGGTGGGTCAGCCAGGCAGCCCATCTGGTCCAGGTCAACTTAGCTGATCTGTATGGCCATCTGGAGGAGATGGCCTAGAACAGCCGCACTCACGTGTCTCAGGCATGTGCGCCAGGCAGCAGGCTGGCCACGGCTCTTCCACACATCGGTGGTCAAAGGATTCCCAGGAGCGTCAGGAGGGCAAGAACCGATGCTCAAGTGTTGTTCATATCCCTGCTTGTGTCACATCTGCTAATGTCGCATTGGCCAAAGCAAGTCGCCTGGTCAATGGTCTCAAGGGCTGGAGAAATTGACTCTACCTCCTGATGTAAGGAGTTGCAAAGGCTCATTGCAAATGGGGCCGTGTCCAGGATGGG
Organism: Lynx canadensis; assembly: GCF_007474595.2. Classification (NCBI taxonomy): domain Eukaryota; kingdom Metazoa; phylum Chordata; class Mammalia; order Carnivora; family Felidae; genus Lynx; species Lynx canadensis. The sequence goes on from NC_044305.1 coordinate 104,017,039, forward strand.
AAGAGTTTGTGGCCATTTTTGCAATCTATGATAGGCCGTGTAGCCACAACCAACCGGAAGTGGATAACCGTGGTCTTCCTGGGGCAAAAAACACGCCCTCCGTGTCACCACAAGCCCCACTCTCCTCCCCAACTGAGTCATTCCCACCTAGGCCACTATAGGCCACCTATATTCCTCTCTGGCCCCTGTGGACACTTCAGTTTAAGACTCCCTGATTTAACCAATACTCTCCCAAGCCTTCCCGGTTACTCCCATTTTCCCCCTGCAAAAAAAAACTTCTCTGCAAATCACTATAAGGCAACACCGGAAGACCAGAGCCTGAAGACACGGTAATCTAAGACTTGAAGGAAAAGGTTTAAGAATAGGGAACATTCGAAGAGAAGCACATAAGATATTAAGAGGTGATCACAAAGGTCACAAAGTAACAGCATACAGGACATGGGCTCTCAACCTTGGCTGCGCTTTCAATACTTGGGAGCTTTAAAGTGACTGTTACCCAGACCATACTCAGACCAATTACATCAGAATCTCGAGGGGTAGGGCCTGCCTGAACCCAGATACACTTCTAAAAACTCCCCAGGTAATTATAACCAACAGTAAGGCTGAGAATCACTAGCATTGGATTATTTCAATTTCACAGCTGGAACTGTTGGGAAAAGCACCAAAGGAGTGGATTGCCGTTTTAGAATCTGCCAAAATAAACACCAGGCAGAAAAAGGTTCTAAAAAACTGCTTGAAAGGAGAGGGTGGAAATGGCATTTCAGATGACTAGGCAGTTTTTTATTCAGTGACCCAAAACTAATCATGCCATCGTAGCTACCAAGTGTCTTAGGTCAGAGCCTTGGCTTAATGACTCCATCATCGCTGTTATCTCGGAAAATGAGGGGTTCTGCTGAGAATTACCAGCTGGTACCAGGCTCCTCACCTTTTCTGCCTGCTCCCCTGGGCTGTTTTCAGCCTTCCTTGCATTTCTTGAGGTCTCAAATTATTCCTGTCTTTACATTCTTCTCTTATTCAGACAAAGAAACATTAAATACACACAGGGAGGATATGGACAGTCTCCAGGCTACAGTTCTTGCTACAGAAAATTCTGGTGATCACAGGTCCATCATTGTGCAGAAGGAGAGGGGCAGGGCCTGTTCGGTCAACCAAGAATCCTTCCCCTCCTCTCTCTCCTTGACCTGCCTTCCTCTACCTGTTCTCTTAAGGAGACGTGGCAGAATTCACCTGTTATAAGTGGCCAGACCAGCAGGCCAAAGACACAGGCCAATGCACCAGGCGGGTCTTTTAAATCCTACGCCGCAGAGCCTGCCCCGTGGGCCCTCTTCAGCAGGCTACAGGAGCCCACTGAGGAGAGGCAGTGGCTTTACCAGAACAGCCCAGAGCTGAAGAGGCCAGCTCAAGGAGGAGAAGGGACTAAAACACCCTTCACTTCCCACACACTTCCACAACCAGAAGGAAATGCAGCACGTATGAATGTTCCCCGAGAAGCCTGGCTGTCATTACCGTGGGCCAGGCACAGTGCCCTGAGCCTGACTGACACGGCCTCACACTCCTCTGAGGTGGGGTGTGAATTATCATCCCACCTTACAGAGGGGGGAAAACAGAGGCTCGAACCAGATCATGGGCCCCCCTCATCTTGTCATTCACAGTTAGGGTTTCCTGAATCAAGCGGGGGCTTCCTATCACTGGAGCTCTGCCTCCCTCTCCGCTCTGAGTGCTTGTCCAGAGAAAGGCAACAGTCCAGGAATGACTGCTTGGAAGCTCCACGTCTTCCAAAGAAGTGCAGAGCTGAGCACATCTGCTTCGTCCCGCGGGGATCAGAAGAAGCCGGCGCTGCATCAGCACTCCCAGACCCACATCCTGCAGCCTTCTTGCCGGGCGTTTCCCCTGCAAATGGGACCCTCGGATGTTTTCCTGCCGCCATGGAGCAACAGTGCGGCGAGCACGGGCCACCCAGACCCGGGGACGCGCGGGGACGCGCTTCATTGGCCCTGGACCCCCAAACGGAGCCCGGGCGCCGGTCCCAGCCCGGGCCCCGTCCGGGGGAGGCGGCTCCGGGCGGGCTAAGGCGGCGCGCGGTTGACAGCCCCCCTACCGACTGCAGCGTGCAGGGCTGCGGGCCCGGGGCGCGGATCCCGAGAGCCGCGGCCGCCCGTGCGCTTTCCAGCGGAGCAGCGCGGGTGCCAGGGCTCCCCGCGGCCCAGAGACGGAGTAAGCCCCGGGGCGGGGGGGCTCCTCGCCCGCCTCCCCACACGGGGCCCTCACTCCCAGCGGCCGGCGCCGGCTTTGCGCGAGGTCGCGCTCTACCCGGGAGCTCCGGGGGTGGCCGCGCGGGGAGGGTGAAACCTCGGGGCCGCAGACTCTGCCGTCGGCGCACGCCGCCAGCCCTCGGGGCGTCCTGCGAGTGCGGCGGCCGTCGCCCCCTTACCTCCTGCGCGGGCGGCTCCTCCGACGGCTGCGGGCGCAGGCGGCGCACGCCCGCGGCTCGGCCGGCCCCGGGCATCTCGGCGGCGGCGCGGCGGGCCGGGGTGCGGGAGCGTCGGGACCGCCGGGACCGCCGCGGCGGACTCTGTCCTCGGGCCCCCGGAGGCCCGCGCTGGGCGCGCTCCGCTCGGCTCTTCCACGTGACCACGGAGGGGGACGGCCCGCGGCGGCCCCGAGGGCGAAGGACCGGGGGTGGCGGGGGGTGGCGGGGCGCGGCGGGCTGTCCAGGCTCCGGCCCCTTCCCCCGCCCGGCCTCCCGGCCGCGCTCCGGAGGCAGGGGCGGGGAACGCGGAGCCGGCGGGGGCGGGAGCGGGCAGCCGAGGGGGGCGCCGGCGACGAGCTCCGGCTGGTGGCGGCGCGGGTTAGAGGCCACCCTGGCATAAGGCCCCAACCGTGTGCCGTGGGCGCACCAGCAAAATAGTTGTTCGGAGAAGTCAAGAAGTGAATATAGAGTCAGTGGCTGCCACTGGCGAGGGCCCAGTAAACGCGGATTCCCTCCCTCCCCCGTCCTCGTGGAGACCCCGGGAAAACTGGGTGTGGACTCAGTGGGGCCTCCCAGGGCAGATACTTTCAGGGAGCGCGCACAGACCCTCCTCCCTTCCCCCAGGGTGCCCCGAGTTCCAGGTTGGCCAGCAACTCAGCTTTGCCAGAGCTGATGAACTTTCCAGAGAAAGAAAAAAAATGCAGATTTTCATGAAACTGGTTTCTGATTTTTTTAAATCGTTGTCATGAATTTATTATGATAGTACATGTAAAATACTTGAGGCCATTCTTGGATGAGCCTTGGCCAGCAGGCAGGTGGCCCTGGACCCAGTACCAACCGACTCCGCTGACACTTTCTCAGAGAAGGAGAAGCCTGGCAGGGCTGGGACTGGCCCTGGTCACCCAGCAGGAAGCCTGGTACCTCCCAGGTGGTTCATCAGGACCCTGTGCTATAGGTATTGATGGCTGCCAAGGTCCAGCTCCAGAACTGAAGCATGCAGAATCATGTCCCCCACCCTGGCCTTGGCAAAAGTTTCCACATCCTAGTCCGTGGGACTGTTACTTTACTCCTCAGAAGAGATTCAGATCACTAATCAGTTGGCCTTGAAATACAGAGATTATTCTGGATTATCTAGGTTGGCCCAATAAAATCACATGAGCCCTTAAAAGCATAAGAGAAAAGCAGAAGAGGAGGTGAGAGATTGGAAGGAAGCCCAGGAAGGGCTCAATGTGCCTGGCCAGGATGCTAATACCTTAAAGATAGAGGGGAACTTCGAGGAACTGAATTCTGCCAACACTCTGAATGAACCTAGAAGCAAATTCTTCCCCCACAACCTCCAGAAAGGAAGACAGCCAGGCCCACTCCTTTATTCAGCCATGTGAGACTCAGGGCATCGTCTCATGTCTATATATTATCTCATATGAGATACTAAAAGGATGTTGCTTTAAGCTCCTAAATTGTGGCAATTTGTTACACCACAGTAGAAAATGAATACAGGACACCAGCTTGCATTTCAATGCAGAGTCCAATTCTGGCCATGAGGCTGGCCTGCAGTGAGAACACGATGTGGCCCCTGTTCCTTCGTGGGCATGCCAGCCACTGGTTGCCACCACCCACCTGCTCTGATTGTCCCCACACAGTTCTAATATCCCATCCCCTGCAAGCCCTTCCTCCACTTCTCCCAGCCTGTGGGTCACTTCCTCTCTGTGGTCCCATGCTCTTCATGAAAACAACCACAAGCTGCCTCAGTTCTTCTATTCTTCTATCCCATCCCACCCCACTAGGCCACAAGCACCTGGCCGAGGAGGGGGCAGAAAACTTTCATCGTTGCATCCCCACCTCCTGGGGATGGTAAGTAGGTGAAATGCCAAAGCAGAATTCACACCAGCTTGTCACCAATGCCCCATGTCTACAGGATGTCTGAAATAGTTCTTAGAATGTTTATTGTGAGGATCACCATAAAACTCTGCATGCTCTTGAGAAAAGACAATTATTCTGTTTCTATCCTAAGTGGTGACTGATGGCATGTAAATGGCATATCTTTTTTGTATAATGTAAATGTATTCATTGTAAAGAGTTGAAACAACTAATCAAAGATAACCACCATTAGCCAGTTTTGGTGACCTTCCTTCTCTACATCTCGCTTTACCTGCATACACTTGAACATGCTTGTGTGCAGCTCTGTGCAAATGAAAAGTACTCCTACCCTGAAGACACTGCTGACCCCCGACCTACTATCCACACCCTGCCGACCCAGGAACCCAGACTCGGTCAGGCCGCCACCCCATCTCCCACTAGAGGATGATCCTGTTTGGTTTAGGCCAATGTACACAGGGTGTTTTCCTGGCAACAGTTATCGGTCTCAGGGAAATATGTGACTCAAGTGAGCTCAGCCTGGCTAAAAAGAAGCTATGGCCGCCAAGGAGAGGCTTCTTTCTCTCTCGTCTCTCCCCTTGTCCTATGAATGTAATATAAAAAACATTCATTCCCAGCAGCCACTGGCAAGCACCTTACAGTCATCCTCTGGTAAGGATGAGGCCACAGGTGGCACGGTAGACAGGTGCAAGCAGCCGGGTCTCTGATGGCCTCATGGAAAGACTAGATTTTGGCACCTTCCTCCCCAGAACCACCTGAACTTTGAACTTAGAATTATGTGAGCTATATTATACAGCCCAGGAGACAGAATGAACTTGGTCTGTATGGCTGATAGGAAAAAAATCTACAAGATGTTAGATGAGGGTGGGGGGAGTACCCTCCATAAATTTTGGTATCTTTTGTATAAGTTTTTAAGGATGCATATACCTATATTTTCTGATAATGAATAAAATATTTCCCTAGAAGCATCCATAAGGAAACTGTCATCAGTGCTGAACTTTTGGGCACACAGCAGGGAGTAGAAACTTGAAGGGAGAGAGGCCTTTTCCTCTTACATTTTCCTACAAGGTTTCATTTGTTCACTATTTCTATTTTACTTTTATGACAACATACAGTAAAATCAACGGGGATGTACAGATAGAGTTTAAATAGCAATTTTGTCTATTTAATGAAAAAAAAAAACATTTCTGTAATGGAAAAAAATTAAAATTCCGGTAGTTGCACCTGAGAAAGCCTGTTCCTGGCAGCATCTCTCCTGGTGGAGAGAATGCACCCCTGCGGGGTAAGAATGAATCAGATTTAGAAAGCACAGCCTTTAGACGCCAGTTCCCTAAAAGCGCACCCCGTAACAGTCTTTTAAGGGTACTGTAAACCTTTCCTGGGGCTGTCATAACAAAATACCACGGACCAGGGGGCTTAAACAACAGAAATTTGCTTTCTCATAGTTCTGGCGTCTAGAAGTCCAAGATCAGGTGTTGGAGGGTGGGTTTCATCTGAGGTCTCTCTCTTTGGCTTGTAGATGGCCGTCTTCTGCCTGTGTCCTCACAATGTTTCCTCTGTGCATGTCAGCATCCAAATTTCTACTTCGTACAAGGACAGCAGTCTTGACTTTGACATATGAATCTGGTTGGGAGGGTGCACAATTAAGCCAATAACAGGCACTGATTACCATCCCCACTTTAGAGCCAAGGAAACAGGCTCAGAGAGGAGAATCAATGTGCCCCAGACCACACAGCTTCAAAGTGGTGGCACTGGGGTCACAGACCCAGAACTACTGGCCCAGAGGCTCAGAATTACCACTCTGCTCTGTATAGGAGTAGCTATTAGGTAGTTTCCATTGAGAAAGTAAAGTAAGTCCATATTTAAACCAAAGGATCTGCCTAATTCTGTTTGCCAGTTATCTCCTAGAATCCCATGAGATTTGGCACAATGTTTTAAACACTGCAGTGCAGTGATCAGGATATAAGGGTCATAGTTGACAGTAGAGGGTGAATCTTCTCAACTCATTGACGTGCCAGTGCGCCTGCAAGGCCCACACTGTCTTTGACCCCTCTCTTCTCCTTCCTCTCATTCCCTCTGTCCCAGCCCCATTGCCCTCCTTTCTGATTCTCAAACATTCCACAAGGGCTTAGCTCCAAACCACTCCCTGAACCTGGGTTATTCACTCCCCAGCACCCACCTGCCCAACTCCCCATCCATCCTTCTAGTGTTGTTCAGATCCCACTTTCTCAGGGAAATGGGCCCTGACCATCTTACTTAATTCTTCAATCCACTCCTGCCCTCCTGCTGCCCTCCTTTCCTGATCTTTTACTTTCCTGCATTGCCCTTATCACCTCTGCCATGCCATATTATTTTTAATCTCTTATGTTTCTTATTTAGTGTCTGTTTATGCTTGATAGAATTTAATCTCCATAAGGATGGAAATCTTTATTTTGTCCACAAATATTTCCCAAGCTGCTGCAACAGTGTCTAGAAAATAGAAGGTTTTCAATAGGTATTAGTTGAGTGAGAATTTTAGAAGTGGTGAGAAATGGTTTCAATCAATCCCTTGCAATTAACCACAGAAAAGAGGGTGTATGAGGCTGTTCTGTGCCTCAGGTTCCAAAAGGACACTATTTCTCAAGGCTTCCCTCCTCCCCTCCTTTAGGAAGCCCAGAGCCCCATTTTGTATTTTGCCTGTGCCCTGATGGGTAGATGATCACTGGTTTATTCTCCCTCACACAGAAGGGCCGTTGCCAGAGCTCCAGTCTAACCTAGCTATGTATCCTTGGAACCATGAGAGATTCCAAAAATAAGTCTGCAGCCTAAAATGCTGGTTTGTTAAAAATCGAAAAGTTTATAAATGGAGGCCCAGTACTAGAAGAGAAAAAAACCTATAGGGACAGAAATCTAATCAGTGTTTCCCAGGAACACTGGAAGGAAGGGATTTCGCTGCAAAGGGATCATAAACTTTCGGGGTGTTGGAAATATTTATATCTTGATTGTGCTGGCTCATACATCGGTCACATCTTGTTGAATTATAAAAAGGGTAAATTTTACTGTGTGTCAAGTAGGCTTCACTAAATTTGACCTACAAAGATAATATGGAGGTGGGGCAATCGTGTAAGAACAAGATGTAACAGGACTGGCCATGAGTTGTTGAGGATGAGTGATGAGTACACCTACCTGTTTCTGTATATACTTGAAATTTTCCATATTGAAAATTTTAAAATAAAACGCATCTAACAAATACATGCAAGCAACAGAAAGCAATAAAACTGTACTGAAAAAAATCAAAGAGGATTGATTTTCAATAAGGGTATCAAGACCAGTAGGTGGGGGAAAGACCGCTCACTTTAACAAATGGTGCTGGAACAAGTGAATATCTGCATGTAAAAGAATGAAAGTGGGCCTGGCTGCTCAGTTCGGTTAAGCATCTCACTCTTGATTTCAGCTCAGGTCATCATCCCAGGGTCTTGGGATTGAGCCCCGTGTTGGGCTCCGTGCTGAGTGTAGAGCCTGCTTGAGGTTCTCTGTCTCTCCCTCTGCCCTTCTCCCCTGCTTGCATATGTGCTGGTTCTCCCTCTCTCTCTCTCTCTCTCCTCTCTCTCTCTCTCTCTCTCTCTCCTCTCAAATAAATAAAACAAAATAAAAATAAAATAAAATAATGAAAGTGGACACTTAACTCACTCCACATATAAATATTACTCAAAATGAATCCAAGACTTACATTAAAAAGCTAAAACTATAAAATTTTTAGAAGAAAGACACAGGGGCAAATCTTTATGACCTTGGATTTGGCAATGGGTCCTTTAATATGGCACCAAAAGCACAAACAACCAAAGAAAAAATAGATAAATAAAAATAGATAAGTAAGACTTCATCAAAATGCAAAACTTTTGTGCATGAAAGAGCATTATTCACTGAGTGAAAAGGCAACCATAGAATGGAAGCAAATACTGTATCTGAAATCACATACAGGAATCCTCTGCTTTTTGAATGTTATCAGGCCACTTAGCTTTTTTTTTTTTAACATTTATTCATTTTTGACAGACAGAGTGTGAGATGGGGAGACACAGAGGGGGAGGGAGACGGAGACACAGAATTTGAAGCAGGCTCTGAGCTCTGAGCTGTCAGCACAGAGCCCGCACGGGGCTCGAACCCACAAACTGTGAGATCACCACCTGAGCTGAAATCAGCGGCTTAACCATCTGAGCCATCCAGGCCCCCCCAGGCCAGTTAGGCTTTTTGAAAGACCTACATTAGTACCTGTTTTTCACTAACCAAAGAGGATTTCATTTTATGAAAAAGATGAAAAGCAAAATTAGCATTCAGCATTGGTTTGCAATGAGCTGTTGTAGAGGCAGTACGTAGCCCAAGCAGCGAGGGTGTCCCTCCCAAACTCCTTCCCTAGGAACTGCACTCAGCGTCTCAGCGTCCGGCCACCATAGTTTATGAACTCTTTCTTTGAACATAAGTGCTTTATCCCAACTTACTTTGTACATCCATTAGCAAGATGTGTCCTAAAGTATCTGAAAAGCCTGAGAGATTATTTTTGGGCCCAAGAACACTCAAACTTTTTCCATATAAGTTGACTTTTAAACAACATGGGTATGAACTGTGTGGGCCCACTTATACACAGATTTTGGGGGGATAAATACAGCATGGTACTGTAAATGTATTTTCTCTTATGACTTTTCGTAATAATATTTGTTTCTAGCTCACTTTATTATAAGAATATAGCATATAATACATATAACATGCAAAATATGTGTTAATCAACTGTTTATGTTATCGCTAAGACTTCCAGTCAACAATAGGCCTCTTAGTACTTATGTTTTCAGGGAGTCAAAAGTTATACGTGGATTTTGACTACATGGGGGGTTGACGCTCCTCACTCCCATGTTGCTCAAGGGTCAACTATAAATTAATAGTAACCGCTTCTTCACTTTACGCCATTTCAGATTTCATAGGGAATATTCTGGTTGGGGTAGTGGGGAAAATCTGTATCTGATAAGGGTCTAGTATTCAAAACATACAGAGAACTCTTACAACTCATCAATAAAAAAAAACAAACAAACAGGAACCCCATTTTTTCAAATGCTTTGAAAAAGGACTTTTTTCCAAAGAAGGTAAAGAAATGGACACAACACTTGAAAATATTCAACATTATTCATCACTAGGAAAATGCAAAATCAAAATCACTATGATATACCACTTCACATTCAGGAGGATATCCATAACAAAACAAAAAAGTAGAACAAAGTTGGAGGACTCACATTTCCTGATTTTTAAACTTACTACAAAGCTACATTAATCAGCGTGGTACTGGCATAAGGACAGACAGATCAAAGGAATAGAATACAAAGTCTGAAACAGAGTCTTGCATATATGATCAATTGATTTTCAACAAGGGTCAAGACCATTCAACGAGAGATGACAGTCTTCTCAACAAATGGATATCCACATGCAAAGAATGAAGTTGGATCCTTACATCATACCATATATAAAAATTAATGTGCGCCTGGGTAGCTCAGTCGGTTAAACATCTGACTTTGGATCACGTCATGACCTCAAGGGTTGTGGGTTCAAGCCCCGTGTCAGGCTCTGTGCTGACAGCTCTGTGTCTCCCTCTCTCTCTGCTCCTCCCCCACTCACTTCTGTCTCTCTTTCTCTCAAAAATAAACATTACAAAAAAATTTTAAAAATAAATAAATAAAAATTAGCACAAATGGATCAAAAACCTAAATGTAGGAGATAAAACTATAAAATTTTTAGAGAAAACAATAGGGAACATCTTTATGACATTGGATTTGCAATGATTTCGTGGATAGGACACCAAAAGCTCAGGCAACAACAAAAATAGGTAAATTGGACAAAATGTAAAACTTTTGTGCCTCAAAGGATATTAAGATTGTAAAAAGACAACCCCCAGGATAGGAGAAGATATATGCAAAGTGTATATTGATAAGGGATTAATATCCAAAATATAAAGAGCTATTAAATTCAACAACAAAACAACAAAAAACAACCAATAAAATGGGCAAAAAAACAACCTTGAATAGACTTCTCTTCAAAGAAGATATACAAATGGCCAATAAGCACATGCAAGTATGTTAAACATCATTAATAGGGAAATGCAAATTAAAACCACAATGATACTAACCTCATACCCATGAGGATGGCTATTATAAAAGAAAAAGAGAAAAAGGAAAGAAAGAAAGAAAGAAAGAAAGAAAGAAAGAAGGAAGAAGAAGAAAGAAAGAAAGAAAGAAGAAGAAAGAAAGAAAAGAAAGAAGAAAGAGAAAGAAAGAAAGAAAGAAAAGAAAGAAAGAAAGAAGAGAAAGAAAGAAAAGAAAGAAAGAAGAAGAAAGAAAGAAGAAAGATAGAGAGGAAAACAAGTCTTGGGAAGGATGTGGAGAAATTAGAATAATGGTGTATTGCTAGTGGGAATGTAAAATGGGCAACCTCTGTGGAAAACATGGTGGGGGTTTCCTCAAAAAGCTAAACATAGAATGACCATATGATCCAGCAATTCCACTTCTAGGTATATGTCCAAAAGATCTGAAAGCAGGACTCTTAACATATACCTGGATACCAATGTTCACAACAGTAGTATTCATAACAGCCAAAAGGTAGAATGAACAAACCAAATGTGGTATTTACATATACTATAGAATATTATTTAGTTGTAAAAAGGAATTAAATTCTGAAACATGCCACAATGTGGATAAACTGTAAAAATGTCATGTTAAATGAAATAAGCCAGAGACAAAAGGATAAATACTGTATGATTCCACTTATATGAGGTACCTAGAATAGGTACATTCATAGAGATAGAAAGTGTAATAGGCGCTACTAGTTGTTGGAGTAAGGGAGAAGGGAGAGTGATTCAACGGGACAGAGTTTCTATTTGGGATGATGAAAAAGATCTGGAAATGGATAGAATGGCTACACAACATTGCGAATGTACTCACTGCCACTTAAAAATGGTCAAAATGGTAAATTGAATGTTATGTACATTTGCCACAATAAAAAATTTCAAGAATATTACCTACACTACAGTTCAGTCTTTGTGCTGTAAAATTCTATGGCGCCTTGACAAATACTTAAATTTCTTGTATCCATCATTACCGTATCATATGGAACAACTCCATCACCCTAAAAAATCCCTGTACTTTATCACCACCCAGAATCCACTGTGCTTCACCTACTCAACACTTCTCCCACCCCCAAACTTATGGTAACCACTGATCTCTTACCGTCTCTATAGTTTTCCCTTTCCCAGAATGCTATGTAGCTAGAATCATGCAGCATGTGGCCTTTCAGAGCAGCGTCTTGCACTTAGCAATACACATTTAAGGGTCAATCCGTGTCTTTTCATGGCTTGACAGCTCATTTCTTTTTATTGTTAAATGATATTCCATTGTATGGGTGGAGCACAGCTTGCATATCCTTTCACTTATTAATAACATGTCAGTTGCTTCCAAGTTTTGGCAGTAATGAATGAGGCTGCTGTAAACATTCATGGGCAGTTTCACGTGGACATAGTTTTCAAATCAGTTGGGTTTCTCTTTCATTTTTTTACTCTTAAGTTAACATATAAAATTAACTTTAAAAAGTCTGTAATTTTATAAGTTTTAACACACATACAGATTTGAGTACCACCACTACCACTGGGATACAGAAAGTTCCATGACCCTAAAAAACTCCCTTGTGCTACCTCTTTGTGTAAAGGTCAAGCCCTTCTCCTTCCTGAACCCTCAGCAACCACTGATATGTTCTCCTATAGTTTTGGCCTTTTCCAGACTGTCATATACATAAAATCATATAGCTTTGAGTCTGGTTTCTTTCACATAGCCCAATGCTTTAGAGATGCATCCCTGTTGCTGCGTGCATCAAGAGTAATTCCTTTTACTGTTGGGTGTTGTTGGATCGTACGGATGCCCCATAGTTTATTCATCCATTCACCCATGAGGAGGACATGTGGGTCTTTTCCAATTTGGACTACTATGAATAAAGGTGCTAAAACATTATGCACAGATTTGGGGTAAATATAAATTTTCATTTCTCTAGGCAAATATCTAGGAATGGAATTGCTGGTCACCTGGTCAGTGACTTCACAAAAGATTGATAAACTGTTCTCAGAGTCACTGTACCATTTTACATTCCCACTGGCAATGATGTATAAGTTTCCCATTCTCAGAGTCCCCGCCAACATGCTTGGTGTTGTCATTTGAAAAATGTCTTAGCTGTTCTAACAGGTGTGCAGTGTTATCGTGGTTTTAACTTTGCATGTCCCTAATGACATTGCACATTATTTCATGCACCTGTCTCCTGTACATCCTCTCTGGTAAAGTGCCTGTTAAAATCCTTCCCAATCTTTTATGTCTGTTGGTTTTCTAGTGTTGAGTTTTGAGAGTTCTTTATGTATTCTGCATATCGTTTTCATTGGATATGTGATTTTTAAATATTTTCCCCAGTCTTTGGCTTGTGTTTTCATTGTCTTAACAGTATCTTTGGCAGAGCAGAGTTGTGTAATTTTGATCAAGTTCCATTAATAATTGTGCTTTTGGTATCATAATAAGAATTCTTGGCCTAACCCAAGTTCATAAAGATTCTGTTATGTTTTCTTCCAAAAGTTGATAGTCTTATGGTTTATATTTAGACCTATGATACACCTTGAATTAATTTTATATACAGTGTGAGTTGAGGTTCAAGGTTCTTATTCTACTTATGGATGTCCAGTTATCCAGCACCATTTGTTGAAGACTATCCTATACCTATTGAACTGCCCTCCAATCCTGGTCAAAAATCAATTCACCGTATTTATGTGGGTTTATTTCTGGAATTTATTCTGTTCTATGTTGGCATCTTCTAAAAGTTGAAGCAGAGAAAGATCTTACGCCAACTGTACCTGTGAGCAAAAGGTTAACAAAAATCCTCTGTACAGTCAAAACTGACCTTGGGTTAACTTTCTAGAAACCTCACAGAGCTGGAGCGTCTACACTCTTTGAGGTAAAAATGAGCCCAGATTGGTAAAGTGCCTCTGGATTACAAGGACCATGAATGGTGTGCAAGTGCCTGGCAGGGGGCGGTGGTTCTGGGCTTCCCTGAGTGTCGTGACATGTGACCGGGACTTGTGGCCCTGGAGGTTCCGCCTGCAGAACGACGTGCAGGATACTTGCTCCTAGTTGGGACGTGAGCTTGGCTCTGACACCCACCTTTGTGATCTCATTCTCTCACATTTAATCTTCCACTAGGACTGCTCTGTGCACAGCTGCGAGACTACTGCTGAAGAAACACACCTGACTGCCAGGTCCGGACCTCTATCCTTCTCAGTGAACCCAGCGCCACGCGTGGGCTATTCCAGGTACTGAATAGGATTGCCTCGTGAAACCTAAGACCAGCCGCTGGTGGGCATTACAGTAACCAACTAATTCTGCCTTGTACCAGTTCATGTAATACATCTACTTCACTGTTAAAATACCTAGTGGTCGAGAATATAGATTTGTTTGAGATCTGCGTGCAATTAGAAAAATAGTTATACCTTACTTCCTAATAATGCCTAACCTAAACACCATCCTCTCCTCACTGTAATAGATTTGTACTTGTCTTTGTTCAGTGTCTCAAGGGAGTAAAATAGTCAACATTATTTGCTGTCACCCAGGAAAATTAATAATTCACTTGGACCCAGGAATTCACTGATGCCTCATCACAGTTAAACCAAGACTCAAAGGAGATGCTATTCCCTAGGTGATCGCTCTGACCCTATATGTAAATGAGCTCTTTTGAGATCCCCTGATGTGATGACTCTAAGACTCACTTTAAGTATCTGCCCACTGACGTGCCAAGACATATCAGCTGACGGAAGGACAGTATCTAAGAAAAGATTGCAAATTCATCAAAATTACCCACAACCAACCACCAGAAGACAGTAAGAAGGATCTCTGAGACTAACTGGGTATCGTGTGCAATGCGTACCAAACTTTTCTGAAATAGCAAGGACTTGATACCATTTGCCTAAATCAAACCCTTTGGAATCTCCTTCATGGAATGGAAAAAGCAGAGATGGAAAAGACTTGCTATGGTCTCACAACTTGCATCTACAATCACCTGAACTGCATCTCCCAGATTACCATAAAGCTTTCTTTTCATATATACATGAAAGGAAAGGTGAGCTGACATCTAAAGCTGTTAACACACAGAGCATATCAAAGATCCATGGCCTATTATTAACCTGTCTTTTGACCCAGTAGTTAAGGCATATCCTGTTTGTCTCAGAGCAAATTCAGCCTTAGCTAACCCAACAGACACATCTCCAGATCTTATACTGGAACTATAAAATCTGATGGTACCACGTGCAGGGCAGTGCTTACTTCTAACTGAGATCATCTATTATTTTCTGCTATTTAATTAACTAATTATGAAATACCGTTACCTTTTCCTCCTCAAATGCTATTCTTTGTTGTAACACTCTAAAGTAGCAATTTATTATTTTTCCTGGAGGTATAAATAGTATTTTGTAAATAGCCTCCTAGGGATTGTGATCCTGCCTATAAAATTTGGCCAACTTGAGGTGACCATCAACAATTAGAACCTCGCTTTGGCTGACACAATTAATGAGTCCAGCCCTTAGAGCTCAAGTAGTTAGTTATGGATAATAGAATGACCTTGGAGTTCGCACTATTACTAATACTCCATCTTTACCTAGATTTTGTTCCAGAGGTGGGATGGAACAATCCATCACCTAACTTAAGGAAAAAGGCAACCTGGCTACTCAAGGTAGACTCAGGAAGTTGTTGGATTTGTCTTTAGGCCTGAGAAATACTGGGTCATGGTTTCTATGTGCTTTCCAGTCCCATCTCATAATATTCTTAATTATTCTTGTTTGTCTCATAGTTGTTCAATGTCTGTTGTCCAGAATCGCAAATGCACATCAATCAAAGACAAAACGAGATGAAAACATGTTGATTGATACTCAACTGATCATCAGACTTCTGGAAATGAAACCTCATCTTCAAGAAGAATCAATAACACTGGTAGAACTCTGCCTAATTCCTAGGGTATTTCCTGCGATTCTACCGGATGGAAGATTAAAAAGAGAGACTGAGGGGAAAAAAATTGCTATCCTCCTACAAAAAAATTATCTGACCACAACAATGAATAACTACTATAACCGGCTTTAAATTCATCCTGATCAACCCATAACAACTTCATCCCAGCAGTTACACTTCTGAAAAAACAGCCAATTGGCAAGAGCCTCCTTTCAATGGAAAAACATCTGCAAGTTAGCCAGTCATCAATGAATCACTTGCTTGCACAGTTAAAAGTTAAAAAAAAAATCCTTAAACATTACTGCTCTTGAAAATCCACCAATCCCTGAACTCTGTGTGTCCCAAGAAAAAAAGGAGGCATAAGACTATTTGAAGAAAAAATGGCCAAAAATTTTCTAAATTTGGTGAAAACTATTAATCCCACAGATTCAAGAGACTCAACACATTCCAAACAGAATAAACTTTTTAAAACTATACAAAATACATCATAACTGAATTGCTAAAACTTCTTGATAGTCTTAAAATCAGCCAGAGGGGAAAAAAGACTCATTATATACAGGTAAAGACTTTGTTTCCAAAATTAAGCAAGCCAGAAGGCAATGGAACATCTTTTTTTCTTCTTTTTCTTTTCTTTTTTTCTTTTCTTTCTTTTTTTTTTTTTTTTTTTTTTTTTTTTTTGAGTGAGTGCACGTGTGTGCAAGCAGGACCAGGCAAAGGGAGAGGGTGAGAGAGAATTTCAGCAGGCTCCACGCTCACAGCAGAGCCCAATGTGAGGCTTGATCTCACGACTGTGAGATCATGACCTGAGCCGAAATCAAGAAAGAGTCTGAGGCTCAACCGACTGAGTCACCCACCCAGGTGCCCCATTCATTTTGTTTTTCATTTTTTTTTTTTAATGAAGTTGACACGCAATGTTACATTAGCTTCAGGTATACAACATAGTGAGTTGACTAGTGTATTTGTTATGCTGTGCTCCCCACAAGCATGGCTACCAATGGTCCCCATACAATGCTATTACAGTACCGACAATGGAACATCTCTAAAGTACTGCAAGAAAAAAGTGTCAACCTCAAGTATGCCTAACATCCACTCCTATACACTATACTGCCACTGTCTCTTGTCTACACTACTGGAATAGTTTCCTAACCAGTTTCCCTACGTCCATCCATGGCACTTTCCAATCCATTCTCCAACAGAAATCAGATTACTTTTATTAATATGCAAACAGAGCCCTGTAACTCCCCTGCTCACAAAAATGGTGGCCTACTTCCCTCTGAATAAAGTCCAAAGCCCTTGACATGGCCTGCAAGCCCTATCTACTTTTCCTACCTCTCTTCCGCTCCTGCCCCTCCAGTTCCCACTGAGTCAGCTTTTTGCAGCCTCAAACATTCACGAGTGCATCCTCCTGGTCAAGAGAAGAACTCTCCCTCCCATTCCTACTTGTGTGTCTCACGTCAGGTCCTAACTGCAAAGCCCATAGGAAACCTTTCTTGACAACTCCCATCCTCCCAAACCCAGTTAGGCTCTAATGTGTTCCCGCAAGCATGGTGCACAGTACTTCTTCATCTAAGCACTCGTCAGTGTTTGTAAGGCTATATTTATTGTGTGAAGATTTGATTGTTGTCATTCTTCCTCCTAGACAGTAGGTCCTTGACATTGGCTCAGCATGGAATATGTAGCAATAAATATCTGGCATATGGTATGCACTGAGCAAATACTTAGTGGAATGAGTGAATTATAGATGACCATTTTACCTCAGAATTATGAGGAGATAGGCTGGTGTCTTCTTTACAGAAGAAGAATACAGAAGGGCTTTCCTGTTCTTTCTGAAAGGATTGTGGGAGACCATTCTACTGTGCACGTCTCCAGAATTAGAAACCACCGAGGCAGACTTGAAGAAGCGCATTATAGCTCCTGAAAAGACAAGGATCAAGGCTCAGCCTTTGCCGTGGCATCGCTTTCATTCTTGCTTACACACCAGGGAGGAAATGATTCACACTTGACAATCACACAATCAGGTGTATTTACTTTGCATGCCTACCTCCCCTAAGTCCCAGGCTCTTAGAATGTATACCGGTGGAGGCAGGAAGAATTTTTCTTCCCACTTCCCAAAACTCAAGGGAAGAGAATGGGACACAAAGGATCCGGCAGTTAAAACTGACACACGGGGTTGGGGCGCATGAGTGGCTTAGTGGGTTAAGCATCTGACTTCAGCTCAGGTCATGATCTTGCGGTTTGTGAGTTCAAGCCCCACATCAGGCTCTGTGCTGACATCTCAGAGCCTGGAGCCTGCTTCAGATTCTGTGTCCCCCTTTCTCTCTGCCCCTTCCCCCACTCACCCTCTGTCTCAAAAATAAATAATAAAAAAAATTTTTTTAATTAAAAAAAAAAGTTTAAACTGACACAGAGGGCTGTGTGTTTGTGGCTCAGGGGAACAGGCCCAGCCTGAGTTCTACGGGCCCAGAACTCAAGGACCTACTGATATGAATGCGCCATGTTAATCATGGCAAAGTTCCACCCTTTATGGAGGCTTTAGGGTATAAAATGACTGCTTTGTTGCATAGGGTCCTAGAGTTGCAGAGGAAATCAATTCCATTTATATACTTTAAATAAATTTATAAGCAACAAAGGTCTAATACTGTAAATGACAAAATCTTTTCCCTTGCCAAGCATTTCAAACAGCAAACTCAACAATGGCAGTTAATGTATCATTCAAAAGACACTCACACATGGGTACCTGGGTGGTTCAGTCGGTTAAGTGTCTGACTCTTGATTTCAGCTCAGGTCATGATCTCACAGTTGTGAGATCGAACCTTGCATCAGACTCTGTGCTGACAGTGTGGAGCCTGCCTCAGATTCTTCCCCACTCCTCTGCTTGTGTCCGCTCTTAAACAAACAAACAAACAAATAAATAATAAACAAACTTTTAAAAAAAGTCATGTAATCAATTAACTCATTACACTTGACTATTCCACCTGTGAATCCAAATGTAATCATCACCTCAAAGCTGGCTGACCATAATCAAGTCTACAAAAATGCCCCATTGAAATAATGCACCCTGGGGGAAAAATACAGTCTCAAGCCAGGGACACACTGACTCTTTAAGAGGGATTTAAAGCCTTACACCCCTGCCTTCTTCCCAGCAGTTCTATTCTCCCGTCTGGCCAGAGTTTCCTCCTGCAAAATTAAGGGCATTTCTATGGTCTCTCCCAGCTCTATCCACCTAAGGTTTTCCCATATTCAAGGCCTGCTGTAGCATACATGTGCACATGATCTGGTTTATTTTTAGCCCACAGGCCACTTAGGGATGAGGTAAGAATTCCAAGCGAGGTTCAAATTTGCAATAATACCAGTGGCCCAAGTACACAACTTCAGGCTGCCAAAACTTGGTTTAAAAATATCTTAGAGCTACTGAATCACACCAAACTATTTTACAATGAGAAAACTGCGATCCAGAGAAATCTCATTTCTCCTGATTTTCCTACTCATCTTTCAAGATTCAGTTCAGCCACACACCCATAAGACTCCCCTGACCACTCCCTGCTGTCATCCACTTCAAATATTTACTGACTGTTAGGTGCCAGCCCCTACTGCAGGCACTTGAGATCCACCAGTATACAACTGAGACAAAAATCCTTCCCCTTGAATAGCTTACACTGTAGATGGAGACAGGCAGTAAACAATAAGTATAATAAATACAAATGGATACTATAAATCCTACAGTAGGTGGAAGGCTATAAATACTGTGGAGGTGGAGAATAGAGTGGGGAAAAGGAGATCGGGAGGGTCGGGGCGGTGGGGGGGGGGTTGGATTGTGATTTTTAGTCACGTAGGCCTTGTTGAGAAGGTGGCAGTTGACAAGAACCTAAAAGGGGTGAGGAAGTTAGTTATGCAGGCATCTGGGAGAAGAGCGTGTCAGGCAGGGGGACTGCCCATGCGAATATTCTTGGGTAGGAGTATGCCGGGGCGAGCACAAGAAACAATGAGCACACGGGTGATGGGGAAGGGATGGGGAGCAAATGATCATGCAGAGAGCTCTGGGGACCACTGCCAGGGCTTTGGCCACTGCACGGTTTGAGCAGAAGAGGGAGATGATCCGACTTCTGATCTCCAAGGTTCACTCTGGCTGTTTCACTGAGAATAGAATGTGGTGGAAAGCAACAGAAGCACAGAAACCTGATGAGGGCTATTGCAGTAACTTAGGTAGGAGATGACGGCAGCTTGAAACAATTGGTAGCAGTGAAGGGAGACGTAGTGAGAAGTGGTTGAATTCTGCCCATATTTTGAAAATATGACCAACAGAACTGGTTGACAGATTGGATGGACTATAAAGTGAAAGAGTCTTTCTGAAGGTTTTCTTTTTTTAAGTCTCAGCTACATACTTACTAAATATTCCAATTCATCATAACGTGTCTTAATTTTTTCCCCATCTTTCACCCTGCACTAAGCTGTCTGAGGGAAGTCGTGCTGTAGCCACTTCCACATTCCCAATGCCTCCTGCAGCATTCCATACATATTTGCCAAATAAATGAACATTAAGCATGGCAGATGTGAGTTCACATTGGACCCAATACTGTCTTTAACATCTCTCTGCCAAGATGTGTTCTGCCTCAGGTATGAAAGTCCACTTGCTGGCTATCAATGGAGACGTGAGGTCAGTCCGGCCCCAATCTAACGAGTTCAGGCTCCACGGGCTGGTCTCCCTTTCCTGACCGCATTAGTTTTCTATTGCTATGTAACAAATTGCCACAAACCTAGCGACTTAAAACAACACACATTTATAATATCAACTTTCCATGGGTTAGGAGCCCAGCCACATGGGTCCTCTGTTGGGTTCTCGAAAAGTCTACAATCAAGATGTCAGCCAGGGTGTGTTCTTACTTTGGGGGTGGAACCGGGGAAGATCCTGCTTCCAAGCTTATTCATGTTGACAGGGCAGTTAATTTCCTTGGGCTGTACAACTGAAGGCTCCATCTTTTTGCCAGCTGGGGGCTGGGGGGATCCTGATGTTCCTAGAGGCCACCTGCAGTCCTTTGCTATATGAGCTTCTTCAACATGTTCACATTCATCATCAAGCTGGTAAGGAGAGTCATCGGTCTGTTAAAAAGAAGTGTTACACACCATAAAGGAATCCCAGGAGTGACATCCCAGCACCTTTGCTTTATTCTGTTAGGTAGAAGCAAGTCACAGGTCCCACACTTGAGAAGAAATTACACAAAGGCATTGGGGGTCACCTTAGGGTCTGTCCACCAGAATGACTTCTATCGTTAGAATTTTTTCACCATGCCAGCAATTCTGACCCACTACTAGCTCTGGCGTAGCAGGGCCCTCTAGAACTCGCTGTCCAATACACATGTGACTAGTGTGACAGAAGAAGTCCACTTTGAACTTCTTTAAAAATTTAATGAATTTAGGGGCCTCTGGGTGGTTCAGTCAGTTAAGCATCCGACTTCGGCTCAGGTCATGATCTCATAGTTTATGGGTTTGAGCTCCACTATGGGCTCTGTGCTAAAAGCTCAGAGCCTGGAGCCTGCTTCAGATTCTATGTCTCTCTCTCTCTATCCTTGCCCAGCTTGTGCTCACTCTCTCTCAAAAATAAATAAACATTTTTTTTAAATTTTTAATTAAATTTAAAAATGATACTCAACTCAGTTATTGGAGAAATTTTTATGTGTCTTTGGAACAACCTGAGTATATATATCTTTTTCAACTAACTTTTATGAAATCTGGATACTGACCAAGTATTTCCCCTGAAACTTTAGCGTTCAAATTGAGATGCGCTGTTAATTACAACATCTACATCAAATTTCAAAGACTGAGTACAAAAAATATCTCATTAATAATTTTTATGTTGATTACAGGTTGAAATGATAACATCCTGTATATATTGGGCTAAACAAATCATACTATTAAAATAATTTTCATCTCTTTCTTTTTCTTTTTTCTTTTTTAATGCGTTACCAGTTAATTGAGAGTTACATATGCGGCTCGCATTCCCCCGCCTAGAGAAAACAAAGAGGTGTTGGGCTTACAGTAAATTTGGAAAGACACACCATCAAAGTTAGCTAATAAGGCAAGACAATATGTGACTTATCTGACTAACGCCAAACAGTAACTACTGTAGAGGGCCCGAGGAGGGAAGAAGGGGACACCCACAGGCCGGCCAAACTGGAGAAGGCGAGCCAGAAGTCGTGAGTTTTGAGCGAAGGCGCCGCAGGGCGCGCTGCGCACGCCCCACCCTGCGCTCCGCCCGTTTGACCCCGCCGCCGCGCCGTAGGTCAGGCTGCACGCCGCCGGCTGCCATGGCGAACGTGTCCGAGCGGACGCTGCAGCTGTCTGTGCTGGTGGCCTTCGCGTCTGGAGTGCTCGTGGGCTGGCAGGCGAACCGGCTGCGGAGGCGCTACCTGGACTGGAAGAAGCGGAGGCTGCAGGACAAGCTGGCGGTGACTCAGAAGAAGCTGGACTTGGCCTGAGACCCCGCGCGCGCCCGCGCGCCCACCTCGCCTTGCGCTGGCGGGGCCTCCGGCGGGGCTCCGACACGTGACCCACGGTCTCCGTACACACTCTGCAGCGCCTTGCTCTTGATGGAGTCGGTGAGCGGTACTGACGGTACGGAGACTAAGCGGAGATGTAGGGGACGGGCGGATATCGTGGGGCAGGAGCGCCTGTGGATACCTTATAGGAGGTGACTCTTTCCCACAGACACCAGAGGGAGGAGGTTTTCTTTTCCCCAGAAAAACGTACACCGTGGTGTCGTAGTTCAGTTCACTGCGTGCCTTTAGTGGGCATGCCTTACCACGTGCAGTATCGTTGCACCTTGACATTAAACTTCTGGAAAGTAAGATACTGGAAAGAAGGAAAGGAAAAAAGAAAACGGATCGTGGGGGTATGCCGGCCACCTCCTTTCCCCCATGTCATTCTTTTCGATAGTATCCTTGGTAGATCTTGGTATATCTTTGCATTCATGTTTTGTAATCTCCAGTCTGAATTTGGTTCTTCGCAGCCTGGTAAAGTGGAAAGAGCACTGGCCTGGAAGTTAGGAGCTTTGCATCTAGTGGTAGCTTTTTCATCAAGCTATGCAAATTTTCTTACCTGTAACATCAGATCTCATAGTTCATAGTTTAACTCCACAAGACAATTTTAAGTTAACGATTATATATTTCTAATTGTTTTTCTCTTCTGTTTCCAGCAGTTTGTCGAAGATGGATACAGAACACTGGACAGATCTAATTTCTCCTTGCACTTTATGAGTCAATTTTTTTTCAAAATAAAAAAATTCTTAAACCTCTTTGAATCTTTTATCACAAGGAAAAGGAGTATCTTGCCTGGCAAGCAGTTCACTGCATCAAAAGATCGGGATTCTCAAAACTCATCTGTTAGTGTTTTGAGCAGATAATCTTTTTTAAGGAATATATGGCAATTCCTTGGTACAACTGCAAAGGAGAGTTGGCCCAGGGACCATTAGGAGTCCTTTTGCCCAACTTTGTGCAGTAAAGCAAGGGACTGTGTAAACATAACCGAGTTAAGGATGATGTATGTAAGACTTTTGCACTTATGAGAGTGACAACATACTCCAATTTTTATTGGTAAACACTTCATTTATGTGTTACTATGTTATATACATTAAAGGAAAACCCCTCTTGACTAGAGCTTAGTGATAAATTCCAACTGTTATCTAAAAATCAAGAGTGACTAAGGCCTTGTCTATTTTTAATTTGCAAGAGGTGTTTTCTATAACACTGTCCTTGCTCATTCTTACAAAGATTAATTTTGTGTCTCAGCACATTAACATAAGAAAATTCAAACAAGTTTCCACACAAAGCTTTTATTTTTTATTTTTTTGTTCCATTTTACTGGAGCCATCATGCTTTATTACTTCCAACTCTTATTTTCCTTCTGTGAACACAAAGACTAAAATGTTGGTTCTTAGAGCTTATCCCATCTGGCCTGCAGTTTGCTTCTCAACCACATAGAAGATAGAGGCCATTAGGCTAGAATTCCCTCATTGTTCTTCCTCTCAATAGCTCTGTTGAAGGGCAGTGGTTTTCAAAAGGGCTGCACAATATAATCATCTAGAGAACCTTAAAAATCAGCATGCCACAGATTTCCATTTATGTAGTTTGGGGTATGCCTGAGCGTTAGGATTTTTAAAGCTCGCCAAGTGATTGTGATGCCCAGCAGTGGTTCAAAACCACTGGTTTGGAGGCTTTATCTCATTGGCTTTTCCTTTCTCACAAGAGAAGATGCACACATCCCTTCCAAGGCTGACTTCTCTTTGGCCTCCGTTGAATTCTGCATCTCTCAGCCCCCTTCCTTGTTCTCTAGGACACAGTGTATTTCTAGCATCTGCAGTCTCTCCCTGCTTTCCAAATTCTTTTTACAAACCCGCACAGATCTGACTTTGGAAAAAAAATCTTTGGTTGGCCCCATCATTTGCTAATTAGAAAAAATGGCCCACTAGCACTTCCTAAATGCTTTGCCCATTAAACTCCTGGAGTCTTGGGGGCCTGGGTGGCTCAGTCGGTTAAGCGTCCGACTTCAACTCAGGTCACGATCTCGCGGTCCATGAGTTTGAGGCCCGCGTCGGGCTCTGGGCTGATGGCCCAGCCTGGAGCCTGCTTCCGATTCTGTGTCTCCCTCTCTCTCTCTGCCCCTCCCCGTTCATGCTCTGTCTCTCTCTGTCTCAAAAATAAATAAACGTTAAAAAAAAACTCCTGGAGTCTGCCCTCTGCATGCTCCAGAGCCATTGTTATCAAATGGCCATTTATGAATTTTTAATTTTCACCTCCAGAGTATTTGATAATGCCAGTTTCTCCCTGGAAATTATTCTTGCCATACTGCCCTAATAACATAAAATTACCCACGTTTCCAAACTTCTACTACTGCTTCCTTTTCCAAGTTCCTGAAACTTCAATCCTTGGGCCTCTGCTCTATCCTTTCCCTTTGATCACCAAGCCAGTCCCCAGGCTTAATGGACACATCCAAGCAGAACCCTCTCTAAGGTATTTCTATCCTACCTGATCCTTTTATTTCCAGCTTCACCCTTTCAAGTGTCTAGTGGGTAAATTTCACTGGTAATCTTACTCGAGAACTCAAATCCCATGTGTACAGTTCACTTGGCAGGGAATTCTGCACGCCAGGTGGCACTTCCATGACAATCTTTGGTAGTTGGTACAGCTTCATGATTCTAGTCCACCACCCTAGCTCATAAGCTCTTTGAGGCCAGTGCCTTAAACATCTTGTACCACAGGTCCAACCAGTGCTTTGCACCAAGGTGCTCATAAATATTTGACACTTTTATTTGAGGTGGATTGTCTTAAGATCCTGAAATAGGCCAACTTACTCTGTCCTCTGGTGTAATCTCTCATTAGCAGGTCCCTAACTACTTAGTTCTGCTAACCGTACATAATGAGCCTCTCAAAAGCCATTGAATACGTTCTCAGTGTCTCCTGTAAGGTAGCAATACAAAGTTAACATTCATTTTAGCAAGAGTTGGAAGGAAATCATAATGAGTTTTACAAAATAGCTTGTTCTCAGGAGAAATAGTCATCATGCTTTGCTTTGCTTTTGGCAACCTTACTACCAACCCTTCTTGTTTCAGGTTACCTTGATTTTCATAATGGCAAGAGAGAAGCAAAGACTGTTAATGTGACTATGCTGAGCATCACAAATCAAAAGAAATGTAAATTAAGGAAAAAGAAGGCAGCTGAGTACTCTCATCCCTTATAGCACACTAAATACGATTGAAATAGTATTTCTCAACCTTGAAAGTGCACATGAAACACTGAGGTATTATTAAAACATAGGTTCTGATTCTGTAGGTCTGTGATGGGGCCCGAGAACATGCATTTTTTCTTTTTTGAGAATATGCATTTCTAACAAGCTCCTAGATGATGTTGATGACGCTGATCCAGGACTTAAAGGAATAAATGGTTATAACTCTGAATATAGTACAAAATGGATAAAATCAGTCATCTTTCCACTTGAGATGAACAAGAGTAATCAGCTTTTTTGCATCCTTCCTCTTCGCTCATACATATACACACATGTAGGGGGTTTATTTGTTTCTTTTTACCAACATAGAATTATACCATATTCATGACTGTAACTTTTCCATCTAAAATATGGAAATCCTTATAGATCTGATCTACTATATTTTTTTTCTAATTTATACATGCATATTTAAATAAGGATTTCATAAATGATGGATTTTGCTTACCTCTTACAATAGCACTCCTTTCTCATTGTTGTTATAAACCTATTTTTTTTGTTTGTTTGTTTTCACACAGAACGCTTCAGGGGGCACCTGGGTGGCTCAGTTGGTTAAGCGTCTAACTTTGGCTCAGGTCATGATCTCACAGTTCTCGGGTTTGAGCCCTGAGTCTGGCTCTGTGCTGACAGCTCAGATCCTGGAGCCTGCTTCGGATTCTATGCTTCCCTCTCTCTGCCCCTCCCCTGCTTGTGCTTAGTCTCACTCTCTCTCTCAAAAATAAATAAACATTAAAAAAAATGTTTTTAAATATAGAACGCTTCAGGAATTTGCCTGTCATCCTTGCACAGAGGCCATACTAATCTCCTTACGGTTTCAGTTTTAGTATACGAGCTGCCCACGTGAGCACTGTTACAATTTTTTTTTTAATTTAATTTTTTATTTTTTTTAACTTACATCCAAATTAGTTAGCATACAGTGCAACAATGATTTCAGGAGTAGATTCCTTAGTGCCCCTTACCCATTTAGCCCATCCCCCCCCACAACCCCTCCTGTAACCCTCTGTTTGTTCTCCATATTTATGAGTCTCTTCTGTGTTGTCCCCCTCCCTGTTTTATATTATTTTTGTTTCCCTTCCCTTATGTTCATCTGTTTTGTCTCTTAAAGTCCTCATAGGAGTGAATCATATGATTTTTTTCTCTGACTGACTCATTTCACTTAGCATGATACCCGCCAGTCCCATCCACGTAGTTGCAAATGGCAAGATTTCATTCTTTTTTTTTTTAATGTTTATTTATTTTTGAGAGAGACAGAGAATGCGAGTGGGTTAGGGGCAAAGAGAGAGGGAGACACAGAATCCAAAGCAGGCTCCAGGATCTGAGCTGTTAGCACAGAGCCCGACATGGGGCTCGAACTCACCAGCCGTGAGATCATGACCTGAGCCGAAGTCGGATGCTCAACCGACTGAGCCAACCAGGCGCCCCGAGATGTCATTCTTTTTGATTGCTGAGTAATACTCCATTGTGCGTGTGTGTGTGTGTGTGTGTGTGTGTGTGTATACCACAACTTCTTTATCCATTCATCCATCGATGGACATTTGGGCTCTTTCCATACTTTGGCTATTGTCGATAGTATAATAGCCTGCTATAAACACGGGGGTGCATGTGTCCCTGCGAAACAGCACACCTGTATCCCGTGGATAAATGCCTAGTAGTGCAATTGCTGGGTCGTAGGGTAGTTCCATTTTTAGTTTTTTGAGGAACCTCCATACTGTTTTCCAGAGTGGCTGCACCAGCTTGCATTCCCAACTGTTACAAATCTTTTTAATGAAGATACTACGTTGGGCTATTTATGTGAATTTTTAAGTATCATGAGCCATAATGCAGAAGTTAACTCAAACTAAAGACATGAGCTACAAAAAAGCAGATCACACCAAATTATTGTCAAGATATGGAGAACAACAACTCATATAGGTACGGAGTAAATTAGTACAACTTTGGGAAAATAGGCAGTATCTACTAAAGCTGAACATAAAGCATGCCCTGTGGCCCAGCACTGTATACTTGTTTGTACTACGTATATATGTATGTAATAGCATTGTTTATAATAGCCCTAAACTGGAAACTACCCACATGTCCAGCCACAGTGGAATGAATGAGTATATTAGGAGTATCACACAATAGGGGCGCCTGGGTGGCGCAGTCGGTTAAGCGTCCGACTTCAGCCAGGTCACGATCTCGCGGTCCGTGAGTTCGAGCCCCGCGTCGGGCTCTGGGCTGATGGCTCAGAGCCTGGAGCCTGTTTCCGATTCTGTGTCTCCCTCTCTCCTGCCCCTCCCCCGTTCATGCTCTGTCTCTCTCTGTCCCAAAAATAAATAAACGTTGAAAAAAAAAATTAAAAAAAAAAAAGGAGTATCACACAATAAAATACCAGAGAGCAAAAGAACTGAACAAATTACAACTACACATGATGATGCAGATGCATCTCACAAATAACATGTTGAGTGAAAAAAGCCCACCAGGATGCCAGTCCACAATGCATGATTACACTGGACAGTTCAAACGAGGCAAAACAAGTTTTTGTTACAAGTCAGTATAGTGTTGACTTTGGACATAGGCAGTGGAGGTGGGCAGGGATTAGGAAGGGAGAACTACCTAGGGTTCTGGTAATGTTCTGCATCCTTATATGGGTGATGTTACATGAAGGTGGGTTCAATGTGAAAATTCAGTGAGGTGGGCACTTGTCATTTCTCTCTAGGTATATTTGAAGAAAAAAGCACACAAATAAGTAGCATAGTAGCTGGACCTGTGGAATCAACTTGTTCGTCGTACAGAAGAGCATTCATTTACGTTAGTGAAGTTCATCCTTTGCAAAGTGAGCTCATATCATCATTTGTACTCGGTGTAGTTAGTGCAAAGTTTGGGAACTGGACTTAAAGGATTCAGAACCATCTGGGGAAATGTTATTACAATCTCTCTGAGAGGAGGAGTAAAATGGAGATCATAATATTCGCTCGCGTACCTGCTGTAGGACAGACAAAATCACCATCCTCACAGAACTCAGGATGGACAACGTGATAACGTGCAACACTAAAGTGAAATGAAACCGGCAACGCCCCAAACGGCGAAGAATATAAAACCTGTCCTTTGATGTGACAGTGTAGGCCACATAGGAAAGCTACCCTTGCTGTTAATTTAAGAGTTTATGACGCTTAAATTATACCTTAAGATTAGTTCAGCAAAACTGGTTATGAGAACAAATGACGTTACACCGACACCCCCGACAGCATTGGCGTGGTAACACTGAGGTATTGTGGGACATGTAGTTTCCGACGCCGTGGCGCATTCTCCCCCACCTCCACCCACGTCCTGTGGAACTGGCCGGCAAAAGAGAACTACTGGGCACTGGGCCTGACCTGAGAGCCCAGACCTGCGGCGCGGAGGGGTGGCTACTGCGACAGGGCACGACCTCCACCTCCTTCCTCCACTCGCCTGCGGGTTCCAGGGCTGAGAGGCGGGCGCGCGGTGATTGCGTCACCGGCCCACCCGCCGCCGTGGTTTCCCTGGCGACCGGGAGGGCGCCCGGAGCAGAGGCGAGGGAGATGCTGGCTAGGCGGCCGCGTAATCCTCTGCAGGCCCTGCAGCGCCGCACTCAGGAACTGAAGCTACAGGTAGCGTCTGGCTGTCCAGCCGGGGGCCTGGGCATCACGAGGCAGCCTGGGTTCTAGTGGCGGGCGAGATCTGGGGTGTACCTTAATCCTGGCAGCCTACCCCAACCCACTTACTTTCCCGAGTTGTAGCGCTCCCTCCTCCACCCCAACATCCTGAAGCGAAACCCCGATTCTAACCCCTCTTGCTCCTAGTCCAACCCCCGGAAGCTGAACCTCCCGAAAATCTTGACCATCGACTAAGCGCCTTTCCCCTGCCCCTCACATCTCAGTCTCCAGCCTTAACCACTCTCCAACATAGTAACTCCCTTAACCAACCTCGCTTCCAAAGTTAAACTTACAATAACCATTTCCAACTATCTCTGCGCCCATCGCTTTCCTCCACTCTCCATGCCTCCTTACCTTTGAGCCTTTTTCCAGTGGAAGCCGTTTTTGCGTCACATGAACTCAAAACGAAATAGATGTTAAAGAATAGACCTAATATGTAAGGAAAATATTAGGTTCCGACAAATGAGTGAAGGACATGAACTGAAGAAGAAATACAGGGAAGCCATAAACATGAGAAAAGTTAACTTAAAAAATAACGTAACTGTGAATAAAATATCACAAACATTTTTTAAAAATCACAATAGTCAGTACTGGGGAGGGTGTGATGAAACAGGCACTTACGTACACTGCTCTAGAGTATAAAGTACATTTCTGGAAAGCAATTTGACAAGATGTAGCAAATATTCATGCTCCTAGGCTGGGTAATTACATTTCCAGGGACTTGCCATACATAATAATAAAAAGATTGGGACAGAAATTGATGTAAAAGTATCCATCACGGTGTTCCTTAGACTGGATATCACTTAAATGATCAGTAATAGGGGAATGGGTAAATAACTTATGATGGGATAAAATAGTATGATTAAAATTTTGTTAAAAGATTTTAGTGTGTTAGAATATTTGTGATAAAATGTCAAGTTAGAAAAAATATCAAATATAAAATTGAATATACAGTATTTCAGTAAATTATTTTAAGTAATACATACAGAAAAAGATTGAAGAAGGGCCATCTGGGTGGCTCAGTCAGTTAAGCATCCTACTCTTGATTTCCGCTCAGGTCATGATCTCATGGTTTGTGAGTTCAGGCCTCACATAGGGCTCTGAGCTGACAGTGCAGAGCCTGCTTGGGATTCTCTCTCTCTTTCTGTCCCTCCCCTGTCTTTGTTTCTCTTCATACTTTTTGATATTTTCATAATTTTTACACCAAATGTGCATAACTTTAAAAAATAAGAAAAAAAGTAAGTAGTAATTAATGGTTTGTTAATTTATTTTCTAAAATTCTTATTTTGCTTTGATAATTTTACTTTTTTTTCATTTGATCTGTTACTGAATATAATTATTTTCTAATCTTTGACAGATAAGAGATTTACTGAGTGCTCATATTTGGTCCAGTTGTGGACTCCCATTTAAAAAGTACAAAAGAGGGTGCCTGGGTGGCTCAGTTGATTAACCATCTGACTCTTGGTTTGGGGCTCAGGTCATGATCTCACACTTTGTGAGATCAAGCCCCACATGGGGCTCTGCGCTGACAGTGCGAAGCCTGCTTGGGATTCTCTCTTCTGTCTGCTGCCCCCCCCTGCTCTCGCTCTCTCGAAATAAATAAATGAGCTTTAAAAATACAAATTTAAAAAAGAACAAAAGATTTGATGGATATAAGTGACTTTTGGACTTACAGTCATACAATAAAAGCAACATGCTCTTCTGGTGGAAATAAAACTTGATGAGGCTTTGACTAAACTGAGCCCTGGCTAGATGCTTACTATGTTTCTATATCCGATTTTAAATTTAGTGAGGTCTTGGGAGAACCAGGAAAGTTTCAGAAGTAGATTACAAAAAATTATTACTAAAAACAAAGACCAAACAAAACAATTACAAAGATTAGTGACCCTAGAGAAGACTTAGCTCAGGAGTCTTCTGATAGCCTGAGTGTCTGGGAAGGACTCTTTGATAGGGAAGATCTGTCTCCACAGAGGACACCTGAAGCAAAACGTGAACAGATTTCCAACTTGATGTCCATGGACAAGTAATCAAGAGCCCATCTGGGTCATGCCTGTTAGCACTGACTCTGTCACCAGCTATGCATTTCGTAACTAACACTCAGATGCAAAATTGCATCCACGTTGCCTTCCCCGCGTCATCTTTAAAAGAACCCGAAAAATCTGTGCCTCTTTTGTGGGTACATTGGCAAAGGTACACAAGGTGTTGAGAAAATACTAAGTCAAGGTGTAAGGTAGAAGAATGAGGATAAGCAAACTTGTGGCATATTCATACAATACTATTGAACAACAAAGGAATAAACTAATGATACAATATGGCAGTATCTCAAAAACACGCCGTGTGAAAGGGTGACACAAGAGAATACATCCTTTCTGAGAACTTTCTGGGGTAATGGTAATTTTCTGTGTATTGATAGGGGTTAGAGTTACCTGAGTGTATGCATTTGCCAAAACTCAGCAAATGTATATTTAAGATTTTATATGTAAGTTTTATACCAAACCTTGAACTCTAGTTAGCGATACCTGTGGTACATCATTTATGAGGCAGTGTATTCATGACTGCAATTTGCTTTCAAATACATTAAAAAATCAGATGGATTGATCAAAAGGTATAGTAAAATATTAATGGTAGAATCTAGGTAGGGGTATATGGGGAGTCACTGTGAAATTTTTTCAACTTCATTATATGTTTAAAAGTGTTCATTGTGAAATCTTGGGAACAAAGAATTAAAATTTTATTTCCTGAGGTCATACAGTATTTAGCAATATAATCTAACAGTCTCTGTTTATTGTAGGTTGATGGCTTGCTTTCTGAGAGTCAATTGAAAGAAGCTCTAGAAGCCAGTAAAAGGCGAGATATTTACCAAAGGTAAAACCCACTAAATTATATAAGCTTTCCAGAAACCACACTTACATTTCACTGGGCAGGTTATAGCATAGAAATTGTTTGACGTGTTCTTTCACTCCTTTATTGTACAATTTCTCAAAAGTCAAAATAATAATGGGAAATATTACTGGGGTCATAACTAATGAAATTTTCCAAAACGTATTTAAAAATATTTCTTGCAAGTATCTGTATCTCCCAGGTGTAGATATTGGAATGGTAAGATTAAATAGAGAATTACACTTGTTAAAAAGCAGCAACTTACATTTATTCTGTACTCTGTACGGACCAAGCAGTGTGGTCCACACTCTAAAACCTTTTTCTTGATTAATTTTCACAATCATACCATGAGATACTTATTAATATAGGTGAGGGTTCACAGGGTTTTGTTCACAGGGTTTTGTTCACAGGGTTCACAGGGTTTTGTTAATACGTCTGACATTACTTTGCTGTAAGACATTAAAGTGGGCAGGCCGTAAAAATGTTTGAAGACCACTGAGAAATGCAGAATTCACTCAAGTCAGAGAGAAATTCCCTGCAGTCTCAGTGGAGATGCAGGCAATCAAATGAAGAATTAGTCATGGTATAACTTGGATCTAGAAAAAACCTAAATCTGAGTAATGGATTAAGGTTGCGACAGCAGCTATAAAAACTGCTCAGATTCAAGATAGTGACTGAGGCAGAATTATGGTAGATCA